>NC_137487.1:18547318-19147318 GCF_918807975.1 Aplidium turbinatum | reverse complement strand
TTTTAGTTCAATGTAAGGGTCTTGTGTGAGTTGAAAATGTGCTCTGACGGTGTAACGAACAATGTTGCTTGGTGTGCTACTAAAGTACTGCTATCACTTTTTTTTTTCGTTATGCGATAGCTTGACACAATTCACACTTTCTGACTTGGTATTGCCGTCGATGCTTCTAAGACATTGAGCTATTTTTCTGATTTCTGTCAGCGCTTCATTTAGAGGCAAGGCTTGAAAAGAAGACGAAACTAAGGCGTAATCATTAAATACACTAACAAAGGATTTTATAATCACCCGATTGAATTAATCGATTGATTAGTTGATCGAGAATTAATATGCGCAATGTTTAGCTGTGAATCAGTATTTGAGGAACCTAATCAGCGGATTACGGTTGTTGTATAAAAAATTAGTCTACGAAATAAGTTGTATAATTAACAGATTTGCTTAATCAGGTGAATAATACACTGTTACTACATCTAACACTTTTACGCCCTACTTTTGCGAACGAAAGCGTGAATGGGTTTATGTTTCTAAGTAAAAAAATCCAACTGTCACTGCGAACGAAGAAAGAAAGCTTTTGATAGAAAATACTGTCGACCTAGGATTTCAGGTGGACTCAAAGACATGCCTATTCTTTAGAGTGCTATTGTAATATGGTAGACTATGTTTGCATTCATTCTGGATTTAAAAAAATTTGAGAAGCTTCTGTTTTTAGGAGAAAAATCGCTTTTTTTTCTTAATAAACTTACTAGTGTTTTACGCTTCTAGAGGATAATTTCTTGTTTTTTTGGGAGTCTTATTTGTGACCCGGGCTTCTCTTTAGCACCACGCCCACATTACTAATTAAATGGCTCTAACAGCGTGTTGTCGTGACAGACATGAGTGAAAAATCAAAGCTGCCAACAAAAGTGAATCGTGTTTACTCGAACACACACAACTGGAGATTGACTACTTCAATGGCCTGCGAGCGCAGCTAGGAGGAACAATGATGCCATTCTCCATTGTCTTTTCTATACATGACTAAGCTGGATGCATGGTTCATCATGACAGGATAAGCTCCATGACTGGATTGCCATAGCTTGTCTTGAGCTTTGAAGATTTCAAAATCCCACTCAAACCGAAAGAAAAGAGAATCATAATTATCAAATTTATTCTCAGGAAACATTCCAACTAAATTTGTTTTCACTGCATTGTGTAAGAAAGAACACAATCGGCACCGTTTAAAGTCTTTGGTATGACCCGCCCCACTCGGAATCGATCTCAGACCTACCAGCACAAGAGCCGAAAGCGACAACCACTCGGCCACAGAGCTCGCCCAACAAAAGTAACAACCAGTAGAAAGCTGGTACGTTTTATTGTGATGCCGTGAAATGGCATCGCAACTCGTCTGCAATTGATAAAAACAATGCAATTTGCGGCAATCTATCTTCCTAAACCACAAAGTCACGCTCGGCTGCGGTCGTACGACGTCAAAGCTGCTTGCTTAAAGCACGTTTTCAAATTTTTTCTGTAGTTTTCCGTTTCAATATATTTCGAAATACCTCGTGAAGTTATAAGAATGTTTTCCATGGCTTCTAGTACTTGGTTCAAACCAGGGCTGCAAACACAAACTCTTGATTAGTGCATTTTTACAACCCTCAACTTCAAAGCGAAAAAATCATTTAAACTGAAAAAAAATCACCTTTTTTTACAAGTGACACAGAAATCCAAGACTGACCTCAAAACTAGCTTCTTGCTGACCTCAAGATTGTGAAAAAGATTAAAACGAAGGACTGGGATTTCGTTTCTTGGAGTTGTTCAACTTACAGTTTTGATTCAAGATCACACTGAGATGTGCCACAAACTTTGAAAATGAATCAGTGCTGCCTTCAGAAGTGATAATAACATTATCAAATGATAATGCTGATTTGGATTTTATTTATTTTCGCTCTACAAGGGCTATGGTCTTTTAGCGACAGGGCTAATTTTTTATTTTATATCTCTGTTTCACGATGTCATCACATTATTACCCGACCTATTTTCACTGCGTTATGCAAGAAAGATCACAATCGGTACTGTTTTAAAGTTTTCGGTTTGACCCGACCTGGAATCGATCTCAGATCTACCAGCACCAGAGCCGAAGACGAAACTACTCGGCCACTGACCTGGTGTGGATTTTATAAAGAGTTCTATCCATGGAAAATGCGTGTTGCTTTCAGAACTTTTATGATAAAAAAAGTTTCAGCGCAGCTTTATAGAAGTGCTGATGAGTCCTTTGCCATCGCATAGGCTATCTACAATCTTTATTTCCAGGAAAGTAAATCCAGTAACACGTATGCCTGTGGCGTGACCCGCCAAGCATCCAAAACATTATTTTCCAATACTGATAACATCAAGTCTACATTTATCAAATAAAGTTTTTGAGCAAAAGTGTCTTCTGTTTGGCTGTTGACTGTGGTCAGACACGTGACCACTTGACCAACGTGCGCCCCGGGTAGGTCAGTTAATTGAAGTGCCTGGCGTTGTTCAGGGTGTGCGTTTGAGCAAAGTATGAATGTTCTACATTCAGCGGCACCTAGTAAATGGAATAATTCACAAACAACAACACTTCAACAATAATTGTAAGCTTCACTCTGTCAAGCAGTTCCGGTTCGGCTTTCATGATGTGCGCTTAAGCAATGCATTGGACACCTCTCTATTAAGCGGCACTTATAGGGGAAAGAATAATTCACGAACAATGACACTTCAACAACTATTGTAAACTTAACTCTTTCAATCTCGGCAACCTGTCCTGCGTCAGTGGTTCAAAGTCTCTATGTATGCAAAACTGCCATGAATAACCTTTCAGAGGCTTTCTCAATCCGAGAATAAAGATTCGAAACCAACCAACAAGTTGAATACTACAAACAAAATGGGCAAACCTTATGAGTTGATTCTTTTTATGTATGGTAGCCTACATAACTGTTTTGTTTTATTTTTTTAAAGCTTGTAGAAGAAGATAAAAAGTAGGATAAATAAAGTGTGAGACCTATTTGGGAGCCCGAACTATAAGGAATATACAGTAGGCTACATAAGAGTAAGTTCCTTCTTCGTTTGAGCCGCTCAGGTGGAAAGCAACTAAAGTACACGCAATTTAAGTGAAAAACGAACACAAATGAAACATGAAAGTCACTTCTTTAAGTTTTTGGAGGGAGTTTATAACCATAGTTTGGTATTTAGGAAAGCAACAGCAATTCTGATACCCTTAATTTAAAGTTCGTCACCATCTTTCTGACTTGTTATGGCGAAGTCGCTATGTCGCGGTTTGTTTATTTATGTTTGTGTTTTCCTCAGGAAAAAATTAACGTTGGCAGCAAGCTGAAGCTGTAAAACCTGTAATCAGCAAATGACGCGAGACAATTCAATGACTCATAATGGGGTTCGGTGCCACAAAACATTTTGCACCGGTCTGCTGTGTTGTATCTGATGCGGCGTGGCCAGCAAAGCGAACGTCTTTTCTTGGAATTTGGAGCAACGCATTGCAAGCCTTATCTATGGCAAACAAACATTGGGAGATTGAGCAACAGGTTTGGTAATCCAGTTTGTAAATTACTTTTCAAAGATAAGAAAAGCTCCTGGTGAAGAAAGTGCAAGCATTTTGTCCAAGGTTAAAAAGAACAGTGTTTTTCTCAAACCCATGAAATGCCAGTAGAAAAACAATATATAAGACCTTAGATAGTTTTGAGGCTGGAAGCATTTCGAGAAAAAGGTCTTTGAAAACGTGTTCTTGCTCTTTTTTGAAAAAAAGAAATAAAAAAGAAAGGAAATCTGAAAATACAGAGCACTTCTTCGCAAGCGCAATCCAAATTTCTTTCTATTCTACTTTTAGTCAACGTGGGAGCGAGGATCGGTAGCTGCAGACACGGCAACACAGTTAGGCGTGTTTATGTAATCACTTACAAATTTCACCGTTGGGGCGTCACCGCTGCAATCTATTCAAACTCCATAAGTCATACAGCTTCTGATCGAAATACAGATAAAAGTTTTAGAAAGAAGAAAAGTGTCTGACTGTAAACAATACAAACAATACTGAAAATTGGAATGTAAAAAAGGTAAAAGTTATAGGCTACTGGCAATGTTTTTCCACATTCTGTACCTGATTGAAAGTGCTAAAATACTTGTCGTGACTTTTCAAGTCATAAAAGAAACATGTTAGATTGTGAGTAACTGGCTCTGCAAAGACCAATACACAGAAACACAAACAACACGGTAACCATTTCAGTAATAACTGAAGTCACGTGATCTCACCATACCGTGCTTTTCGGTTTCACATCCTTTGCGCTTTCACAACTTAAATTTGTTTTATTGACGTAGCATTGTAAAACGATTAAAAGATATACAAGGCATTCTTATGGGACCGAGAGTCTCTTTAAATCAAACTAAAAGTAAAACTAGACGCAAAAAATGCCTCTGACGTCATAAACTCAACCACAAAACCCAAATAACGCAATAAGGCCGCAACAAGTTCTATTATCTGATCAATTGTGACTCATCAAAACTAAATTATGGAATAAACTTAAGTTACCTCAAGAGACATCACTACCGAACAGTGAATAGCTATGCATTTTGATAACAATCAATTTGTTTCTATTTTGCCCTCCCGTTAAAGTTAAAACTTCAATTACCGATTTGTTTCGCAAACGTTTCAAGCAACATACGCTGGATCTTCAGAAAAAGTGGAAACAAATTATTAGACTGCAAGGTGCATTTAACATAGCACTATCTCCACAAATGCTTCACAATCTGTGAAAGAGAACTGATGTACTAGTTTAAAATGAGGCTTCACAACCTGCGATCCACCAAAGAATATTAACAACTTTTCAAGTGCAGTAATTGCAGCGTGTAGCTTAGTTTAGTTATAATACACCAATTGCGGTCCGTAGAGGAGAGTCACTCAAGAATAAAAAGATGCTGCCCGTATTGACGATGGCCAGACTTGTCCTGAAAACACCTTGAATCTCTCAGAATGATGTGGCACCGTCGCGTGACTTGAGCAATTATGAAGTTAAATGTTCTTTGTTGGGTTACAAAATCAGTGAAAGACTTGGGTTACAAAATTGGGTTACAAAATCAGCGGTCATCGAGTCAGCTGCTGCCATTTTAGCACTTCACTTGCCATTGAGTGTCTTTTCAAGGCACAACCTGGTGCTTTCTAGCGTTATCGAACTGGCGTCCTTTTCAGCGTCGTACTGGCACTTTCAGGGCAAAATTGATAGACATTGTCCGCCCCGATAGCTCAATTGGTTAGCGCCTGACTTCGTGAACGAAGAAGCTTCAAGATCAAGCGACGCTGGTTCGGCTCTCGAAGTGTGCGCTTTAGAAACGCATTCTAAGGTCTGCTCTCCATTCAGTGGAACCTGAGGGATGGAATAATTCCCCGGCAACAACACTTCAACAATTGGAAATTTCATTCTGTCAATCTCCGTAACCGGCCCTGCGTCAAAAGCCTCTACAAGTATGCGATACTACCAGGAATAACGTCAGTCCGAGGATAAAGATTCAAAACCAAACCAAACATGCAACATACTCAATCGTTGTTTACACTGTATCAATAACTCGTTATGTGCAGTATATCTGTTATCGTCGATATCTCAGTGCAGAGTTCCTATCATAAATACTACAGTGTCTCAGTAAGGTTTTGTATGCGAAGATTTTGTTTTGTGAAAAAAATTTCACAAAATATTACATCTCCGATTTTATTTTAATAATAGGAAGATGACACCACTACCATTGGGTGTTCCCCAATGGCAATTCGATTGAAATTGAACACAGTGTGGTACAAATCTCTACTGGCATCTAACGGTTTCAAATTATATAACACAATTTATTAGATGGAGTGCTCGGACGTTTGACAGTGGTCATATAACATTTGTCCGAGGTAAGTGATAATAAATTTCATTTTCAAGCATCTACTACGTTGAAAGCGATTGGCACTCTTGGTTTAATCTACAGTGGGTAGAAAAGTGTTGCCAAATCTCTTCAAGTTTCATTGTGATTGTGTTCAAAGTGCTATGAGCAACAAAACTTTATTTCCAGCAAAACAAATTTCAGAAATTATTATCCTTTACCAAATATCTCTCTTAAAATACAACATAACCTTTATCCATAGTTGAGAAATATGTTTTATATCAAAAACCTTGAGCTAGAACATGGCTTTTGGCTCTTTGCATCTGATCACATTTTTAGAGACAAATCATGTTTTGTTTTTGGAATCCGCCTCTTTTCTCCATGATTTTAATGGTATTTTTCCCTTAGTTTTTTTTTGATTGAAAACGTTGTCTAATGTTTTTAAAGTTGTTTCGATTGAGAGGCCTGGGGATTTCATTAGTGCCAGTCCCAGATTATCCCCTCAACACCTCTGGTTGTAAATAACTCTATGATATATTAGCTTGTAATTGCAACGGTATAGCAGCTTAGAAAAGCTCTTACTTTGGAATTGCTGCAATAAACTCATTTTTGAAAAATGCAAAAAAAAGCATCAAGTACTCTCTTACATATTGAATCAATAACAAACGATTTGATGGTTTTAGAAGTTGAGTCATATAAACAACCTCATCAAGTCAGAGCACGCGTGCAGAATAAACTAACCCAGACAAAAACAAACAAAAACTTATCCCTGAAATTGACCTGTGATTTAGTGCACGAGTTTCAAAGACCAAAACCTTTACAGATGATATCTAAAAACGTTTTACGTTCGCATACAAGAAAATTAAGTGGTTATGGGAAATTCAGAACCTTTATTAATCCCTAAATTGTAAGCTTTTTCAAGAAATCACAGAACTGCTTTGAACAACTGACTAAATATGGAAACACTGCCGACGTGAGCATAGAGTTTCCGAGTTTTCTTCTCAAAAGCTGTTTTGTTTATAGACCTACTCCACTGATCATCGATCTTTACTATTACTAAGCAAAGTTTTTTTATTTAACCGATCACACCTTTCTTATGGTCTATATTGCACAATCAATATAATATTTTTCGGATGTAATGAGGGCTTAAGTTAAGCCAAAAACGTTCGACTGTTAAAACTATTTGTAAATACGTTAAATATATTGTCATAATGCTCAACCATGTTGTGTTGTTGAGCTTTTGACCACCAGGCATAAGCCCAATTGGAAAAAAATTCCTAAAAAACTATTCCACGCTCCAGGCGTTAGAGCATTGCACGGATATGCATAATTTTAATGCTCTGTTAAATTGAAGGTGTCGAAATGTAAAAGACTTTCAGTTCTTCTGTTCACACATCTAACGTAAACATACTTCATGGGTTAGTAATTAGTATTTCAGTGGTACACACTTGTTATAATTAACAAATTACAATTCTTTTGTTCTAGTTGGTTTTGATTGTAGAAATGAGTGATGGTCCAGGATTGAAATAATACTAAGGCATCAATCTGCATTCATGGCATTAGCTTACTCTTCAGTTAAGACACACTGGCGTACTCTTATTAGGTGTTGCCCCCCCTCCGACGTTTTTTGCATTAATTCAACGTCTGCAAACGTTGAGCTGATGTAAAAACGGCTGATTTGCCGCCTGGGGCAGGTAATAATTATCATGTTATACTGTGTATTGTGATTATTGCGGCAAGATACAGTACTATGGGAGTACAGATAAAACGCAACAGACAACCTGGAAGCAGCAAAGGACATGTGGTCTTCGAGATAGCTGCTCCTATTCTTTTAGTATGCTCTTAAGTGTCTTTACAGAGATAAAGCCGCGTGCTCTGGAGCGGTGTCGAACCGACGTCCTATTGAACGTTCTCACCGCTAGGCCACGCCGCCGACCAATAACCCCTGTATCGACCACGTCAGACACTCGCACCATTCGCTTGGTCAAAAGTGACGAGTGTTGGTTTCCTCGCTAACCCTTCCACTTAATCCACATCATCAACCACAAGATATAAACTGGAACTCGATGAAACGCCAAAAACGTGCCAAATCCAAACAAATTTAGTTTGGCTTTCTTGCCTTCCCGTCCACTTAATGTAAATCTTCAATAAGCGGGCGTAAGCCTATTTTTAATGTGTTCATTTGTTGTTAGTAAGGTTCTCAGTGCTCTGGTGTGATACAATCGAGTGGTCGAGGCACACATCGTGAGGAAATTTACCTGGAATGCCAGCTTGCCTCTTTCCCTTATGTCACGCAGCTGGTATGGCACCATTTTCTGGTAGAAGCCACAATGACGTGTTATATTAAAATATAATATTTGTATGATGAACATGGCCCCAGTCAACAAATTGTTTCTTCATTATACTGATCAATGTCTATGAAGGTTTTTGACACATTTTGTTAGTTTGTGGGTAGGAGCATCCTTTTCACTTGAAAATCTGTCACAACTTTTCAAGGAAACACACTGTTCATGGCGTACATACAGGGCGTTGACAGGGGGGTCTAGGTGGTACTTTTGGACCCGGCCCGGAATATTTAGGGGGCCCGGATTTAAAAGATTCCCCGCGACTTCAAACATTATCAATATCGTAATATAATCAGATCTAATGGAATTGCCATCAGAGGGTAAAACAGCCACTTCAGCCGTCAGATGGTAAAGTACCGGGTCCCCTTTCGGGTATAGTGAATTCCCTAATCACGAATAAATTTTTTTTCTTCACCCACTCTTTAATTCTGAATATATATATTTTGTACGCAACCTTTATATTCATAACATTGTCGATGAAGGGGGCCCGAAAATAAATTGGTACCGGGCCCGAGAAATCCTGTCAACGGCCATGCGTACATACATACTGGCAATTACCTGAAATTGCTTCGCTCAAATCGCAACCACGAAATCTCAAGTAACGCAGAATAATGTTAATTCAAAAAAGATGTAACAATACCCAACATCTAGAACAGATTGTTGTCATCAAAAATGAACATTATGACGCATACAAGGTTTTAGTGCGTCAGTAAAACCAAACACACACTATCAAAAGTCATCGAATATGGATTATTAAATCATAGACAAGTCGGTGCTTTTACTGACACTGGTGTAGCCTACGTAAAAACTACGTCGTAATTGTTCTTTTTTGAGAACAGCGAAAGGTTAAGTAATACTCAAAAGTAGTTGGTTTGTGTTCTATTGGTCAATGGAAGACAAAATGAAAGGATGACAAACATAAACTCATATTCGTTGTAGGCAACTGGTCATGTATGATTGTAGTGTCTTCTACTGTAGGTATGGAATTTAATCACAAATCAACAAAACTCACAACAAGCAGGTTAAGCTTGACGTCAATAGACTTCAACAATTATATTTTCTATAATTCTGTTCAAAAACTATATTTTACATCTACTGAAGATCCTTTTTTCTGGTTGAACAATATTCACCTGAGATTATATAAATTTACGGTCAATTGTGACTTAGTACAAAACAATCAAAAATTAGGCTCAGTGGGAAGCCAATGCTGTCTTGTTATGGATTCCTGAAGCAGCTGCAGTGGTTGATCGTCTCAACTGACGCTGTGGAATCTTAGATCGGTTGTGGCAGTGTGACTGGGTGATTGGAATTGTACCTTCCGAGTTTGTTAAGTACATTTCAAAATAATTCGTAGGCCCAATCAATGTATAAAAGATAACGGTTACAAGGTGTTTTGAGAACTAAAACTTCCACATCAAATTGGCAGGTCACTAATGAAGTCAAATCAATATACAGTAGTTTTACTGCTGTTTTCTTGGTTTTTGTTCCTGCATTGGTTACTGCAAGATCCATTTATGTAAATAATTTGCATTTTCTACTCTATTCATATTAGCGGCTTTAGCGTAACTGCCCAAACAGCAAACCAGTCGTTTTTTACATTGATTCAACCTCTGCAGATGTTGAATCAGTATAAAAAAATGACTGATTTGCTGTCTGGGTGTATTTCTATCCTTTCGTGCGCATGAAGCCTAATAGCTTTCAAACTTAAGTTGTCGGTCGTTTTGTAGGACGTTGTGGAATAGCCCCAAAATTCCAAAAATGTATGGGATGTTAGTTTTTGGTGTAGCCTGTGTAGCTCATGTAAGTTTGGTTTAGCCAAAGTAATTGGATTAAAGTTTCTGAATGAGAAGCGTTTTATGTTTCGCATTTTCAATTTTGCAATTGTAGACTAAGAACACAAGATATTGAAGCTGATCTCCAGCTCAATTCTCGACCTTTCGTCCATCAGTATTGCTGTATCAAAAGCATCAACAACTGCTTACAATACAAACACATAACGGCGAAATGAAGCAACAAGCATGGTTAAAAAAATTATTTTATTTTTATTTATTTTTTTATTCAAATGAATGACAAAGCCTACAGATGTAGGTTACTAAGCATCTCTATGTTGTAGAAGTTGTCATGGTGAATCCCAGAGATGTGAGTAAAGGTTGGACCAGGAAAACGTAACTGAATGTCTTTCCAGCTATAATATAATGTTAATTGTGATTCTTCAAAGACACATCCAAGCACAGTGAAGGCTGAGTATCCTACATTTGGTTTGCTGAGAGACTGTTCGCCCCACCTGCCTAATGCCAGTTCATAGTTATGAAATCACTTCTTTTTATATCGATACAATGTCTGTCGATGTTAAATCAATGTAATTGCAAGATTGGTTTGCTGGTTGTGTAATATCCCTGAAGTTCTCTAGCAAGCTATAAATTGTGTTTTGTCATAATGCGCTAATTTCGCCACTGCCAAGTCGTTGTTGAGCAAATTGTATTGTTATTTTCAACCATATATTTTAATTATAAGCATTTTAATCGTTTGTACCATAAGAAAGACTGTGATGATTAAAACTTTCTTGCAGTTGATGCAATATTGTTTCTATGTTGCCTATTTGTTGAAAATTTATCACCGATTCGATCAATCTGTATAGTTATGCTCGCGACGAGCGTGTCATGTTTGAAGCTTCCTGTGAGATGCTATTTCTTCCGTAGTGCCCAGTTGCAAGCATTGTTTGGAGTACAGTACTTTATTGACAGCTTCAATTAGGAAATCATAGTCATTTAGGTACCACTACAATGAACGGAATTAAGAAACTAGGTGTAATTTCTCTTGGAAACGTTAATCTTCAGACGATGATAGTTGAACTTATGATCTATGCATTGCATCTATTAAATGTGTAATACAGTAATTTTTTATTTTTTGAAGATAAAACAATTTTCATTTTTTAATGTAAGAACAATATGGACCTGAATGTCACTCCGACAGCCAAAAAAAAAACTGAAAAATCTGTTTAATCATATCCAACAACAAAAACGCAGGTATTTGTAGCAAGCAAAGTACCAACAACTTTAAATAGTCTGTTTTGTGATTATGTAATAAAATTTTCTAAAAATGAAGGCTGTTAGAAATAAAAGCATTTCAAAAATAGATCAAATTAAAACAAGCTTTGACTGTAATATAAACATAGCCTACGGTTTGTTTTGTTTTGAAATTTAAGCGATTTTGATTTGATATCGGTTCAAAGCGAATTTAAAAAATTAAAATTAACTGCAAAGAGCCTTCAAATTCATAGACTATGGCCAAATGCACTATAAAAACACTTTAAAGAATTATTAATTAATATTAATGCTTTTTGTGTTCGTAACATCCACATTCCAGAACACGAGATGTTTCAACGACGAAAAATTCTCTTATTCTAAAAGAGTTTTCAGGTGACAACTTCTTTTTATTGAGGCCAAAAACGTTTTAAACATCTCCTACAGTAAACCAATACAATATTATTTGCAAAGAGGTTACAAATCTTTAATTAGTCCTCAAATTACTTAACTTAGTTAATTGGTAAGTCGGCCTATGGTAAATGTACACTTTCACAAGCCCAAGTAGCAAATAAAGACAACGTAATACTTACGCGTCTGTTGCTTGCAATTGACGAAGGCCGGTCATTCCACTTTTTCTTTGCTGGGTTCTTTGTTTATTATCTTTTTACTCAAATTGCTGAAATGTTGTAAAACCTGTTAGGCTATTCTTCCCAAAATCTACATGGCAACATTCTGGTCTAAACAGCAGTAAATATTTTGTTGCTGGAGATAGCGACATTAATCGCAAGCGAATTATAAGTCTTTAAAACGAAAAAAGACTTGTATTTTTTCTTTAAAATATCAACTACCTGTCGTGGTTCTACGCGCAACACATAATCATTTTCGTAGACTTCACAATCGAAGAGCGAAAACTTAAATCTACAAAGAAGCAGTTCTTTCGAAGCAAACCCCTGTCATAATGTAAATTGTGACATCATAATTCAAAGTTACAGAAACAAACACCCATCCAAAACTTTTAGACCAATTCTAAACTTACAACAATGCACTCGCAAAGAACCGCAAGACACTTACTGGAAATAGAACAGGAATAAGACTAACAAGCTCATATTCCATGAAGAAATCCTCACTAAAGTAGGCCCAACCCATATTTTGACTTCGGTTCTTTCTCAGTAGGCTACAGAGCTCATGTACAGTTTGTGGCCTACTTTACAACTGTAGGCTACAAAGAACACACAAATAAAACAGATAGATTGATTATACACTAATAGTTTTGGAAAGTTAAAATTTGATATTATTTTAGCATTTTTACAAATCAAACAATTACAAACTAAACCTGACAATGTTGAATATTTCAGTGTGTTACGCAAGTAAAACTTTGCAGTTGAAACTATGTCAGAGTGTATATAAGTTGCGTACATTTGGGTGGTTTTGTCATTTGTTAGAAATGTTCGAAAAAAAATTATAAAAGGCGAAGCAAAATGTTGAGCACAACTTGTTTTAAACAAGGCTACTTTTTTGACAGTTGTCTTCAAAAAACTAATCTGGCAACTCCACTTTTCAACAGAGGTAAAAAAAATTGTGTATATTATACTCATGGCGACTTTGTTTGAACTTATCCTAAAAACACAGCAAATAAAATGTTTACACTGGTCCATCAAGCAGGAAATTTTTTTGTAAGCAACACAAAAGCAACGATAAGTATGGACTGACACTCAATCGAATACATGTTCTTGACGTAAAAGAAACGATACATAACGAAAATGTAACTCCATAATCCATCATAACATTGTACAACAACAGCAGACTAATAAACATTTTAGCCATAAATTTGAGGAACAAGAATTTTTACTTTTAACGCCACAGCGCATCAAACCCTTATTTGATCACTTTTGTAGCTTTTAAAGTTTAGTTATGGATGAAGATCTATTGAGACTCCTTGTATTTGTATGTACAGTTGTTGTTTTCACTTCTTTCTCGATTGAATATCTGTAAAGTTGTGGGGCCTGGCCTAACAACTTTGTCCTGTTGAAACCAGTTTAGCCTGAAAGACAAGTCTTGGATTTTGAGGGATGAGTGTACATTTGACTTACACCAGTTAGAGAACAAACTGCTTCAGCAAGCAGCCGCAATTTGTATCCAAGAGAATTTCAACGTCTTTCTTGGTGAGAACTTAATTTAAGTTTACAAGTGTTTGAAATTGTTGTTTAAAGAGTAGCTACGTAGTTTAATATTAATTTGTTGGCTTAGTTCAGGATAATAATACGTCAAATTGTCTCATATTTTTAGAAGTGAATGCTGTATTAAAGTGAACAGTAAATTGTTTCAATGAAGAATTGAATTGATGAAAAACTAATGCATTGATATGGACACAGTTTGTCAAGGCCTATGTTTTAGCTTTTTTTTCCAAAAGTTTCATAATTGATTGAAAAAATTAAAAATAAAGTGCCCAAACTGAATTATGAAAAGAAGAACTTGAAAAGATGGTTTTCCTAAATTTGTTGTGAAAACATCAAGATGAAAAGACTTTGACAATGCACTTTGTATTTAGCTGATCGTTTTAACATGGAGGAAAGCATGAGATGACTTGTATTCTGGTGCAATGATACCAGTAGATGTATGCCTAATGCAGTAGCTTCGATGAGTTTATCAGGCGGAGAATGCGTGAAATACATGCAAGCCGTGAGGGTCAGAGATATTTCGGAACCGTTATTTATCGGTGTTGGTGGAATTCCAAAATCGGAATTATTACAATGCAAAGCCACAGAAGTATTCCCGACAATTTCAACTGATTGTTTTGCTTGAAAACGGTCGCGAAGATTGGATTCCTTGAGTTTTCGTCAATTTAATGAAATCTTCATCCGCCAAGCAATAGCTTGGATAGGACAAGAATTGGCTACAGAATGTGTGGAAAGTCGAATTTTGCCAATGCCTGATACCACAATTTTCGCTTTTAGTTAATTGTTTGTCGCAAAGGAATTTTTTTCAATTATTTAGTTTTGATAAAAAGTGTAATCAAATAAATTGCTAATAACGGCAATGGGTGTTGTTGCAATTCAAAGCCACCATTGTTCAATTATTGCAACATAGTGAACAGAATCATATGAATTGCTGTACAAGATTATCACTGCCCCAGGGCAACTACAACGATCACTCCTGTCTCTCATAGCCACAGGCGTATCAACTTTACAGAGTTCAATGGAAGATGTGCGTTGAAAAATATTCACATGAGAAAAAGTGTTCTGAAACTTTCCCGTTTGATAAGGAACAATTGCTTGAACTCTGTGTCCAGTCTAGGTCTGTGCATTCACGTCTTATTTCTACAATACTGTATGTATTTCTATTCTGTGCCTTATATGCAAACACAATAAGCATAATTTTTAATTCCAGTAAAATGTTAAAGCATTGAAGCAATGTTGAAACTGTTTCAAGTAAATAAAATAAATGAAAAACATTTCCATTTCACCTCGGACTAAGTTTCTTAGGGAAGAATTTGTTTCGTTTCTCCCCAAGAAAAGTTGTTTCGAGGGTCTGCAATTAGCAGCTTACTTTGTTCACCTATTTAATTTTGACTTGTTTGTTGCAAAAATCACTGATTACTTACAGCGTGACCTAAGCCTAGGGCAACCACCTTGTCCTCGATTGAGATTGACATGATGACGACCCCCATAGCTTATTACAAGCCATTTCAAGTCAACATTTCGGCACTTAGTGGTTCTTGAATTTGTAACAATTTTGAAACTTTGTGAAAAAAGGGGTGTTCTTCCCGGCTATCAGCACAAGGCTGAGCACTCACTATAGTACAGCGAGCAGTGGCGATTCGCTAACCATTTTGAATCTGCACGTTTTGCACCATTTCTGACTTCATTGACCAAACGACACAAAAATGTTTTTAATCTTTTGAAAGTTTGGATTCGAAATAAATGCGATGTTGCTTCGTCATTAACTCAAAATGGAATAGTTTGCTAACTATTGTTTCGCATAAAAATATTTCATTAAAAGTTTCGAGATAAACGTCTGGTTTTGATTTCGTCTCGTTTAGTTTTAAATTTGTTTATTGCTTGTCTTGAACATAAAAAGTTGTTTCGAACCGCCCTACTGATGAAAGTTCTTTAAATAAAAATATGATGAAAATCTTGCATCAACTTATTTCATGTCTTGATACTTGTTGACAAATGCAAAGTGGCATTTGGTGGTGCAAGCTATCGGCTGTTTCAAATATACAATTCAATGGGTTACACAACAATTTTAAACATGCGAGAATGTCTGCGTTCAAACCTTGTACTTCAGTTAATCACTGTCAATGACAAAACGTTTAAAAACTGCACATTGACTTTTTTCAATTAGGAAATTTTAAATCATTTTTGACCAATGGCACCATAATTGTATTGTTGGGCCACCCGATATTGTTTTGTTGTGTCATAAAATCACAATGATGTAGAATTCTGCAAACCAACCCTTAGGCTGTGTTACCACCCAAAACATCATTGTTTGGTTTACCCAAGTCGCTTTTCAAGCTCTCGATGAAGCACAATTCTGACAGGCAAGACTTAAAATAGTATAAAAATAAATATTCTAACATTCTGAAGCCTGTCGTATGTATCGCCGCAAGATCTTTCATTTAAAATTTTTATTAAACAGAAGGCTGACAACGAAGAAGCAGAAATCTCAGAAAGAGTGGAGAACAAAAAAAAAATGAAAATTTTTAGTTTTTCAAACATTATTTATAAAAGTATAAAGTCTCTGCTGTTACATTAGGACTTGGCGTCTGTGTCGTTACATTTTTTCAATTATAAACTGATAATCGCCACTCGTCATGCCCATCTTGTTAAGTCAATGGATTGTAATTTTGTTTTTCATGAAACAACATTTTTTACGAGTTGTTGAAGATTGTTTTAAGTGCTTTTCTTTCTCACTTTCCTATTAGTTGTAACTTTCTGTAATTTCATTCTTTTGCACTGATTTAGCTTCGTACAAGAAAACGTTCTGCCATATAATTGCAGATTCTTGTTTTTGTTGGGATACTTTGTTTTATAAAAACTATCCTTTAATAGAGCGCTACATTTGTTCACTGCCATTTGATTGACAACGCTAAAAGTGCAAGTCTAAAAACAGCAAACTTTGACTTTTATTACGTAATCTGTGTTTATAATAAGCTTATTGATTAGCCCATGTGACGTCAGCCGCAATTTAATTTAAAACTTGGCGGCACCGGGAGGGATTTTTACTTGATAACACTGAAGATGAAAGTAGTTTAGTTTTCGAAACGTTTGCTGCTGTACATGAGGTTAATATCTACATTTTGGGCTCTTCATCTTTTGAGTACTGTATATGACCAGAACTTGTAACCGTTTTGATCCTGAAGAAAATTCATCTTGTAACATTGGATAAGACATTCACACTATTGGTGTGTGATAGAAGAAGTAAAAGGAAATGAGAAAATCCTGGAAGACTTAAAAACGATATTAACAAGAACTGGTGAGAATGTTTCAAAGATTATCTTTTCCGCAAACTTGGTATTACACTTTCCAATGGCATTTGAGGATTGGGAATAGTTCCAGTTAGACTAATAGCCTTCGAAGTAACGCAAAGTTATTTTGCGAACAAAATTAGAATTTGGTTTCGTTCATTCTTTCATATCTCTTACAGATTAACAAGAAGCAGATTATTTGTAAAGGTTTTATGAAAAAAAACACACAATGAAATGTGGTTTAAAAGAAGAAAATTGAATATATTCGACGCATTGCTCAACAAAAATAATATTAAATTGCAAAGATATGGCAGCATAGACCGTTACTATAACTGAAAAGCTTAAGCCCGCCAGAGATTAACGACTTAACAGGTTCATTCGTGCCCTCCAGGTATTAGGCCATCGGAGGGGGCTAGACGACCTGTGCGTCATAGCAAGTTATGTAGTCGAGAAAGCGAATAATTTTATTCAGAATGCTCATGGCTATCTGCAGCAACATTTATTGATGCTTATTCGTTGCTAACTTTTTTTAAATATCTATTTCGAACAAGTGCCACGACTTACAAAAGCCTTGAGCGCTTTTGTGATGGAACTTCGTATTTGGAAATAATGAAATCAGCTACTTTGTTTTTTTACAGTACTTTACTGGGAAAGTCATGACTTGAGTGTATTATGAGTAACTATGATTTAATTCCTATGGGCGGTTTACAGAAAAAAACGCCAGAAATAACTTCTTGATTTATATTATGGCCTACGTGGCCATCGTCGAATGTACTGATAAACATGTATGAGATTGCACTTTATAATATGTACGCAGTGCTTGCAAAATCGTGCTTCAAGGTCCTGTATGAAATGCTCAGAAGTTGATAGTTTTTGCACTTATGTAATCTGTTAGTTAATAACTATGAAGAATGGTCAAAGAATCACAAAACAATTTTAATTTCCCAATACTTTACCAAGCATCAGAGTCTACTTGCTTGGTCTGTGTGCAAATGATAGAACATTTGAAGCTGGAATCTATTTTTAAAGTAAAACCTTTGTAGTATTTGAAAACTAACCTCAATAGAAAATACAAAACCCAAAAAGCAGAAGATCATAATTAGGCTATTTGGTATGTGACAGTTATAAATAATGAAAAGTTTAGTTTTCAAAACGCTTTCTATAATAGCATGAGTTTAATTTCCGCTTTTTGAGCTCAGCTTTTTCCACTGAGAAGTCATTTTGTCGTATGAATGAAAAATAAACTCAAAGTATAGAAATCCGATCAATTAGCTCACAATGAACTACCATTATCACCAGCAGTGGTTCTCAAATCATGGGGGGCGGCTTAAATTTGAACCGAAGAGAAATTAAATTTGGGCCTCAAAGTATTTGATTGCAACAAAATTGCAAAGGAATTAAGGGCAAGGCGAGATTACAAGCGGTCGACAAAAATAGTGAATTTTTCTGCTTGATAAAAAAATTGAGAAAACTGCTCGTGAGGTTTGAACCTTTAGTTTAGTGAAATATTTTATATAATATATTTCAAAGATCAAAATACGGAGTCAGCAAAATCTGCATGGAAGGTAAACTTTACGGAAAGAGAAAAGAGTCAGACCACTAAAACGATGGCATGACAACATCCTGGCATAGACCGAACTCAATTTGACGACACCGGGCGTGCTAGCTAAAGACCGTGACTCATGGAAACAGATAATCCATGTCGATGCGCAATCTGCTGCAAGCGGAGATAGCGATTGAATATATCTAATATTGACCACTAGTTAGTGAGGGTGGAGAAAATGGAACCAATTATGCAGCACATCGTCACTCTCTTGCTCGTCGCTCTGACGTGTGCCCTCTTTGTGAATGTAATTAAAAGAATTGTTGTTTGTTTCATTTAACAGACGTCATAATTGCATCTTTTTTCATCAAATAATGTTGGTTTAATGCAAAAACACTGCAAATCGAAAAGAATTTTAAACTGCTTCTAAAATCATTTCTGTTTGAACACGTATGACCCTATCTCTCCGTTTTAAAAATATTGACAATATTATAACATTGACCAATCCATCGACTATGAGCAAAATGTTTTAGTTTTAAAAGTAAATAATCAATCAGAAACTATAAGCTCACATTTCCTTGCCATCTCGTGTTTCACAGAGCAATTAATTTCATTTACAATGGCAAAACAAATGAACGAAAAGTTGATATTGATCATACGTCACTTCATTGTGACGTAAAACAATTGGTTGATGATGTCTGTAGGTTTTGTTAAAAATCCAGTGGCCACAATATGTCGGCAACTGTTGTTTATCGAACAGACAGCTATTGATACGCATTTTTAACACTCACGCAAACTCCAAGTCTCACGTCTACTCTGGCAGCTTTGATATGGTCATCGTAACCAGAGACGGACCCAGCAAGTAACCTTACGGGGTAATGTAATTCAATGATGTGTAAATTTCATATTAATCCGATCTTGCAAATACACCGTGAATAAAGTTACTTTTCTGTGGAGACGATTGCCCCAACCCCCTCCCCCTTTTAATCTGCTACTGTTCCACCCTTAAATGATTGCTTTAGCTTGGGATGCTTTAGCTTTTGTTGACACCTTCTGGCAGCTTGGCAAAACCCTCTTTTTTGCATTGTTGCCTCGGCCGAAATAGTTTTTGTTTTGTTTCTCTATAGCAAAGAATATTCATTAAAACAAGCCAGAATGGTGTTATCAAGAAAGGCCTGGGTACGAAACAACAGCCGTGCACTGGTGTCGGATTACTCCGCTTCAACATGCACAAATGGCAGATGGCTCCATCTGCGATCTGTGAGCATGGCAAGGAGGAACAGACTGCAGACCACACCGCCTGCGCCATCTATTGCGAGGAAAGCAGTTTGCATGGCTGGATGACCAAAGTCAAGAACTTTTTTTTTCAAAAGCTTAGCATTTCACAATTTTAAATAACATTGAAATATCAACTTTTTCACTTAATTGCTACATTTGTCCAGACGGGGTATCGTGCTTATGACTGTTGTACCAGTAACAGGCGTTTGTTTTTACAAGATAGTGAACCTGTGAGCATAAAGTTCTATCTTCTGACGAGCATACAGGAAACATTTTTGAAGAAGTAAGTTTGAGATGAGGGTAGTCATGAGGGTAATATTATTAAAAGAAAACGTCTTTGTTTGTTTTATAAAATGACAATGCGAGTGAACAATAACTCTATAGTGCCATCATGTGACAGAAATGTTTTATGCAGACGTTTTTAGATTCAGTTGAAATACATTTGACAACACAAAACACATATCTATGTCATTTCATCACGACAATGTGACAACATAAACAATTAAAATTTTGTTCAGTAAAAAGACGCTAATTGATCATCTAAAAATACTAAAACATCTGCTTCCAAGAACAATATAAAATAGAAGTTGCTGTGCTTTGTGACAAATTGTACAAAGTTGCTTTGAATTAGTGACTTCATACTTTAGTTTCTACAAGTTTCACTTCGGTTTCATAATTTTGCGTGTACAAGTTTACGAAACTGCCAAGAATAAGCTCTCAAAAAAGGTTTTCCAGCCCGAAGATAAAGATTTAAATCAATTAATGACTCAGCTCAATGCAACATTTTCCGACCAGTTTCAAGATGCACATAAAACGTCTCTGGAAACGTCAATGAAGAAATAATACAATGTCTACTAGGCCTATTCTTGCGTAAACTCGGTGCCTACTTCAAAAGTAACCTACTCTCCTAAACTCCTTGTCATCACCTCTGGACGTGGTGGAAATATTCAAGAGGTTGGAAAAGTTTTCCATTTTTCTTCGTTTTCAAATGCTTTTTTCTTCCTTGTTTTATGCAAGTTCAAAAAACGCTTGGTGAAACCTTCTTAAATTTTAGTTTCAAGAAATCATTAAAACAGATGGGGCATTCGTTTTCGAATGCCCCATCTACAAGGCACCAAATGGAACGCATGGTATAGCAACGCTGGACGAAGCTACACTCACCTGGCTCTCCACCACCTGCCCTGAAATTTGATTTGATCTAGTCTCAAACGAAAGAAGAAGAAGATTAAAACTACTTTTAGGCTACATGGAAGATGAAATCTCTGTTACAAATATTTTCGTTTTTATGGTTTTACTCAGTCGGTTGGTTTTGAATCTTTATCCTCAGACTAACAAAGCCTCTGATTGGTTATTCCTGGTAGTTTCGCATACTGGAAGAGGCTTTGAACCACTGACGCAGGGCCGGTCACCGAGTTTGACAGAGTGAATTTTCCGATTGTTGAAGTGTTGTTGTGTGTGGATTAATCCATTCACCAGGTGCCACTAAATGGAGAGCATTCTGTTCAATGCGTTGCTCAAGAGCAAACATGTAGAGTCGAACCAGCGATTTCGTCTGGCACAATTTGTCGTGCAATCTGTAAAGCAACTATACCACTTTAACATGTGAGTACTCTGTTCAGTTCAGCAGGCCACAGCTCTAATAACGGCCGTAAGCATTTCTCACTAGAGCAGCGTAGTGTTCATAATCATGAGAGAAATCAAAAGCTATAGTCGAAGGGGGCCATTTCGCAATCAACAGCATGCCTGTGTTTTGGCAAAGACACATTCACATAATCTTGAGCGGTGTCGCACCAGCGGCCTTTCGAACATCGAGCAAAAGCACTCACCACTCGCCTATGGAGCCTGAACTGTCCAATCGCCTTCTCCTTTTGACCCTTACTTGCATTGATACATCCTCCCATAAATCTTCCATCTGCTACGTCAACTATTCAGAATGTTAGGCCTATTACACATTGTGCGCGATCCATTACTGAGCATTCTGCATTATTTGGTTGCAAATTTATATTGCGTACACACAATCCACTAACTAATAAATATGTTTTTTGTTAAAAAAACGAAGAAAAATTGAATAACTGGGATTGGGCAGGCTTGGCAGGCAGGCAGGCAGGCCAGGCAGGCTTAAGCAGGCAGGCAGCCCCCCTTAATCCGGCACTGCGTACACACAATCCACTAACTACAACTAACTGCGTAGGCTACTAATAACTTGGACAATGGACACCCTGCAAAAACAAACGCAAACGAGGAAAGCCAAAAATGAGATGAAGAGACGAGATGGACAAAGAATGTGGAACAATAAATACTGGTACATAAAAACACACGATCGACTATAGATTGGCAAGAAAAGAAGACCTTCGTTCAGCAGCTGGCTACTACTGGCTGAAAATGATGATGACGATGATCACACACTCTTCAATGCTATTATCATTTATTACTCTTTGTTTTTTAATGAAAGATTAGAAATGTTATAGCTGCTGTAGTAGGCTAACTCATAAGTTGGTGTGGTTGTTTTTGCAAGTGATTCTGTGGCTATGAGTGTGCAACTAAACTAACCAGAAAATTAAACTAACCAAGTTTAGTTCAGTTTGTTTTTATTTGAACCCTGAATGAACGTTCAATAGGGCGCCGGTTCGACACCGCTCAATAGCATGTGAGTGTGTCTTTGGCAAAACACAGGCATGCTGTCAATTGCGAAATGGCGCCCCTTTGACTATAGCCCTTGATTTCTCATGATTATGAACAGTACGCTGCTCTAGAGAGAAAGCCCTACGGCTCTTTTAAGGGCTATGGCCTGTTGAACTAAACGGTAGCCATTTTAACATGACAGAACATGCCACAGCCCACAGCCATTGAGACCTGAAATCAATCAACCAATCATAAGATACGTTTTCTGTGACGTGAAAAAAGACAAAAAAAAAGATGATACGAAGCAAATCAAGTGATGAATTTTATGTTAGCTGGTTGGCTTAGGGGTTAAGTCTAGAAAGTAGTCATTTCCATGACATGGGTTCGATTACCACCCCTACCATTAAACTACTATCTTACTAAATAAAACTCAAAACAAGGATGAACTCTCTGGCTGAGTGCTAGAAAGGTCACAATTGGACGTTAACCTCTTATGGCATGTTCTGATTGGTTGGCAGTGTCATTGGGGCCCGGCAGAATTTCTTCATGTTAAAGTGACTTCCGAATTCAACATGTCAACAAAGCAATAACCTAAATCAACAGTAACTTTTCCCATAATGATACTAATGTTGTAACAACACTGGTGCACAAAATGTAGCCTACTTGTCAAACCATGCGAGAGGTCTCAAAAGGTGGCATTGGGCAAGCTACTGGAGCGAACACCTAGATGTGTTCTGCTGAAAAGCATAGTTAATAATTTACAACTTATTTGTATAAACCGGCATGGTGGCAGACCTGCAGGCCATTTGCGTTGGAAGGAAAAGAAAGCTATTTGTCGTTAATAACAAAAAACTGTTGTCTCAAACTTATGGTTTTCAGAAAATGCGTATTGAACATCAAGTGATTGTAGGCCGAGAGTACTAAGTTACGCTTTTTAGAAATTGATTTCGAAGACAAAATGTGCCAGTGATGTGCCAGCTTTAAACACCTTCATACAAATTGTTCGTAAGCAATTGTTCGTAAAGCAATTGTTCGTAAACTGTTTTTCGTAAAATGAAATCCGTAAAACAATTCTTCGTAAAGCATTTTTTCGTATACATCAAATTTTAACTGCATGCACGAAAAAATACTTTAGGAAGAATTTTTTTGCGAAGAATTAATTTTACGAACAATTGTTTTACGAACAATTGCTTACGAACAATTTGTCGGACACCGTAAAAAAGAAAGCAGCCAATTCTTGAAAAATGTTAGGCTAGTCTTTCGTCAGGTTTTGTTAATAGCGAAAAAATATGTATAGACTTTGTGTTGAGCAGTTTGATGTAGGCTAGGTTAGCCCAGTGGTTCCGGACCATTTTGTGCTTGTGGACCGTTAAAACCACAAGAATTAATTGACAGAGCTGTAGGCTACAAAGTGCTGAAATAAACTGAGTTTTATTTTAGGACGTTTCGTCATGCTTTAAAAACAAAATTATCTTTTTCATCAAAATTGAAAATCTTCATCAAAAACAAAGTTAGCCTATTTTTTATTTGCCATGCGTGACTCCAGAAAAAGCGAAACGTTTATTCAATTAGGAAGCAACTCAATTAAATGTCAATCGGAAATTTGCCGTTACATCATCAAAAATAGGCGTAGCCTAGCTGCAATCAAGTTGCAGAGTAGCAGCACTGCATCAACAATTCGTCGGTTCCGCTGTCGGTTTTCTCTAAGTCAGGGCAGAAAAACTCTTTTCGCACAAGTGTGCGGTCGATAATATCACTAAAAATTTGATTGTTTTGTGACCAGTGCTTCCTTTCAGAAAAATTTCCAATGCGCGATACAATAAACTTTTTTCAGTGAGCAAATTGAGGCTACGTTTGCAAAGTCATAAGTGAACTACGAAATAAGTGAATTGTTAGAAGTGATCTTAAAGCATCAAAAAGCACGAACAAATTATAGATTTAATTCAAATAGCTTTTCTTGTCTTGCGCTTTTCTGGTGATCACACACTTTTCATTTCATTGTCGTCATCTATTGATTATATTTTTGATGCTTCAGACTAGAGAGGTTTGATCATCACTCATAGCGGATCTAGAAATAAAAATTGTGCCACCGAGCCTCAACCAAAAAAAAATTGTTGGAATGAATGGATATTATTAAATTTGAGGAATGAGAAAATATGAAAATAGGCTGGGACCTAGGGGCCTGCGCCAAGAAAGATAAGGCAATTTTTAACCTCACTTTAGTCGTTTTTTTACTCTGATAATGCTTTTTGTATAGGCACACATTTTAAGTATAATTCAACAGATAGTCCTACGTTCCGTGATAGTTAAACAAAGCTTTGTTAGAAGCGTTGCAAGTGTCCAGAAATCAAATCACTGCACGAATGGCCAGGTACTACTGCGCAGTTGAGCACCTCAGAGGGAACACTGATTGCGACTACGGAAGGGATATTCGTTTTCAAGAGATATCCAGAGTTGTGACAATATTTGCATGGTACGCTATTCATGGCAACAGTGTAGTATCACATCATAATTCGATCTTCTTTGATTATTGTACAAATAAGTTAGGATTGCATGGTTTGAAACCTCCCATTAAAAATTTATTTTTTTAGAAGTTTTCTTTTCGAGGGTTTTCATGTTTGGGAAAATTTCCAAAGTTCATAATTGACTGTTTAAGTGTTGGCATATGTAGGTTTTTTCCAAGTTTTCACTATTTTTAGAAAGTGCGGATGTCAACAGGAAAGATTCATATAGGTTAACCTGTAATCTAAATAGCCTATCTTTTCTGAATCCGCACGTGTCAAAAAGTCGTGTGCAAACGAGTGCAAAAAGTCGTGTTGGAAACATAGCTTGTGTAAGTCTCCCTTTTTGTATACAACTGCTCCGGGGAGTCAACATTTTTAAAGGAATTTGTTTAGTTTTCAACATAAAAATATTGACATGAAAACCCTAAACAGGCATAATTAAGTTTGTTCAAAAGCTAACTTGCGACAGTTGTAAAGTCTAAATTTTTGATCAATTTGCATGATTTAAATTTAGAAAACGTACGAAAACCTACTAACAAGATCAGGATAAGCAGAAAATTAAAGTCTGAAGCAGCATTTCCATTCGGTTTGCTTCGAAGTAAAATTAAATTTGCCTTTTCATTCCAATGTTTTTGTGAACATTAGAACAATTATTAATAATTTTCAACTTCACGTTTGACATTTTTGTGTTTGCTTCCAAGACACAATGTTGTCTAATAATGGCGTTTCATGCATGATCATAATGACCTCATTGTGGGCATGACACTGGGTGATGTGAGAGGCTCAGCTATTGGATGATGGATCTTCTTGCCTTCTCGTACTTGGCTTCGCTAGAGCGAGCTAGAGCACGAGCGAGCATGGCGCACGAAATGTGTGAGAAAAAAGTGAACTGCAAAACGAAAATTGTTTTCATTGGTTTGGTTGCTTTCACGGTGATCAGTAAACGAGCTAGCCAAGCGTAACGACAGCAGTCTGACAGATGCACAATGCACATGCCTGTGGGAAGGGAATGGAAGGTCAAGTCAAGTCAATTTAATTTGTTTCAATAGCGTCATATATGAGCAAACAAGCAGAGTAAAGGAATGCAACGGAGGCGATTATGGTGATTGCACCCCTAAAACACTGAAAAGTAGCTTTATTAACGGTGTATTTAGAAGGTCGGATTAATGTAGGCCTACACATTATTGTGTTTTTTTGAAATAACCCTCTCACCAAGGCCACTTACTGAGTTACTGTATCCGTTTTTGTGTCCCACCACTGTGACTCCGTTAACAAGAGCTCGGCTTCATAAACAAGGTGACGCCAAGATCATTTGACACTGGTGCAACTTTTTGAGCATGTGCTTGAGCAACGCATTTGGACAGCCCTGTATTTAGCGGCATATACTACACCAAATAATTCACGGACAGCAACACTTCAACAACAAGGGTAAACTTTACTCTGTTAAACACGGTGATCGGGCTTGCGTCAGTGGTTCAAAGCCTCTGAAAGCAGAGCTGTTTTAACTGCCCCCGTACCACCAGGCCGATGGGGCTCACGGTTGATTAGGGGCCCACTCATTTTAGGTTGTTTAATGTTTTTTGACTGTTTAAAAAATAGAAAAGCTGCTACAAAAGCTAGATATTCAATACTCAATAGTTTAATGAACGCAATAAGTATTTAATATAATCATTTGCATCTCCGCTTGCAGCAGATTGCGCATCAACATGGGTTACTTGACAGGGCTCCATGTGATGTTATGAGCCGTACTGCTTCCATGCTGGCTCAAGGCAGATTGAAAGATGGTGATATGTCACCAGATTATTACCCGATTTATCCTCACTGCGTTATGCAAGAAAAAACACAATCGGTACCCTTTTCAAAGTCTTTGGTATGACCCAACCTGGAATCGAACTCAGGGCTACCAGCACCAGAGCCGAAGGCGATAACCACTGAGCCACGGGTGCTGGTAGGGGCCTACGTCTGTCTAGGGCAGTGGTTCTCAACCTTTTTGTTTTGGCGGACCCCTTTTGGTGCCTTCGAAGCGGTCGCGGACCCCCAAAAAAATTTTATCTGAAATTTTGGTATATCGCTTTTCCTATAATTATAATGGAATCAAATGTTTTATGAGTTTCGAAACGACTTAAAAGAATTTGGTGAACTCGCGACACACTTATGACGATTGATGACATTGGAGAAATTATGTTATGAGCTTTATGTTGGCACATCAAAAATCAGTAGGCTATATAATATATAATTATGTTGATTTGATGTTTTTCTATAAATTTTATCAAAAACCAATAGAATTTTGCGACCGTTACAAACAATTTCTTCCTTTTTTCGTTTCTAATCAATATTAATTCGTTATAATCTTGTCATCGCAAAACTGTGAGTGGTGATAGACTGCTGACCAACGTTTGTATTTTTAAGTTAAGCATTGACCAATAGACTACTGTCTCAAAAAAATTAAGTTGAACATAGCCTTATTAAAAAATTAATTCATTTATATGATATTTTTTTAGTTAGAAACCAAACCTTTGAACTTTCAAAGGACATCGCACCGGTTCGTTGGGAAGTACAGTTTGAAAATCACGGTAGCCTAATACACAAATAAAGCACAACCAACCAATTTTTACATTTCGTAATTGATCAATCATGCTGCAAACTCGCAAGCTTTCACGGACCCCCTGAAATCGCTTCGCGGACCCCAAGGGGTCTGCGGACCCCCAGTTGAGAACCACTGGTCTAGGGGCTCTCTCATATTTAGTTCCTGCAGCGTTTTTTGGGTTGTAATTTTACATAGGCTATGCTATAGCCTACCGGTAACATTTAATTTTTGAAACATTAATTTCTCGCTCGCTTCGCTCGTTCAACCACATGTTCTTCATCTCGCCAGCAAAATTAATCATGCATAGTTTCAACAGTGGATTAAGGGAGTAAAACATTTACCAATCCGATCTACCCCAATCCAAGTTTTTATTTAATAAATTTGGTTGCATACCAAGGGAGCGTCTTGATAAAAAAAACATTAGTGTTTTTAAAAAGGTGTAAAAATTGAACATAACAAGACCATATTTGTCAAAATTTTCTGGGGGGATGCCCCCCACATCCCCTTTAATTTTTTGGAACTTCCCCGACACTTGTCTACCATAGGCGTAGCCAGGGGGGGGCGAAAGGGGCCATAGCCCCCCCCCCAAATTTTCAAAGTTTGGATTCCGAAGTTGAACCCTTTGTTGAAAATATAATATAATTTGTATAAATTTATATTGTTTTTCAAGACATCTGGCTATTAACACCCTCCAGGACTTGTTTTAGACACACAGAAAGACACCAATGAGTTTTGCAAATCGTAAATCGCGCAAAGTTTACTCGATTTACGCTTCTTTTAACTAATCTGTGGAAGCAACTTCAGGATCGCTTACTCCGTTGGGTTTTTTTGTAGTTTTTGTGTAGCTAAGTTTTTTTGTGTTCTCTAATTTTAGCCGCAATTTTGTCCCGTTTGTGTGTAACAGCTACCTTTAATAAGTTAATAGCTGTTTATCTGTCTATAAATTTCATACAAATATTCCCTGAAAGTGTTTCCAGAAAGCGCTATAATCCATTATTTGAGTGTAATTTTGCAAAAAATTTTCGGGGGAGCATGCCTCCGGACCCCCCTAGTATGCGCGTGCCTTCGGCACGCTCTAACCCCCCATCAGCTTTATTGCTTCTCTTTCTTAACCCACCAGGAAACGCCACTGCAGATGTCTTAAATTAAACACTTTGTCGTTCTCTTCAATTCATCAAATATTTGGCCCCCCCCCCAAATTTTTTTCCTGGCTACGCCACTGTTGTCTACATCCGTTACAGCATTGTCGGCATCATCCGCTATTGTCGGCATCATAGCTTAGTCACTATTTTTATTTTAGAAAATCTTAAGAGTTGTGTACTCTTTGCTAAAATGATGAATGTAAATTTTTTCCCACATTGAAAGAGTTTGCGGCCCTAAATGCTTTTTTGTCTTATTTTTAAGCGCCATCACTAGACATAAGGGCTCACTAGTGGATTTCGGGAGGGGGAAAGAGATGGTGCTTACACGGCCTGTGTGCAAGCATGAGAAATTTCAGCAAGTGGGTAACTCGTTCAATAGTGAGGTTCACCCGAGACCATTAGTTTTTCGATGCAAATCGCGATGTAGACCAATGGACTATGGTCCGTGGACTTTGTGTTCTTTTGTTTATATGTGGAAGGATTGATGTTGCATTTTGAATTGTTGAATTTTTCTTCTTTTAGAAAATGAATTGCTCTTTATTAGTTTAAAAAAGCTTTGCTAAATTATCCATCAGAAGACTATATAACAGAATTGCTTGTTGTTCTCTGTTTAATCATAATCATGGAACCAAAAGCATGGTCAGTCTCCCGTTGCCATAGAAACCTTGCCATTCTCTCTGTGGGAATGCTATTCAACATGTCGTCTTACAGGAGCTTGGAGGGTGAGTGGAAAGCTTTAGAATATTCCAGTGATTGCGAAAATATAACTTTAGTAATCGATGGAGAATTGCGCATTATTAGAAGAGTTAGGCCCGTGAGTAGATTTTGGAATCTGCCATTCTCAATTGGAACTGTAGTGCAACCTTTTCAATATAAGGTTTTGCGGCCCTAGGCAACCATATGTCAAACTGATATTGTCCTTTTTTGGTATCATGCACGTTATAACGTCCGCGTTTTGTCGCTTCTACCTTTTTCTTTACCTCTGCTATGTTCGGCATATATTGTTTTTGTTGTTGTGATGGTCAGAAATAAAAACAAGCTTAACTGAACTGAATATCTAGCCCAGGGTTACTCAACTAATATTAACAAAGGTCCAGTTTGACAAGTTGAATATTTTTAGCGGTCCAGTAGCCTAAATAAGTTATTTTCCACGCAACCACGAAAGTTAAATTATCTGTACCAAACCACTTTTTTAGGAAAAATGTAATTTGAATTGGATTTCTGAGAAAATGTTGGGGAATCTGGGAGTCGAAGCCGCCCCAGCAACTCGGATAATCACAGTAAAAATTGCTTTCTCCCAGTATAAATCTATTTATAGAAGCCCTGAAACGTGGCAATGAGGTTATTTTTCCAAAAGCTCAAGGTCCACAATCTACACCCAGAAGGTCCGGATTCGGACCGCGGTCCGCCAGTTGAGTAGCCCTGATTTTAGCCTATAGGCCACGTTGGTTAGTAGGCCATTAAATTTTAACACGTTTACAGCTTTGCAGAGCAGCTTGAACAAAGGCGTGGGGGTAAGTTCACTGGCTGTGGTGTACGGGACGTCATTGATATCAGGAATGCTTCTCCCTCCTTACCTCATTATGAAGTTGAAATGCAGAAGATGCTTGTATCTCACTCCCATGGCTTACATGCTATACACAGCAGGTAATGTTAAATTTCATTTGAAACGCAATCAAGACAACAAAGACACAGTATAATGTTAATTTGTTTAAAAGCTTAATTTAAACCAGGGGTCACCAACCTTTTTTGCATGCGGGCCACTTTGGCACTAAGGAGAGCTGTGGCGGGCCGCACTAATAAAATGTTAGGTAGGTTGACTCTTATGCTAAAAAAGAACGTATTTCGTACCCAGTATCCAGCGTTACATGTTGTTCATATTTATGTTAGAATACCGCAGCAACAAAATTAATCGAACAACGCTACTGCCAGGCCAAGCTCCTTTTACAACACTTCTGACTTTTTTTAACAATGCCTAATAAACGAGGCCACTTGTTTTGCGCACTTATAGCGAGGCGAGCGGTTTCATCAGATTATTCATCGCCAAGCAAGAGTGGTGTTGTCACTTTGCTTCACAAAAGATATCTTGCAATTAACAATTTTAGTAAACAAGGAAATGTTTTGACACATTGCAATACAGGCAACAATAGTGACCTACAAACATATCAGCGAAAAATAGGCTCCAATAACAGGGAAAAAGAAACCAGGCACCATGAAACAAATGCTTGTAGAAATCACCCAAAAATCGTAATTCTATCGTAGGCTAGTTCATGAACGGTCTTCCCTTTAAAAAAGCAATGAGTTGGTTTTTCATCTTTTTTGTGAGAGTCTATAAAACCGTCTTTCTTTTGTTATAGACAACTGTCACTTGCGATGCTTATCAGCGTGGCAAGAATTTGTTGAACATTTTGCAGAACTTGCTTCGGCAGTAGATATACTAAAATTGGAACGATACAGAGAAGATTAGCATGGCCCCTGCGCAAGGATAACACGCGAAATCATGAAGCGTTCTATATTTCTTTAGAAAAAAGAAGAAAAAAAAAACAATTTGCAGTACTAAGTTAAATATTTTCATAATAGGCTACAATCAGAAAAAGTCTTTAAATTTATATATAATATTTTGCCAATTTATTATAAATTGAGTTGGCACACCGACCTATTTTGCCAACAAAAACTTGCATAAAGAAAACACTGGTCGTGAAACACAATAACGGTGAAGCGCACACTAGTGTTTACATGACATTTGCAAACTTAAAATAAGCAACCCTATGCTCGACATTTTCGAAATTCGAGAACAGACGTTTTAATCAACCACTGGGACAGTGTGGCTGGACATCGCATTGGAATAGCTTTAAGCAACCCCCACCTAGAACTATAATCTGCTTGGTCGGTCGGTGGAATCGTATGCAAAGCGAAAATATGCTTCCCGGAATGTATTTTTTGCCTTCGTGCTCTTTAACTCCTCAAGAAAAGTATTTTTGGTTATACTTGTACGCTGATACCTTCCGCGGGCCGCAGCGATACAGCGTGGCGGGCCGCATGCGGCCCGCGGGCCGCCATTTGGTGACCCCTGATTTAAACGATTGGTTGGTAAAATCATGCAGATTACGAGATTTTATATTGTCTGTATCTGTTCCAAATGGAGGCCGGAAAGACGTCGATTAAAGTGGATTTTTTTTTGCATTTTATTAAAAAAATAATTGTGTGAAAACATTAACTCTACTGTGCAATAGACTGAGTTTCGCTTTTAGCTGCATGATCATTGCAGCATTTAGCAGCTACCGGTTCGCTGTGTTAGTAGGTCTATAGCGATGTAAGCTACTACCGTACCACAGCGAACCCGCAGCATCAAGCTAAAACAGGTCGTTTCTATGTAGACTTGTGAAGTAAATTTACCGTGTTTTTACAGCAAATTTCTATCCAACCCTTTATACGTTGTTGCCAGCAAGCTTTGTGCTTGGCATAGGCACCAGTGCCATGTGGTCATCCGCATCAGTGTACATTATTGACCTTTCAACTATTCACGCATCACTGATCAAGAAGAAAGCACTTACAATAACCGGGAAATATTTTGGAATCTTTTGGGGCGTTGGAAGCATATCAGGGATATTTGGAATGGTCTTTCTTGCAATTTTATTCAACACTTTGAAAGATGGCACTACTGACAACGCGGCCCGAGAAGACTTCAACTCCAGCGTTGAAGATTCATTTATTGGGACAACAGTTAGTAACCATAACACTGCAGTTGACAGCAGCCTATCAAACCTATCGTCTTGTGGATTATACCATGACATAGATGATAAGCCAAGGAATTCCAATGCAACTTTAAGTGATGTTGTGTTGTACACGATGTACACAGTGTTTCTTCTACTCAACATTGTAACAAGTATTATGTATTTCTTTCTTGATGACGTGGAAGATGAGTGGTCAAACATCGAGACGAAAACGCGTATGCAAAATGTATCTTCGGACTCTATTTCAACATCATCAGGAGAGGAAGACAATGAAACTAATAAAGACCGTTTTCCAAGCGAGAAGCCGATTCACGTTGAGAATATCGATTTGATCGTCAAAGAGAAGTTGGACCAAGACGAAATAACTCACAGTAGAAGCAGCCAAACAATACCCGCCCCCTTAAACACTCAAAGTAGTCTCAAAACTATTCGGGCTGTAACTTATTTGCTGATAAAGAACAGGAGTGGTATCATGCTTGCTACAATGTCTATTGCTGTTGGAATGACGCAAGCTTTGATCAGAGGAATCTTCCTATCAGCATGGGTCAACTGTACAGACGGTATGTGATTTTGAGATAAGTCATTAAATTAGTAACCGCAGTATCAAATGTGCCCTAAGGGTTTGGGGCCAAAACATCTAATTTGTAATTTATTGGTTTTGTTTTTGTGTCTTCGAGAAGTAAAAACTTTTATGTTTGCGGTTATAATTTGCTGGGTGCCAGGCATTGAAAACAAACTTCGGTCATCAGTGAGAAATGAATTCATTGTGTACGTTATAGTAACCTAATGTTTAAATAATGTCATTCAATCGCATAAATTTGTTGCCAATTGTCTGCCTGTGGTATTGCAAAATTACTTCTTTCCTAAAGCTGTAGCCTACTTACCCACTTTGCTGATTACTTTTGTTGTCCTTCAGGTTCCAATCGAACGAAAATGGATGTCGCCATACTCGAGTTCCACCCTTGTACGGGATCATCAGTAATGCATATCCATGTGTCTTGAGCGGGAATCGAACTCCTAACTTGGTGGGAATTTGGACGTCGTTAACTTGAGTTGGAAGTTCGATTGTTGCTCAAGACACATGAATACGCACCACTAATGATCCCAAACAAGGGTGAAACTCGGGTATGGCGTCTTCCATTTTTATTCGATCTGGGCCAATAATGACTTAACGAATCCTTACATCCCTTTAATTTTTGTTATCTTGCAGGTATCGATTACACAGTTTACGTCATGCTTTGCGTTGGAGTTTTCATCAGTGTTGGGAGTGTGTGCTCCGGTTACCTGCTTCAACTGATGAGTTACATTCCACTCTTTGCCATTGCACTTCTCTTTTCCGTCAGTTTCCTAACTTCCCTTCTGTTCTTGAGAACTGAGCACGATCTCTCTGTGACGTATTTTGTTTTCGCGACCTTTATAGCGTTGGCTAATGGAATGTTCAACGGCCAATTGCCAAATGTGTATAATGCAGTGTTTCCATCTCAAAAAAGTGCGGCTGTTACTCTCAACACCGTGGCGTTAAATGGAGGAACAGCAATTTTGTATGTTGTCAGCGTGTTTGCTCTGCCAATAGTGTCGGTAGTAACACTAATGGCAACAACTTTGACCGGGTTCACAACATTTGCCATTGCTTTCCACTTGAGAGACTCTTGGCATAAGAAGTGAATTTGTACGAATGCACAATTGCACAGGTTCATGCGACACCCGTTTTAATGGTTACTGATAAACACCGCTTACTTCTACCCAGGGTGTAATAAATTGAGTGGGCGTATACTTGCTACAGGAAAGTGACTGACAACCCTAATCTCGTTAGTGTCGGTCGTTTAGTGTGATGAAAACCTTGTCTTCTCGTTTCCCAAGCTTCGTAGCTGAGAATGGGATCACCTATACTTTATAGGTTTCTGCGGCGTTGTTGCAAGTAACGTAATTGGAACCAAGCAATTAATTCCCTTTTAACTCTATCTTTGCGTGTAGGCTACACACATTTTATTGTAAATATCACATTGTATCTGGCAACCGCTGCCGTTGAGAGGATAATTTGGGACCGGTACCAATCAGAGACTCAGGCTCCTATCTTAAACCCTTCCAAAAATACTGCATACATCACCTCAAAAAAAATATTTCTAGTGAGCTTGTAAATGAAATAGTTTCCACCAAGAAAAAAGATCTTCCTTCCAAAAAAAAAAAAAAGAATCCTGAAAGGGTGCAAACTATTATGTCCCAACTAAATGCCAAAGAATACCCTTTGTTTTGGTGTTTTTTAGTTTCCTGGCAACTGCTAAAATCATCCTGGCCCCGTTCTAAATATATTCCCTAGTCCCTACCGCCAATGCTACTGGCGCATACACATAAGTAGGCTACTTATAATCAGTCACGTTGACAGTGGTACTTTGAACCCGGGCCTGGGGTGATTTCAGGGGCCCTTAACCTTTCCGAAAGGTCCGGGAACTTGACAAAGCCACCTCGTATTCTTTGGATATACTGTGTTTTTTTAATGTATTTTTATTTGGGGCCCGAAGATATTATTGGTACCGAGCTCAAACTATTTTCCCTGATTATGATAAAGTGTCTGCAGATTCAACCAAGAATTTAGACCTTGCCTCTTTGGAAAGTCTCGTTACTGTCTTCAGTGCTCGTTACTGTCTTCAACATTTAATGCAGTCTTGTTCCTTTGTATTATTTTGTTGTCGTTTTAACTTGTTTATTTTTTCATCATGTTCATTGTGCACAATAAACTCTTATGAATGAGTTTTGCATAAAGGGCAACCAACCAGTTAAGCCCAAATGTTAATTTTGTTGATAGCGAAACAGGAGTCTACCGCTATTAATTCTTCTTACAATCGGCTGCCAAAAAACGAGTGCTCTCGTTGATATTTAAATTTTAGACAACAAACACTATAGGCCTATGCCATAATATTTGCACCAGAGATGATTTGTACCGATGCATTAAGCGTCATTTGACTTGGTGAATCTGTCATGCAGGTTTATGGATTAAAAAAGAGAAAGTCATTGTAATGACCGCCCCGTTAGCTCAGCGGTTACGCGCCCGACTCAAGATCACGCGACGTAAGTTCGACTCTCGGGGTGTGCGCTTGAGCAATGCAATTCAAGACTGCTCTCCATTCAGCGGCATCTAATGAACGGAATAATTCTCCGGCAACAACACTTCAACAACCGGAAAACTTCACTCTGTTAATCTCGGTAAACGGCCCTGCGTCAAAAGCCTCTACAAGTATGCGAAACTGCCAGGAATAACTTATCAAGGCTTTGTCAGTCCGAGGATAATAAATTCAAAACTAGTAACCGTGATCGTATGAATTTGTAACTCGATTACCCTTTCACCACTCCATGTTGGCGGTACTTTCATGAAACATATCGATAAGCAAGTGGAGTGTAACCATTTTCTGAGACACATAGGCCTTTTGGTCCATTTGATGGACGTCATTTTGGCAATAATAATAATTTCATTATAGTTTTTAATTACAAAACAAAAATATATTATAGACAGATAATTGATAGCAATTTGATGGGAATGAATTGCATAATTCAAAAACAATACATAAAATAGAAGATAACTGCATAAATTCAAACGTTTTCGGCAAACTTTCTGCCCTCGTCGGGAAAATAACTAAATCATCAATTTTTAATCAATTCAATCACACTTTCACAGTAATAAAAATATATTTAATGTGAAAGTGTGAAGCAGAAATAACATTAAGCAGAAAGCACAAAAGAATAATCACGCTGAAGCGAAAGAAATAGATTCATGCCCAAAAACAATTCGGGTTCTCAACATTTCATCAGAAAACATTCTCGCTGCAACGCTTTGCAGCCACTTTATGACAAAAGTGAGACTTGATTTGAAGATAGACACAAACGTTGACTTACTTTGCCTTCTCCTCCACTTAATCTAAATCTTTAACAACGGAGTATTATTCGGATAAGATAAAAAATACGACGTTTTTTCATTGATACGTAGGTCCGCCCCTCTAGGTTAGCGGTTACACCCTCAGCTCAAAATCACGCGGCGCTGGTTCGACTCTCGGGGTGTGCGCTTGAGCAACGCATTTCACGACCTCTCCACTCAGAGGCACCTAATGAATAAAATAATTCCCCAGCAACAAGACTTTAACAATCGGAAACTTCACTCTGTCAATCTCGGTGACTGGCCCTGCGTCAAAAATCTCTACAAGGAATAATCTATCAAGGCTTTGTCAGTCCGAGGATGAAGATTCAAAACCAACTAACACGATTTTGTACTGTGACAGGACTTGTACTATTTGTAGCTTGGGGCAGTATAATGAAGGGGCTTTCAAACTGGGGTTTAAATTTATCAAAGACAAGTGAACCTGTAGTGAGAGAAAACCAGATTAATCCACAACCGACTGCGGCCCGTGGTTAATATCGTCAAAAAATAAAGAGCACAAAATATAGACACCAGACTCATGTTCAGCAAAGGTTTTGAAAACTGAACTGTTTTCATCTTCGGTGCCTTTAGCAGATTGTTTTCGGATTGCGAGTTATGAGGAGCGAATTCATGATATCATGAAAGGCTATGGAACCAGCTTGAAACTATTTGGTCTCTTTGACTGGTTGCAATTGAGTGGTTGAAAGAGCTAGAACAAAGTACAATAAGAAAAGTTTTTGAAAATTTTGGGAACTTGTACAAGTAATTTATAACTCTCTTGTTTCTGCCAATCCAGGTCCATCATGTCCTGACGGCGACACACTGGTAGTTTTGCGTTTTCGTTTCTTGTCGTATGTGGAAAAGCAACATTCGTATGTAGACCCTGAAAATAATTATAAGGATTAAACACTAGTCATCTTTTAGTGGCTGATACCCAGGGAAAGAGGGGCAATCACTCCACCTAAGATTAAGTATAAAAAACTTTTCTGCTTTGTAAAGCGCTGAGAAGCAACACATATATTCGATGGATACAACGCTATAGGGGAGACTGGGGTTAGTTGGAAAGTTTTTTTTTTAAAGTGGAATTTAAAGCATTTGGTGCATAACCTGACAACTTAAAGCGGCTTAAATTATAGCCTATGTTTGTCCCCTATCATATAACTAAAAATAAGTATTCAGTCAATTTAGCTTTTAATGCAAATTTAAAATAAACAAAACATAAAATTGATTTTCCAACTAACCCCATGCCTGGGGTTAGTTGGAAAACGTCAGTTCACTGCACGCTAATTAACTGGATACTCTTTTTTCAACCAACAAACATTTACATGGGGTTGTAAGCAAATATGTTTACTTGCTTTGAAATCAAAATGCAATATATTCTACACCTAATCAACGTAAAAACGTTTTTTAATAAACCCATTCTTAAAACTTGTGATACAGTATATATTGCACTTTCCAAGCTATTCAAATTAAAATTTTACCAGTATATCTGCTTAAAACAAGTAGCCTACATTGGAGCTTATACTACGTACTATCATACCACGACGATATACTCGCATCATATTACATCGTCATACTGGTATCAAAACATTTTCCAACTAACCCCACCCACAATTTTCCAACTAGCCCCATTAGCATATGACAAACTAGTTTCCTAAAATATTCAAGCATGGTGCATTTGACTAAAATTTGTTTATTTCTTGGTGTTGTAGAACACCTACAGCTGACACACACCAAAATACTTCTGCCTATCTTTAACGACATCGACGCAAAAGATGTTTCTTAAAACGCCAAAAATTTTACTTCGAAAAAGAAAATACAAAATTGTCAGCCAAACAGGCATAACTTGACTCAACAAATCGAAACTAACATGGATTATGTGTTTTTATAAACTACATCACATGGTGGCAGTAAATATTTAAAAAAGTTATCGAGATTTAAAAAAATGATAATTTTTCAACTAACCCGCCTTCCAACTAACCCCACTTTTCCCTACTATGAAAACACACATTGTTATTATGTCTTTGCAAGGTGTCGCATTTTCACCAGTCTTTCTAAATGATTCATCACATTATGTCGTCCATTGTTTCATCACAGCATGACCCAATGAACGCTTTATCTCTCTTGCAAGAGAGACGCCGTTTTAGTGCAATTTAGTTTAATGTTTTGTAAAAAAACAATTGCAATTATTACTAAAATTCTTCCCTCCCACAACGTTAAAGGTTAGATTTGACCCTGCTTAGGGAGTTAGCTTAAACTATGTCACTATAACTTTTTTCTTTTCTGGTGTATGGGAATTGAAAGGGCAAAACCTCTTCAATCTTAAATTGCAAAGGTATCCAAACAGTAACTGGTACCAAGCCAGAAAGCAAAACCACCGTTTTTAGATTGATTCAAAGTTTGCAGACGTTGAATCAATGTAAAAAACGGTTGTTTTGCTTTCTGGAAAGTTGGACATGGAGCTCTCCCGATCCGAAGATGATCTGCATCAGATTGACTGGTTGTCTGTACAGTACACTACAAGTAAAACGATTATAACATATCCAGACATACCCACGCAACAAAGGAAAATTGTTGAAGCGATAAAGATCATCAGTATGACGAACATGCTGATGCTGAACTTGTTGTCAAAGTAGTTTTTGTTGGCAAGGTCGTCCAAACTTCTCCCAGTTACGACAATCAAGTATTCATTCAAGGTGCTGCGGAACCGACCGATTCTGTCAAAGAAAACACGTTTCAATCTTTGGAATATGTTGAACTAAAATAAATAAATATAAAACCTGTCTTGTAAGATAATAATTCCTAGAAATATCATCATTATCATTAAGTTCCTTCCTCTCGTCGAAGGTTGGAGGCAATGAAGCGCCAGGCTTCTCTGTAGTCTGTTGTGAGATTTTTCTATTGCAATTTGTAATTAAGTCCTGACCAGTCTTTAATATCATTAGTTCAGATGCTTGGTGGTTTGCCCCTGCTCTGTTTTCCGTTCATTTTTCCTTCTAATGGTTTTCATTGAATAGAATTATAACATAATCAAATACAATAATATTTCAGTTTACGGGTTTACATAGTGAATTATTATCAACAGACATGTCTGGCTTATCATTGCGCAGCACATAAGTGGTGGCAGGCAGCCAGGCACTCAGACAGTTGACGGAATAACTGCACCGATGTATGCAAAATACGTTAAATCAATGTAAAAATGACAAATTTTGCAGTCTTGGAAGTCATCAGTGTCATAGTTTTGCTTTCAGCAAGACAACATGAATGTAATCTGAATGTATGGATGTGAATATTATGTCAACCAGATAAATGCTTCATTGTTCAGCCTGAGCTATGTAGCATTTTTAGCTGCTCCAATTACATAGTAGCCTGCTATTCATTCAACCACAGAGAACGGAAGACTTGGTATTTATGTGTTGGAGATTAGCTGAGTATTCTACCGTAAAAACGAACATCAATGAAGTTGTTTCATCCCAACTATAGCTACACTAACCTGGCTTCGCATCATCTGTCCTGAAATCTGAACAATCCTGTCTCACACGAAAGAAGACCATTAATATAAAGTTCTTTCTCGGCATGACATACTGAGAAAGAACTTTTCAGTTACAGCTACTTGCGGCAATTATAGTTTTGGTCATTCACACTTTTTCTGAACGGTTACTGAACGGTTAATACGGTTAAAAATGTTTATATGAATTCCTATATGTTGGAAGATTATACATGCTATAGCCTACAGTAGAATACTGTAGATGTTGATGCTTAGTGTCCGCGTGTGCAAAGCAAAATATCTTGACTTGCTGTTTTAACTGAATGCACAATTTTATGCCTTGTTTCAAATAAGTCCCCGGTTTCAAATTAACAGCAATTTTACCTCAGTATATGTTCGATAATTGCAGCCAATGCACTTTGTTGACAATAAATCTCACCTATACCTAGTAACTTTGACAGGGGAGTTTAAGGGGTACTTTTGTCCCCTGCCCAAGAATAAGATGATTTTTGAAGCCCGAAACCTTTTCAAGGGCATGGGAACTTAAAGAAAGCACCTCGTATTCTTTGAATATACGGTAACGTGTTTTTCTTAACGGTTTCTTGATTTGGGGCCAAAGATATCCATGTTACCGGGCCCAAATTATCCTTTCAAAGGCCCTGGATATAGGCTACACAAGCTACAGTACTTAAAATAAGGTATCACGTCAAACGGTTAGTACCAAATAATTACTATCAACCGATCTATATTTAGCAGATGGGCATAGAATTGCAAAACAATAAACGAACGTAAAAGCAATGTTGTCTTGCCTGCTAAGAATAAAAGTTATTTAAGACGAAGTAAGGACACTTATCCTTACAACATCACAATTAAATTGAAAAGTCTAACGCTCTCGGCAATTTTGCTTGTTACTCATGCTACGTTTTATTTGTTGTTTCTTACGTGCGTAAATTTGTCATCTCTCAATCGTCAAGCTGAACTCAACTGGATGTGAATGCAATTTTATAATATAAAGCTTGATCCCTCTACAACAAGTACTTAGTGTTGTCCGCAGATTACAACAGGATCCTCCATTGAATTAGTTTGGCAATTCTGTGCGGTTTGTATCAATGTAGGCTACAGTTTTTAATTGTCGTAATAGTTCAAGAATATTTTGCTGTGGGCTTGTATGCAGTTTTTAAGGCTACAGTTGTTTGATCACACCGGACATAGGCTAGTAAATGTATCCGTGGGTCACACCTATCTACATAGCATAGAGCCACTGTACGAATCACAAACTCAATTTTATCTACCTATTTTGTAGGCTACGGTCTCACATAAAATTAACTTATCTAGGCTACTATTTGATCTGCCTTGTTTATTTTAAGAAATTAGTTATCTGAGCGTGATAGGCTGGAATTGGGGTGTGTATTTTATTTGCTGTTCTGATTTAATCACAAATAGCCTACAACCAATAAGAACAATATCTTAAACCCACAATAGGCTATATACAAAAAGTTTCTGAGTAATTTTTATCGTCATGGGTAATCTAAAGCAAAAATGACCAGAAAACAATTCATTACTTACAAGCTTACTGGTTCCATATTTCTTGTTTTTTAGAGACACTAAGCAGCTTAGTCGTGTTGCATTCCTGTCGACTGTGAGCTAACAGATGCTTCGATCAACAGCGCTATTCACCAGTCGTGACCAAGTGTGACGTCACAGGCAGGAAGCAACTTTCAACAGGAACACCAGACATGCATAATGCATATTGTATTATCATGCTGATAAAAACGTACGAAGTATAAACTCCGGACAGTCTATTGCATTGCAGTCATAATAGTGGCAGATCTAGGGGGAGGGCGATCGCATCTCTTAAAACACAGAAAAGCAATTCTTTTAACGGTGCATTTGCAAGGTCGGATTAATGTAGACCGACACATGATTGTGTTTTGTTGAAATTTCCTCCTTAACTCGCTGGATCTGCCCCTAGGTCATCGGTTGAGGCAAGAAATTACAATCGGAATCTCTTTAAGAAAAAGTGCTGTCTTGAAACCTATGCTCGATTTATCAGCTGTTGATGATTTATCGTTACCTAGCGGAATCGGTTTTGCAAACAAACGAAATGTGTCTTCTGGACTACAACTCTCGTCTAATCTACATAATTCTGACCATTAATTTATGCCGCAATATTATACGTAGCCAAGGGCTGTTCGAAACAAAAATATTTTAAAACGCTTGAAAAGGGCAGTTGGGATAAAAATAAAAATTCAGAGGGGAGACAGACAATATAAAAAGTGCGGTTTAAAATAATCAAGGTTTAAATAATGGGGGTGAGAAGCTTGGTCAAAAATCAACAAATGTGGACAAACTTCATCTTTTTCTGATGGATTTGTGAGTAGGTACCCGATCTTGTTTAAATAAACAAATGCCTATGCAAAACCATTCGTGAGCAAAACAGACATAAATTAAAACCAACAGTCCATCAATGACAAGTTCAAAGTTAAAAAGGCGTTATTTCGTATCATGATATTCAGTGAACTGTCTCCTCAGCGATATTAATTGCTACAAAATGCAAAGATATTTTAGTCATGTTTTAAAAATAGATCCCAAACATAAAATCGCTTTTGAAAAATAAATAGTTGATTTTTTATTTGGCAACTTCAAATAAGAATGACAAACCAAATGAAGCGTAGATAAAAAAATAAAGAATAAACATTCAAAAGGAGTCAAGATTGAGGAATCGGCATGCCAGCATGGCAGTAAATCGAAAAAAGAGGCGAAACCATGAAAAGTTTATACGTGCCTGAGTAGTTGTTCATGTTAAACGTACCAAAGACAGGCAAGACACAACAATACCACAGGGTTGAGCATTACAACAATATAATGGAAGAGAAAAATGAATAAAGTCGAACAAAGATTGAGTAGCCTACTACTTGAGATTGAGTCCGCCCCGATAGCTCAATTGGTTAGCGCGTCACTACTGGAACGAAGAAACTTCAAGATCAAGCAACGCTGGTTCGACTCTCGGGGTGTGCGCTTGAGCAACGCACGTTAAGGACTGCTCTCCATTCAGCGGCATCTAATGGATGGAATAGTTCCCCGGCAACAAGACTTCAACAATCGGAAACTTCACTCTGTCAATCTCGGTGACCGGGCCTGCGTCAGTGATCCGAAGCCTCTACAAGTATGCGAAACTGCCAGGATTGAGCTCTGCAAGAAGCTTTCCCAGTCCGAGGATAAAGATTCAAGCAAGCAATCAAACTGTATCAGTTGAAAATTGTGGGTTTGATAACTTGAGCTATAACCTACCTTAGCAAATTAAACCACACTTACGTGAAATTAACTGCTTAGCTTTTATGTGGGCTGGCTGGGGTATTAAGTTTAGATGGGCTGCGGTACCAGTACCATACCGTAACTAATAAAAACTTACCCAAAAGACCTATTTAAAATTATTGAGTTGTACGGTATGTTATTACACACAGAGGTGGGCACTCGCTACTTTTAAAGTAGCGCGCTACCCGCTACCGCTACTCGGACCAAAGTAGCGCGTGCTACCGCTACTTCTTTCGCTACTTTTGTCTAAAATGACACTAAGTTAAGAAACACTCTTCAAGTCCCTATAGTGATGCAAAAATGACCTTGAAAACGAATGCTATTCCTTTACACCAGTTGTCATTTTAACGTTATAGAAAACGCTTGCCAGATGCTTCGTCCCTGAGATCTTTCGTCCCGACGTTTCGGCCCTAGCTTGCCAGATGTTTTGTCCCTGAGATCTTTCGTCCGGATGTTTCGGATCTTAAGCGTTGGATTGTTCACCCACCAATAGGGAACGTGAGCTGGGTTTAGACCGTCGTGAGACAGGTTAACTTTACTATACTGATGAAGCTCGTCTCGCAACCGAGGGTCGTCGCAATCAGTAACTCTGCTCAGTACGAGAGGAACCGCAGATTCGGACGTTTGGTACGTGCGCTTGGCTGATCGGCCAGCAGCACGAAGCTATCGTCCGCGGGCTTACGACTGAACGCCTCTAAGTCGGAATCCCTCCTGACAAGCGACGATTTGTTCGCGCCAGGTCCGGAGTGGGCGAAGAGGGGCGGTTGTCTTTCTTTCGGCGACCGCTCGGCAGAGAGGCTGTTCGGGTCAGTCGCTGCCGAATCATCCGCTGAAGACCGGGGTGTCGTGATCGCTATAAAGAGCAGTATTTCGACTACGATTTTTTGAGAGTAAGCCTTCTGGTCTGTGATTCGTCTTGTCCTCCATGACAAGGGCACTGCAACCGTCACGCGATTTCGGCGTGCATGCGGTCACTCGGGTTAAGGTTAGCTACAGTCTAAAATGCAGCTATATGCCGACTTCGGATAAAACTTCTGTTCGGTTGCGGTGTTTTGCCACGCTCAATCTCGCACGCTTGCCAGGTGTTTCGTCCCTGAGATCTTTCGGCGGAGTTTTGCCACTCTCAATCTCGCACTTTCCACCAACGTAGCCGATGTCTTGTAGGGCCGAAACATCGGGACGAAACATCTGGCACCCATAGAAAGCACCTTCTAAGGGAAATTTATTGTTACGCATGTTTCAAAAACACAAGCATTTCAAAATGAGAGTCACTATAAGTCCTGCCCACTTTGGCTTAAGCACATCTTTTCCAACAGAGAAAAGGTTCTCAACTGCAGCACTAAAAGCAATGGGGGTGTTGTATTTAATGAACAGATGTTTTAACTCAATATTCGACAAGCTCAAGGACTTGCTCCTGTCTGAAAAAAAAGGTGTCCACAACTGCTGTTTCCTTCTGCACCAACCTTTCACGGTATGGCGCCAACACACCAAGAAGTTCATCCTCGAAGTCGTCACTGGTGTTGGTGTCACTCTTCTCAGTATCAACCTGGCTTGATATCTCCCTCAACAGTCGAATTACATTTGTCTTGACTTTTTCTCACAGTGCGTCAGCATCATTCGTGAAAACGTACCGGTAGTGCAGAAATTGTGGCCACAACGTCTTGAAGGAGGGATGAAGACATGATGCCATAACACATTTCAAGTCGTTGAAGCACTTGTTGAATCGTTTCTTCACCCCTTCAAGGACTTTTACTCTCAACTCCTCACAGCTCACAAGATCACTGATCTCGGTCAACTTCTTTGCGCAAATTGTAATGGTTGGAAGCAAGACTCTGTAATACACCTTGGACTCGCCCTGGAGAATGTCTAAAGCCTGGCAGATAGGCTTCATCACACGAAGATATTCGCCGAAGAAGTTGACGTCAGCTAGAAATAATTGAGCTGTTAAGAAATAAGACAAACTATATTGTAACTTCAAAATCACACAAAATTGCCCTGTAATGACTTCTTTTAACAAAAACCATCGTGTAGAATTTTTTTATCCGCAACAAATATCTTAGCTAACCATTTGTCAACAGTTTTACTTTAACCAATACGATGAAACCTTATTTTTTGGACATCTCAACATAGGTGATGAGTGATGAGGCAATGCTCACTGCATGTAGTCTATATTCTATAAAGTATAAACCATATACAACTTTACTTCGGCTAACTTAGTATTAAAATTAAAATGAACATTATCGATTTCATACCTTGATCGCAGCTCCACACCAGAAAACGAGATTCCCAAAAGACCGAAACTTTGCAACACCATCTCTATAACATATGAAAAAATGGGAGAGGTAATATTTCTATTTTAGCCATAGTTTTTACTCAAAGTTTGCATGTCTCATGATTTTTCAACAAATTTTCTTAAAATCACCTTCAAAAATAGTATATATAATATGGTATGTACAAATGGAACGATATGCACATTGCATCATCAGAAAGAATGGGTCCAAAATGATGATGAGGGGTGTTTGTTTTTTTTGCAAAATAAGCTTATAACATTGGGAAATGATGGCAAATGGTAGAGGGGGTAAAATATCTCAAATTCTGATGATGTAATACATAAACGCTCCCAATTAATACTGCATAAAAATGAGTTAAATGACACAGTTTAGTCAAGACACAACAGACAAAATGTTAGGTTTTGAAAGTTTTTCCATAGACAGCAATCACTGAGCTGACCAGTTTTTACACAACCTGTGAAGTTTAATTGTATCGTTTTTGGAAATAGTGTAACGACATCTGCCAGATGCAATCATGGAAGGAGTTTCAATGATACAAACAATGTTATTAATATCGATCCAGCATTTATCAGCAGAGGAAGGCCAGTAGAAGATTCTGGCTGGACCATGAGGATGCATAAAGTTTACATGATAGTCTCCAAACTCATCAGAAATGTCTTTCACAAAACCTATCCACGGTTCATAATCATATATACAGCAGTCAGCACACATATGTCTGTTTTGCGATGTTGATAGGTTCATTCAATGCTTCAAGTGCAAGGTCTTCATCTCACTGACACTATTTCAGGCAGATTTTTTTGAGCACTGAGTTTGTACGCGAATAACTTTGTTTCGGAACCAATCTATGGAATTTTAGTGTTCCTTTTATTGTCTTTGCCAACGAGAATCTTTTTTTTAATTTTTCTTTGCAAGCTTCAAAATCCAGTCAGGCTTGACATTGAAAAATTGAATTCCTTGTATGTTGGGCCCTACTAGACCTACTAATTAAGCGATTAGTTTTTGTCAATTATTGCCATTGTTACATTCATGCAACGTCAAACAACGTTGATTCGCCGTTAAAGGAGCAAAAGTGTCCAGCCGCGCCGTTTGTCTCCACTCTGCTACTGGTAGCCCAGTGCTATAAATCAAGTAAATTGCGCAAACCTGTGAGGAATTTCATTTGCGGCAAAAGTCTGACCGCAATTTCCACTGCTTTTACATCGTTTTAACATCGCCAGATGTTAAATCGGTGTAAAAACTGTAGCATTGTTCTTCAAAGGAGTAATTTTCTCCCAAACGACGTTATCAATTAACTCTGCTGCCAAAATGCTCTAAATTTGTCGTCTCAATCATCACAGTTGCGTTTGTTACGTCACTGATATTAAACTCGCAAGTTTCGTCCCGCAACCCGCACATACCAATCACAAAAAATATGCGGAACTGAATTACCAGGACCAGACGGTGTTGCGTATCAATTGTATTTATTACTTGTTTCCAAATCGTGTTAGAGGAGACATAGACTTAAATGTAAAACTAGGCTAGCCCAACAACCTAGCAAAATCGCCCTTTTGTAAAACGCACAAAATAACCTTAATGACGTGACAGTATGTGTTCGCCCACCCAGCTATTTTGAAAACTCGGCGCCTATGGATAACGATATACCTTATCAGACTGACCATGCTATAACAGTATGGCGAAATCAATTTCTCAGATTAAAAATGAAGCTGGTACACTGTTGTTGCAAGAGCAGCAAGAATTATTCTACAATATAAGGTTTAAGCTAACCGGATTTTATAAAAATTTCACAGATATCGTCCTCTTTGAATGAAAACTATGGCTAAACTAAAAATATTACCTCTCCCATTTTTTCATATGTTATAGAGATGGTATCAAGGAATATTTTTCATGTGAACAAGTTTTTTGTATCACGTGATCCACAGGGTCAAAATCAAGGTCAAAGCAAAGGTCAAAAGGTCATTACCCCTAAACATGCTTATTTTTGAAAATTAACCACAGAAATGAAATCCTTGACCAATTTCCTGCAAAATGACACCAATTTCATTAAAATACACCCAGTGGTTGCTGAGAAATGGCATTTTGAAATAAGCCGGGTAGGCGGGTACCCCAATTTTCCCCCAAAATACGAAATTTCACAGGGCCATATCTCCAAAACCACTGGCCGGATTTTAATAAAATTTAAAATTTATACGTTTTTGCCCAAAACCTAACCACAAACCAAATTTGATGTAAATCGGTGATGGTGGTGTTAACAGCACTGGGTGAATTGAGCTGGAATGACCCTTTAGCATTTTGGTGCACTTAAAATACTAACTTTGTTAATGTTTGGTTGTCCTCCTGATAATGCTCAGCAATGTAGTGCTAGCATTGATAATCCCTGACAAAATCTGAACAAATTGACAAAGCCTAACAAGTAATAATTGGTATTTAAAGGCTTGATGCAGGAATAAAACATGGAGTTTGGAAGTGACACTGCTTAACCAATTATGCCGAATTAAATCGTACTGTTGTTTATTCCTCAAAGGAGATTTGAAATGATCTTGATATTATAAACAAAATAAAAAGTGTACCGTACATTATTTCCAATGGCGTAGTAAACAGTTAGGTTTTGTTGTTGATTTTTGTCTGAGAGTTGGTTTATTATTTTTGTATTAAAATTTTCCTGATTTGTAGCTTTAACGTTGTATCTATTTTTTATAAAAAAGTATAAACACTTTGAGTCAATATAGAAACTACAAATTATGAATCTGTTTGGAAGCTCCAACCATGACTCTGACACAGAAGGCAAGACTGCAAATAGTTCCCCACTGATGCAAACTCCCTACTTAAACATAGATCCAAATTATTTGCGTAGTGCAGATGATTACATTCTTCTTGAAGATGCCTCTCCTGTACGTTCGAGGGTCCAGGTTATGTTTTCTATGGTCGGTTCAGCTACTGTGTTTGGTGCTGCACTTGGTGGCCTTGAAAGTATGAGATACACTGGATTGCAATTGCTTAAAGGAAAGTCAGAAAGAATGCAAACAACCAGTGCTGTGTTAAAGAACGGGGCAAGAACTGCATCTAAGTTTGGATCAATTGCTGTGCTGTATTGTGCATGTTCTGTAATTTGTGAGAAAGCTCGAGGAGAAGAAGATGGTATCAACACAGTAGTTGGCGGGGCTGCTGCGGGCGCTTTATATTCTTTGCCTGGAGTGCTCAATGTGAAAAAGCATGGCGTTCAAGCTGAGGAAATCCAAAGAATGGGACTTTTGAGAAAAAATATTATGCGCCTTCCACCAGTCGGACGATTTTTCTTCAGCACTGGTGTAGGTTTAGCTGCAGGTGGACTGCTTTGTTTATATAAGAACCAAGCTTCTGAATATATTCGTGAAATAACAAGCAGAAATTAAAATTACTTGTCAGTTTTTTTTTTTCTTCGTTGAAGTGTAAGTTTGTAAGGATCAAAACGTGCATGTTTATTAACATTTTTGTAGCGCGATCTTTGTTTGTTTAATGCCATGACGCCATGTTCGTTTTTGGTTTCACATGCTTGTGGTTCAACAAAATAACACCTCCACTAAAATTGTATTTCAACTAATCATGGACAAATAATTGCAACTGCTGTTTAGTGCTTATGATCTTCGTTTTGGAGCATTCTTTTCATTTTGCTGTTTTATCATATTAATGGAAATTACTGCTTTTCATGTCAGACTTTTCACCAAACGTTTTCCATGAATATTTGACATTCAAATGAATCAGAATACTTATTTACAAATGATTCAGCTTCAGAATATTAACCACGCAAATTGCAAACTTTTCATTTTGTGAGTACTGTATTTGGCAAAGAACCAACTTAAAATCAAAATGTATCATAATTTTCTGAAAGACTTTGCAATGGTTTTGGAGATTTTATTGAAATGGAAGTGATGTAAAGTTTAGTGGATCAGCAAAATGTTATTGTATCATAGATAATATGCTGTATTATACCCATTATTGCAAGTTACAACTCAAAAATATCTGCATGTAATCAGTTATTTTTGTCATCGAAAAAATTGCATTGTAAATTTTCTTTTGTTAACTCAACGTAACATTTCTTTTCATTGAACTATGAATATTGAATACGGTATATTTAAAAATTATTAAACAGCAGCAACTATCCTACTTACCATATTGCTTAAAGGCTTTTAAATGTTCAACTTAACATTTCCATATTTTTCAAAATACTTTTTTCAGTTTGCAATTTCGATGCATTTTTCAGATTTATCTATTAGTAGTTTCTTAGAATATATTCTTGAGTAGTTCAGTTTGTTGGACTACTTTGATCACTTGATCAGCCTATTTTCTTTTACTTGTATCGACTAAGTTGCAGGAGAATAAAATTATTGGACACTTAATCCGCTTCATTGAACTTATGCAATGCCGTCATTCAAAGGTATGTTGTTTTGTGGAGGTAGTTTAGAGCTTAGTTGATTTATTCAGTTTACAATCTTGTAAATTAAAAAATCTTAGTTGTTGCTTTATTGTGTCTCACGTGTGGTGAAAATACTTATGTATTGTTAGCTATATAATATCACTGTTTATGTTGTAAAATGATATGTTGCTGGTCTGCCATTTTTATGAAGCATATTTGGTGCTGGCGGGGGCAGAATGCATGAAGAGGGCACAGACCTTAAGCTTCACACAATGCAGCTGCTTTGAGTTTTGTTCAAGGCTGCCTGTAAGAAAGTATTTTTCTTCTCCTAGTCAGTGTCAAATGGGGAAAGGAGAAGTACAGTGATTTAGATTTGTCCACTGATGAGTCTCCTGACGTCTTCAAGCTCCAACTTTATTCTCTCACCAATGTGTTGCCGGAGCGTCAGAAGGTGATGTTGAAGGGAACAACAGTCAAAGATGAATGGGGCAACATGAAACTGAAAAATGTAAATAACAATATGCATTGCAATTATGCATTTCATATGTTGAGCATTAATAGTATACTCTGCTTTACTAAACTATAAACATATAGAGCTTAGTAACATTATACCTTGGATATAAATGTTATGTATAGTTGTATATAATCCTTGTGCGTATTTGCAACCATTCTTTTCTCAAGGACGTCTGAAAATTCTATTTGTTAATTTAATCAGGTATATACTCTTTTATTATTAAAAAGATAATGTCATACTCTTAAGCGTGTAATAATTTGGTGGTATTGTTGTGTCCACAGATTAAACTTGCATAGCGTATTTTGTAATTGTTGTTTTACTTCCAAAATGCGTTCAAACACGACTGTCATTTTGGCGGAATAATTTTGCGCGATCCGCCTAATAAAACTATTCATAAAATATGCGCAGTAAATAATGCGATGACAGCAACAACACGCGGACCCTGAAAAAAGCGTTTTTATGCCGCTTGAAAGTCAGGTTGCCATTTTTTTTGTAAAAAACGTAATTTGAAAACCAAAAAGCAAGTCACCTATTTAGCGTAAAAAGATAAAACTTGCACAAGTTCTGATAGCATTATTGACAAATAAACTGTTAAATTTTTATTGTCAAATTATTTTCAAGTCCAAAATATTTATAAATTTGTGAGGTGGGCGCAAGTATGTCGATGGTCGCAAGTCGCACATACATTCTGTTCCTGCTGTATAGTAATAGTAATATCGAACAATATTTAATGAACAGAATCTAATAATTAATATATTTAACTACGGTAATCTTAATGTGTTTAATTTAATTAAGTTCTTAAATTTCAGTCACAAATGTGAATATTATAATTGTGAAATAGCAATGATCTTGTTGACATGTATCTACTCAACCTACTCAACGTTCAAGAGATTGCTCGATTGATTTGTTTTGCAGAAAGTAGTATATATGATGAATTTCTTCCTGTCTTTGTACATCAGGGTACCACTCTGCTCTTGATGGGCACTGCTGAAGAACTTCCCCCTGAACCTGCTGAGAAAACCGTGTTCATAGAAGATATGACGGAAGACCAGTTAATATCTGCTGTAAGTACACCATTTCTTCATTCATTGTCAAACTAATTATTTTTTCCATGAACTATGTCAATAAAGAGATTATAATACTTATTGTTCCCGGTGGATCAATGGATAGAGGACCATCCTCAGTACCTGCAGTACTTTACTGCACAGGGGTGCTGTGTGCAAAGATAGCCACTGTGCACAAACAGAGAAGAGAGCCAAAAATGACATGGAGAGACGAAATGGACAAAGAATGTGGAACAATAACTGGTACATAAAAACACACGATCGACTGGATTGGCAAGAAAGTGGAAATGTCTTCGCTCAGCAGTGGGCTACCACAGGCTGAAAATGATGATGATTCTTGTAACGCGTTTTGTGCTTTGAAGCTTTATCCTTGAACTATTGTGTCATCGCGAATGTAGGCTATCGTATATGAAAAATGTTTATCACCCTTATTCAGTGATAAGTAAGTACGTGTCACCGACGTGTCACACTAAGATAGCGACAAAGAGGTATTATTGCATATTTTATGAAGCAGTGACACTGAAGTGTCTCTCTTTCTCAGTACTCAAGTGTACCTGAATATCTTGGAATAGTGCACAGTAATACGCATCTTTGTTTTGTTGTCTCTATAGTAGTAAAGCTTCTCCGAGACTGTCTTGATTGTGTGCAACGTTAATCGATCTATGATGTTATATAATATGTGGAAACTATTGTTACATTTCCATGTAAAATATGCTTGCTCATTATTGTGTCCTTGGAAGTGACAATGCCAAACAGACTTGTTTTTATTATTTTATAACTTGAGAATCCTTTAGTAATTTAATTGCAATAACTTAAGAACTTATGGTACTGTAGTAAGTTTATACTTGAAAACTGCGGAATTTAATATAATTTTATCATTACTAGATGGATTTAGTCACTGGTCTTGAAAACCTGGGTAACACTTGCTATATGAACGCCACCGTGCAGCTTCTCAAGTCAGTTCCTGAAATGGACGTCGCTTTACAAAAGTATGTGACTTTAATCTTCTTTGTTGACATTTTCATTGATATGATATGAGGAATATTCTTATGATCCGTTTTGTTGCTACCGATAACCACCCAATCTCAGTATGTTCCACCTAGTCAGCGGCCGATCCTTCTAGATACCATTTTCCTCTTTCAGTCAGACCTTGTCCCCTTCATCTGTTCTTTCTATTATTTTTGAAAAACCCCGTTTTTTCTTCCCATCTACTTCTACCCATAAACTTGTTCAGTGGCAACGTTTCTTATTCAACAAGTGTTGAAAACATTCCAAAAGTTAATAATGCTAAAGTTGAATAGTTCAATGAGCTATTCATACATGCTCTTGAGTTAACATAGGAAATTAGTGTGAAGAAGGAGCGTTCTTTCTGGCTATGACGTTCTATGGCCTGGCGTTCTTTTCACTTGTGCTGACGAGTCCAACCTCATAGGCGAAACACGGTGTCTTTCGCTGTCAATTCTTGCTGCAATCGGCTGCCGAGAAACGTCGGAAATTAGTGTTAAACTGTTTGTTTAAATACACGATCTGAGGGTTCGGTGTTATTGTTTGTTATTGTTTTTCTCCAGAACCTGACACGCTTGCTCTACAATTCTACATCAAACTCTCCCCCACATTATTTTGCATGATGTACATTGCTTTATTATTATTTCAGCTTCACTACCAGCTATGGTTCTGGCGGGGCGTTGGCTGGCTTGACCGCAGGAGGGCAAGCAATGGACGACACGTTTACTGCCGGGTTCCGGGATTTAATGAGAGACCTAAAAAGCAACGACCAAGCCTCAATAAAGCCCTTTATGTTTCTCCAGCTTCTGTTCATGCGATTTCCACATTTTGCCCAGAAAAACGAGCACGGGCAGCCAATGCAGCAGGTAAACGTAGCTGGATTCATTTTTACATTGATTCAACGCCTGCAGACGTTGAATCAACATAAAATGACTGGTTGTGCTGTCTGGGTATCGAAGGTTGAAACATGAAGTGATAAGATGGTCAAGCATCACAGATCTGTCGGCTGCATAGCCGAATGGTGAGAGCCCTGGTACAACACAAAAACATTTATCGGTTCGACCCAGCTCAAGAGCATGTGGCTGTGTATTTGACAAGACACTTAAAGTAATGTTCGAAGGTGGACACAAAGATTGGCTTTCTTGTCTTTTCACCCACGTAAATTGAAATCTTTAATCATCGGGCGTAAGCCTAAATCCGACAAAAAAGCACAAATCATCCCTGACGGTAATATGGACTATATATGGCGTATTTCTAATCTGTCGAGTTTGTTTTTGACATTTATTGTAAACATTAACAACTCAATCGCGCGTGTCCTTTTTTGGAAACAGCTTAAAACCCAACTTTATTCGTTATTCTACTATTTACTATCTTCAAATAATTAGTGTATATTATGTAAAGTAATATAATATCTGATATAAAATGATTCACGGTGTACAAAGTGTACCTGCTGCACTGAGGAAGGCCGAAACGGTGTGCCACTGTCTGCAGTAATATGAATAATAAATGAAATTGCTATTATCTTGTTTAAAACGTATCTAATGAATGGAATGATTCCCTGGCAACAACACTTCAACAATCGGAAAACTTCACTCTATTAATCTCGGTAACCTGCCCTGCGTCAAGAGCCTCTACAAGTATGCGAAACTACCAGGAATAACTTATCAAGGCTTTGTCAGTCCGAGGTTAAAGATTCAACAACCAAATCAGCTTACACTCTACGTCTACAGTGGTTCAGGATAACAGTAATTCCGCGGCAACAACATTTCAACTATCAGAAACTTCACTCTGTCAATCTGGGTGATCGGCCCTGCGTCAAAGCCTTTACATTTACAAGTATGCGAAACTACCAGAAATAACCTATAAAGGCTTTGTCAGTCCGAGGATAAAGATTCAAAACTAACGAAGAATGAGTAGCAACTTTTTAAACCTTTATTTTAGGATGCAAATGAATTTCTAACGGAACTTTTAAGAATTTGTCAACAAAAGTTAAAAGCCGTACCCTCTGACGTCAATACTGAAGGAGCGGGTGTGTCAACCACGAAGAAGCGTAATAATTTTATCGATCAATATTTCGGAATAGATTGCGATAATGAGTAAGTATTTTCTGCTACTGTTCACGTTTACACACCTAAATATACTTTTTATAAAATTGAGCTTAGTTGAAAGCTTAGAAGAAGAAATTTGTGTTATTATTGTTTCAACATCGGCTTGCTTTTTAAGGAGCAACATAAGCCGACGAATTCAAGCGACAAGATAGGACTCATTAAATATAGAAAAAAGCAAAAATATGTCTGTTTTTGCTAGACCAGGGGTCACCAAACTTTTTTCTCTAAGGGCCGGGTTGCTGCGAGATTAACAGCTGCGGGCCGGATGCAAATTGCGAAAAGGTATACCGTACAACTATTTAGAATCTCCATTGACTTGAATTGAGCACAATAAATAACAAAGTCAGCGGTGGAATAGCAAAGTTGTGATGAAAATCGAAAGGCGTTTGAGAATTTAAAAAAAGTCGACGAAGGAAAATCGGTGAAGGAATCAAACACTGGCTGGTACGATTTGCCTAAACAGAGATCGCACTGATGAAACATTGGTGTTTTGAACAACAAAGTTTGTGATGTTATAAGAAGAAACAATATGGAAAAATCATTAGCAGGTTACGTGTAGCTCACCAGCAACGTCAGTCCTTTACAAAACTTTTTTCCTTTAACAGTTGTAGTGCAGCTGTTATTTCCGCAGCACGTGGCGGGCCGGATGAAATCAACTCGCCGGCCGTGGTTTGGTGACCCCTGTGATAGACGAATAGGTTTCAGATTTGAAATTTTCGTTCAAATAGAAATGTTGTTGTTTAGATTGAAATGTGTAGACGAGGAAGCAAAAGATGAAGAGCCGACAACCTCAACGGAAACTTCCCTCCAACTCAACTGCTTCATCTCACAAGACGTAAGTCACTTACACAATGAAGAAGCTGCTTTTGTGGTGGCAACACTGGCATAGAAAACCCCGTCCGACTTGCTGTTTTTTTTTTGTTTCTTTTAGAAAGGAATGATTCAATGTAAATTTAGAATTATGTTTTGTATTAAATGCATTTGTCACTGCTGCTGAGTCGTGCTCCATTGAGGTGCAAAAAGTGTAAATTTGATCAACTTTACATACAATTACAAAGAGAGAGCAATTTACATACAATTACAAAGACTTTGAAAATTCAAGTCACCTGACTAAAAGTGGAAAACCCATTTCCATGCCACAGACACGAGTCATCGTGCACCGTAGTGCAGACAGGTGCATTCGGTGTTGCCAGTTGTTACAGGGTTGCACTTTCATAGAGAATGAAACGTCATTTATACCATACCCGCAAATATCTCCACAGAGTATTGCAGCTGATGCAAAAGCCTTTATGTCACTTTTCCTTAACTCAGTGACTCGCTGCGTTGACTCAGTTGACGCTTCCATTGTTGAGGAGACTGTCATGTCGTGATTTACTGTATCGATACCACTTTGACGAGCGATGAGGAATTTCGTCAAAGAAGTTGTTTACTTTAACCAGGGTTGCCATTGTAGATTATTATTATAGAGAATGTTTTAACATTAACAAGCAACACTCCCAACTACCGTTGATGTCAAGCTTTGAAAGATTTCAGCAAACTCGTGCTTTATTATGGCTATTCATCATCACCACTATACATTATTCTGCAGGTTAAATACATGTTGACTGGAATCAAGTCAAAGTTAAAGGAAGAATTAACGAAACGGTCCCCCACTTTAGACAGAGATGCTAAATATATGAAAACTGTGAGTACGTTATGGAATTAATATTATTATCTTATTTGTTTTAACTGCGTAACAAAAAAATTAGCCAAAACTTTCTGTTATCATTTCAAGGTTTGTGCATGTAGTTGCTTAACTGGTGCTTTTTTGATGATATTGATATGATCTATTGTCAGAATTAACATTTTGACCGGATTTATTCTCACTGCGTTATGCAAGAAAGAAGACAATCGGTGCCATTTTTAAAGTCTTTGGTTTGACTCGACCTGGAATCGAACCCAGACTTACCTGCATTTGAGGCGAAGGCGATAACGACTCGGCCACTGAGCTGATGGCGCTTCTTGTGGTGCAAGATTTTTCTTCTCCACGATTATGCAGAAAACAAGTTCCGTGAAGCTTTTTTATGGTAGCTATGGCTTAATTTGGAAACCACTCTTTCCATCAATTTGCTTTAAATAAACGTAAATAAAATGTGCTTGTTTCTACCGCTAATCTACTGAAATGTTCTTGTCAGAGCCAAATAAAACGCCTTCCTGCTTACTTGTGCGTCCAGATGGTGCGGTTCTATTACAAGGAGAGAGGCCAGGTCAATGCCAAGATATTGAAGGTACGCTAGTCTTGTGAATACAACGCACTTCTGAGTCAACTCATGTGTATTCGAATCCCCATCGGGATATTTACAAATATTTTAAAAAAGTAACAATAGAACTGCAAAGCTTGACTTTTTTTTACGTTATTTTTCCTAATAATAGCTTGTTAATTTATTTCATTTAAAACTTCACCAAGGCATTGCTTTTATTCAATAGCACTGAAGATGAAAACAATGTAGTTTTCGAGACGTTCGCTGAACATTAGTTTAGTATCCACATTTTGGGCTCTTTATTTTTTGGTTAGATTGAACAAAAGTTCCAACCATTTTGCTCCTAAATCTTGTTTCTGCTCTGCACTCAATATGAAGAGAGTGAAATGTGCAGTTGACTGCGCTTCTATGCAATAATTACCATTCTTTGTACAGTTGTTGTACTGAAATTATATCATAAGCCCTGGAAGCAACACACATTTCCCATGGGTGCCTGGGCAGAATCACATTGTATTACGTTGATACAACATCTCATGTTTTTTAAACTATTTTTTCAGGACGTTAAATTTCCGATGAGCTTCGATGCTTTTGAGTTGTGTTCTCCTGAGCTGCAGAAAAGGCTGCAGACTGTTCGGGACATATTCGAAGCTGATGCTGAAGCGGACGCGGAGGCGCAGATGGTTGGGAAGCAAGATGGCGCCGCCAAGAGGAAAAAGGACGCAACAGTGAAGAATGAAGCACCTAAAGATCTAGAGAGATACGACTTCCCTGACGGTAATCACAAAATACGTTTTGATCAAAGATTTTTCTGTTTTTATTTATCGGCATCTTGTCTTGGTCAAAAGAACGCCGATTCGACACATATCGAGGGCACGTGTCTGTGTCATTGACAAGACACTTGAAAGTGGGCACGAAGATTGGCTTCGTTGACTTCATCACCACTACGCATTAGCCTACGACAAAAACGTATTCAAGATAAAATATAAGTTACCTGCTACAATAAGAGATTTTCTAGCGCTTCAATGAACATGAGAGAGGCCACAACTTTTACCCCTGAAGCATTAGGGACGCACCACCCCAGTTCTGCTACTGGGGGGATTAGCATATTTGATGTGTATACTAGTTGCGTTATTATAGACAATATTTGATGAAAATATGACATGTATTGATGGCAACACTTTAACACTCAGACATTGGGTCTAACAACAGCGGCTACTACGAACTTCAAGGGGTCATTACCCATCAAGGAAGGTCCAGCTCATCAGGGCATTATGTAGCGTGGGTCAGGAAATCCGGAGGCAAGTATCTTTTATTTCCTAAATAGGGTTGCCAAATCGAAACTAATTTCCAATTACTTTTTGTCAACGCTTAATCATTGTATTGACAGGCCTCTCATCCTCGACATGAAGAAAAATTTATGTTCTGCATAACCAAAATTAGTTGATGATACATATATTTGTTACTACTATAGCATGGGTGATGTCTGATTTATTATGTTTTTCAGATCGTTTATTGTGACTTGACTAAACTTTTGAATTTCATTGCAGACGATTGGTTGAAATGTGATGATGACACAATTTCTCCTGTGACTTCAGAAGAAGTTTTGAAACTATCAGGAGGGGGCGACTGGCACATAGCTTATGTGCTCCTGTACGGACCGAAGCGCTTGGAAAAGAGGGACAGGTCGGCGAAGACAGGAACCAACGCCTCAGAAGTTGCAGCTTCAACTCCCATGGAGACGGAAGGCCCCAATGGAGATGCGTGATGCTGGAATCTAATTCGAACATTAATAGATAATTGTGACGCAACAAAAGCGCCCGGTTATTGAATCATACTTGCTACTAGGGAAACGGGCATGGCATTTTCAGAAAGCTTATATCTATGGCGCTTTTTCACAACTGAGCAGAACAACAGCATTTACACAAGATAATTTATTGATTCATTCCATATTAGTTGTTCGGATTCACTTGCTTGTTGATGTTTTCGATTTCTGTCCCTGCAACAAAGGTACAACAATAAGCACTCTCATCGTGTCGTCTTTGCAAGCAGGGGTAGTTTGACGCAATGTTGCCAGATTCTGACTCCAATTTTAAAAAGTATAGGTTGGGGATAAAAAGTTGCGGTTCGGAAAATTTTAAAGAAAGCTCTGTTTGGAAACAGAGCAAAGGCTTTTTTAATGACGCACTAAAATATAAAAGAGATGGTGAAGTAAGGATGCAATTGGGGAATTTTTTTGAAGCGGCAGTAAGAGAATTAATTTATCGACACTGGTCGAACGTTTATCAAACACCAACATGGTCCAACAATCATCTGACCAAAAATTTTACTGGAGGAGAGATGAGGAGCTGGGTGAACCACAATATTCCTTTGTGACTTCTCCAGAACTTCCTTTGTTGGACACACGTCGAAAAAGTTAATCACCAGCTCACAAACAAACTCACTCAGAGTGTTCCTTATGGTAGTTTTTCCAAACAAACAATGCATTCACGAACCTCGCCCGTAAACAATTAGCGATGGCCAAAGAATTGCTTCCAAGCAAACACTGCAATGCTGCCTCGTTACCTTTGTTGACGTTTTCTGTTGGAGCTTTGTAAAACCGGTTTGAGAGTTTCCTTTGAGCCTTGTAATTGCTCTAACCTTGCTCCGGAATCCTGTAGCGGACATCCTTTTCCGCTTTACGTTATGGTCCGCATCTGCCGCCTGTGAAGATAAAAGCATGTTGGTCATAGATTGGACAAAGAAAAATATGATGACAATGGCGAAGGCAAGACTAATGTGGTTTACGAAAACGAGAGAATAAAAGAACCACTTTCTAAAATGTTCGTCTCTATTCTCTAGGTTTTGTAAACCACACTCTTACCATTTATGCTTTTTTGTTAAATTTATGACCATGTTTTTACCGCGAAAAAATGCACCACGGAATATATTGTTGTACATCTCTCAATTACTTTAATTTTAATTAATTTAATACTCACTGCCCAGACAGCAAAATCTGTCGTTTTCACATTAATTTAACGTTTGCAGACGTTGAATTAATGTAAAAATTAACAGATTTTGTTGTCTGGGTGCTAAGAGCTACACATCATGTTTAAACGGTATCTTGACAGTTGAACGAATGGCCTTAATAGAAGTAAGTTGGAGACTAGTTTTTGAGAATAATTGTAGCTTCTATTTGAACAGCCGCACGGGTTAGGCCGCAGCAGAGTAACTCTCTACTTCACTCACAACTTTACTTTGGATTCTCCATTTTTCTTTCAGTACTTCAGGGATAGGAATTTCTTCCATTTCCTCCAACTTCGAGAAAGGAATAGAAGAATGAACATGGTACTGAAACATAATTTACGCATTGCATCAATGACCTCAAATTTTGAGGCTAGTCCCAACAGAAACGTGATGCCCTGTTGCTTGGCACTCAATGGTCACATCCCAGCCGAGTAATTGTCGTCTTCGGCTCTTGTGCTGGTAGATGTGATATCGATTCCAGGTCGGGTCAAACCGAAGACTTAAAAAACGGTACCGATTGTGTTCTCTCTTGTAATGCAGTGAGCATAAGTCGGGTAATAATGTGATGACATTGTATACCTGATTAAAAATGAGCCCTAGCGTCAAAAGACCTTATCAGTTGCAGAGCGACAATAAATAAAACCATAACATTGTTTCCAATGGTCACATATGCGCCAATAGTGCAGCCTGTGGCCTGCAAAAATAGATGGCCTAGGCACTGCACGCAAGCAAGCCTTCAGAAGTGAAGGCTGAAGTCGATTGCAGATACAATTGCATTTCTGGCGTTTTACATATGCCGAAAACATTCCGATGATGAACGAGCGATACTGTGTGACAACTTATTACCCGGCTACCAACAGGTAGGCCGAAGCAGCACGTGATGACCAAGTGCAAGAAACTTCAAGATCATACTGTGCTCGTTCGACTCCCGAGGTGTGCCATTGAGTGACGCATTTCAAGACTGCACTCCATTTAGAGGCACCTCGTGGATGGAATAATTCACAGACAACAATACTTCAACAATCGGAAACTTTACTCTGTAAATCTCGGTGACCGGCCTTGCGTGAAAAGTGCGAAACTACCAGGAATAACGTATCCAGGCTTTATCAGTCCGAGGATAAAGTTTCAAAACTAAACCAAGTCAGCACAAGGCTAAGCATTAACTTATAGAGCAACAAGTATTGAATTTAGCTAACCATAACGGTGTAGCTCTTACGTGTGTAGCAAGGGCCCTATCCACTTTTTTTGAATTTGGGGGGGGGGTGATTTTTGCACAGTGGTCTAAAATCGTCATAGTCATTTCAACAACTTTCAACTCGTCTTAGTCATTCCAACTACTCCAATGAGTGGGGGGGGGGAGGGTGATCATCCCCCCTTGGGTAGAGTCCATGGTGTGTAGCCTAATCAAGACTATCCGACCAAAAAAAAAAACATTTTCGTTAGCCGGTTGTGGTAGCCTAACCATCAGCGGAACCCCCAACAGAGTGACCACCTGCAGCGCAACAGTCGGTCGGTTGTCGGCTGCATAATGGTGAGACCCCTGGTTCAAAAGGGCTTCGGTTTATTACCGATCATGAGCATGCGGCTGTATCTTTGATAGGACACTTGAAGGTGGACACGAAGATTGGCTTCCTTGCAGTCTCGTCTACTTAATCTAAATCTTCACCAACCGGACGTGGTTGAAGCCTGGATAGACTACCACAAAAATTTGATTGTTTGATTGATTGACAAAATAATGATTTTAAATAGTCTTTGGTCTAACACGGCAGGGAATCCAATCCACATTTACAGAATCAGAGGCGGATACATTAACCATTGAGTCATCGAACCGGTAGTCTATAATATTTTTTTCGGTATTCCTTGTAAAATCTTCATCTTGGGAATTACAAACATCTCTCGGAAAGCCTCTTTCTGGAGTTTTATATAACTTATGCCTACTTGCACCAAGACTGATGTCTAAAAAATCACAAGTCTTGCCGCTTACATTGTTAAGGTGAGGTCGTAAATCAATTTTCGGTAAATGACGATGCTTTCTGGTTGGTTTGTAGCTGTTTCCTAGCACAGTGCTATATTGTAATTTGCTAACTATATTTTGGTAATCTTCTTCCACTTCAAGGTCTGTTCGCGACTTTTTGTGAAACAACCGAGGATTGACCTGCAAACAAGTTCAAGTTACACTCCGCCCCGATAACAGTGAGCTAAGCACCTGACTTTACGAACGAAGAAACTGCAAGATCAAGCGGCGCTGGTTCGACTCTCGGGTTAAGCGCTCAAACAAAGCAGTACAAGGACTGCTTTCCATTTAGCGGTATCTAGTGAATGGAATAATTTCCTGGCAACAACACTTCAGTACCTCGGAAACTTCACTCTATCAATCTCGGTGCCGGTCCTGCGTCAGTGATTCAAAACCTCTACAAGCACGGGAAACTGCCAAGAATAACCTTTTAGAGGCTTTCTTAGCCCGAGGATAAAGATTCAACCAATCAAGCTGTAGGTAAATGGAGGAGTCGCTGCAGACTCCGTTGTTTCGGGATAAAGACCAAGAGTCGTTGAAACCAAATGGAAGATATTTTAGGCTACAGCTACTAACTACCTCACCTCTAAGCGTCTTAGAGGGTTGTCTGGTGAGAGGTTACTCATGGAAGTGTCTCCTCTAGCAAGACGTGACATGGCTACTTTCAGGATGTTTTTAGTTTGTCGCCATGTGCTATGAGCAACGTTAAGAACCTAAAAATGTACAGCTGTTTATATGGGAAAAGTTTTTACATTTCCTTTACCAGAAAATAACAGTTTGCCTGTTGAGCCATTCGTTGTTTTTTATATTCTTTAATATTGATAATAATGGAATAATTATTTTTCTTAGAAAACCTTGCAATAGATTTATTACCCCCACAAGTTAGACTACTGCCCAACTGCCCTTTGGAAATACGTCAAACAACTTTACCCTTCAGAACATTCCACCATTTTTCATACTTTGAATCATTTTTTTGATTTACAGCCTCAATAATAAGCATTTTAATAGCGTATGTGAATCCTGACTCAGAGCTGCTGGAGTGGACACAAAAAGTAGGTAAGCCATAACTGAAAATGAAAAGCGAAACTTGTATGCAATTCTAAATGAAAAAAACTGGAGGCTTCTTTGGTTCAATAATAAGAAGTTTGAATCAAATAATAGGCTATAATAATCTAACAGTCAGCTTCGTTATAAACGGACAGTGGCCCCTCTGTCGTCATATTTGCTCTCCTGGCTCAAATGTCCAGTAGTTATGACGCTGATTAACGTCATAGGCTGCGTTTACTGCGTCACAAACTCTCTACCAAAATTATAAAATGACTTGAGTTCAATTGTCGGTGTATCAACATGTATATAGCCACCAGTAAGTTCAAAACTAACCTTCAACGTGTTGTGCGACGCCACTCTTTTTATATCTCCAGGCATTCTAACCTTGGATGCCCATGGGTCGGAAAGGTCCCAACGTTGTTTCTGGCCAAACGTCCCTGTGCAAAGCAGATACTTTGAAAATTGAATGAGGCTGTTCACCAGGTATTTAGTTAAATAACATGATGCGTTCTACTGGTGAAAAATTAAGCTAAACTATCACAAGATGTATAAATGCAAGCAGGTTGTTTGTTACGCAAAGAATCTGGTATGAGAGCAAAATTGTTGAAACTTTTATTTATTCTAATTGAAAAATAAGAGCCCAAAATGTAGATACTAAACTTACGTTTAGTTCATAAGTTTACTATAGTTTAGTATCTACATTTCGAGTTCTTTATTTTTTGATTAGAAACTGATATATTTCTAAGACTTGAAATAGTTAGTAAGAGGGTAGACGAACAATAAGAAAGTCTTTCACTTTGACGTTTGAATAATTCTAAGAAAAATTTGCATGAGCCCAGATAGTTTTCACTGCACAATTTTTCTTATTATATTAATATTGCAAGTTGCAACTATTCTGGATTTACCTCCAGTGAACAACCCTCGCTATAGATGATGTTTATGAAACAACACAATATGAATAGCCCAGTTGTGATAGTGTCTGCCTGACGCTGTAAAGACGTGGGTTCGACGCCCACTAAGCGCATGAGGTTGTGATTTGGTAAAACATTAAAAAGCATAATTTACAGTGGACATAAACTTTTTTTTTGCCTTAATCTGAATCAATATCAGACGTTGGACTCTAATTGAGAGAAAAGAATCACAAAGACCAGCGTTGCCATACCTACATACTCTCCTTTGACGGTCCACAAGCGTACGGTTCCATCCATGCAGGCGGACAGAATGAGTTGCTTATCGTCAATGTATGTGATGTCATTGATGGCGTCGAGATGCCCGCGAAAATATAATACGATTTCCGGAGGATAAACGTATAGTTTCCGATGTCGTTTAGAAGATAATTGTCTGCAGTCGAAAAGATATTTCTCAATTTCAAATAAATTTCTATGACAGAATGCAAGTAGATATGCTTCTTAGTCGTTAGTGAAGCTATTTAAGCAAAGCATTAGGCTCTTTATGTAGACACTTACAAGACAGAATAAGTTACAGGCAATTTCAAGATTAATTGGAAACGTTGCACTATCAACCTCTGTAGTAGTAGTCGCCTGCATCAGTGTGTGAAAGCATTTTACAAGTATGTAAAACAACTGAGTTTTTACAACCAACTAAAAAACCTTTATGTATCTTCTGCCTTTATCTTTTGGAGTTAGACCATTTTTTGATATCGATTTTTCTCTTTAAGATTTTTTGATTTACTGTAGAACTCTATAACTATTTATTAATTTTAGCGTTACAAATGGTCATGATCATTTTATTTTTGTTTGGATGCGAAACATACATAAAACAAAAACTGACAGTGTGCATCTAATGAGAGAGTGCGAAAGACCGTAGCCCTGAAGGCGTAGGAGGTCGTCGAGTCTGCACTCTCTCATTCAAATAGTTATACGGAAGAAAATATTGCGTTTTTTAATAGCAAAAAGGGCAATATTTGGTTGATTTTTATAACATCGACTTCTTACTTCATTTGCTCCACAGTTAGTAGAGAGGTTCTTAATTGAATTTGCAGTAGATCAGAGATACCATCTCGTCTGTCAAACTGGTGCTTTTTGCAACAATATTCACTGATATCCCAGATCTGAAATACGTTTTTTTTTTACAAATTGAAAATTAGTTATTTTACTAAAAGTTTGAGGTGGTAAATAGATAGGCAGGCGGTCCAGAAATAAAGGCAGCATTCACCTACGATGAAAACTTCTAACTTGAGATTGTATTACGCTAAAGCAAAGGTTCTTATCCAGGAGTGCAAGACTTAATTGTTTACAAGGGGAGCGGGGATGCTGAACCGTTTGGGTTTGGTACAAAAAGGCGTGAGAAGTAATATGCTTGCTTATCGAAATTCAACAAACATTTTGAAGTGTAAGCAAGTATTTCTTTTCATCTAATTCTAGAAGGGAGTGCGAGAACTAGTTGGTGATTCAATATGTTTCCAACAAGGCAAAAGGTTAAGAACCGCTGCACTAAAAACTTTGAAACAAAACTTTTAAAATTGAGTTGTTAAATACTTTTAATTAAAGTATTATTATGTAAATTATTCTTATTTGAATTGTTACTATTATTATTTAAATTATTATTATTATTTAATCATTATGATTATTGTTAACTGAATTATTGGTAAATCAAATTATTTAAATATTTTAATCAATGCTTTGAATTATTAAATATCAAAATTACCTTGATATACCCTGTAGAGTCCCCTGTGAATAACATGTTGTTCTCCTGGTCGGTCGCTAGGGAAAGTACCACCTCTCCATCGAAGTGGGCGGCAACGAATTGCCCCAGCAAGCCACCTTGTGGGTGAACTGACCAAGCATGAACCCAACCATACGCCCCAGAAGAGAGAAGTGTTGCCACATGGGGTGAATGGGGCCGGTTTTGCAAAAATAACAACTGAAAACAAATAATTAAAAATAGTTTGTGGTAATAGACAGGCCAATGCATATCTTTTCGGTACCGGTGGCCCGGGCCGTTGAGAGGATAATTTGGGCCCGGTTCGAATGAGATTCTAGGATTCAAAATTAAAACGTTTCTAAGAAAATCGCTCTATATCCCAACGCATATGCGCTAGGCCCTTTGGAAGGGTTCCGGGCTTCTAAAATCACGCCGGGCTTGGGTCCAAAGTACCCCATAGACCCCCTTGTCAAGACTACTGCCGGTAGCTAATCGCTGCCTTGATAGTAGCGGAAGATTTTGCTTCCACAAAGGATCAAAAAGATATTTTTTGGTGCTGAAGTGGTTATTGAAATATTTCGTCTCATTTTTGCCATGTTTATTCCAACACTGGAAAAGCTTGTTGGGAAAGCTAAACTCTGGAATTTCGCAGTCATGTACTGTAGAGGCATTTGACCAGTGACACAGGTTTGATATCCGAGTAAAGTTTCGTTTGATTGCTGAAGTATCGTTTGCGTATTGTTCCATTATATATAGGTATATATCAAACTCGGCAATTTTTACAATGATTCGACGTCTGCAGACGTAAAAACAACGGATTCTGCAGACTGGAAATCGATGGGTTCAGCGGAACAGAACTTTCGTTAAAACACGTTGCTCCTCTGCAGTCTGCACATGTACAAAGTAAAATCCTCCTAACTTAGTCTTAATGTTTATATTTGCAGTGGCTAGTGATTTTCAAATATGTTACTGGAACCAATCTTTCATCGAACCATGGTGGTAAATACGCAATAGCATAATTATGTGAAACAAATGTTATATTGTTATTGAACAATATAGAGTATATTTATTATATAGCCTTCATTACATCATATGCTACATATCTAGGCTACTTTATACAACTGTCGGGCATTGGCTACTAGGGGTAGATAAACTAGGCCTACGATCTGCGGACCAGACCTCATCCGTTTTTCTGGTTCGGCTTACCCGCTAAAGTTTAGCGGCTAAGTCATCCTACAAGGATTGCGAGAAGCAAGACCGGCGGTTAAAACTTGGAAATTAGCAGCAAATGTAGATTTTTGAGTTTGGACTCTCCGGTTAGTCAAACTTTAAACGCTATTTGCAGCCCTACGCGTTCGACATTCCTTGATCTATAGGTAGACTGTTTCCTGTTTCATTATTACCTAACATGATTATCGGTATACGAAAAAACATTTGTCGTATTTTTGAAAGCATACGCAAAAAGCGACCAAAAGAAGATAAAAAGAGTTTCCTACAAGTCAGCAGTTGTGAACTGAGCACATGACAGTTGAGCAAGTGACAACTGAGCTAGCAACATTTCAGCAAGTGACTGAAATGATGACACTGAGCGAGTAGACAACTAAGCAAGCCGAAACTTGGCATGTCACAAGTCAGCAATTCAATTTAGCAAACGATGACCAAGCCAGACCGATGCTAGGTGACAATCTCAATAACTGACTTGAACAGTACCGGTAGCGGAGTATGCGGTACTTGCTGAGTTGTCGAATTCCGAGTGGTCCGACAACCAGATAAGAATAAAAAAAATAGGCAATTTTTTTTTGACATATAGGCACCCCTGACCTCCTATTTTTCTTTCCATTATTTTTAATGACAACATTTACACTGTTCATTTTTCTTGAAATTTTTACGTCACTGAAATTCTGGTGCCCCAAAACTTTTTTTAGATCCGCTATTGTCTCTGTTGCAATATTTTTAAAATTATAAAGAAATCTATTTGTAATAAACTATGCTGAGTGATTAGGTTGTTGTGCAATGTCAAGCAATACCTTGTCAACCGAAACTTCTGCCTCCCAGTAATGACTTTGATCTTCTCCAGTCAAAACTTTTAATTGGTGTCTTATTGGGTCTTTCTTTGCCTCAAGAAATGATTGCTTCTTGTCATCGTCTACAGTGTCCAAAGGTATTAAAACTCCATTAGCTGAAGTCATTTGCGAACCAGCGGAAGGATTCAAGATATTGCTAGTACGACCAGGTTCTTTTCTTGGTCGAAGTGAATTAGACAGATTGCCTTGAGGGTGCAACGACGTGGAACCTTGGGATGTCCCTGAAGTTTCTTTGTGGTTAATCTTTGGTAACCTGCGAACGACGAAAGTTTTGTGATGGTCTACCAAATGTTTCAGTAATGGAAATTGTTGGTGATGTTTAAATCTAATTTCCCTATTTCAAAACTGAGGATTTCAAAATGGCTTTTTAAAAACGTTCTAGAAGAATTTTACCATACTCCAAGTGCAAGTTTTGATGAAAAAACAAAGCATAAAAAGAGCAAAAGTGTTTCGAAGAATGAATGAGTTTTCAAGATCAGCGTTATGAGGATTAACCCTGTTTCAGAAGGTTGCAGATACGTTGCAACCTAGTCAAAAGTCGATGGTTATTAATTTTGTATTTGCTTAGATATAGTTGTTACTTTATCGTCGGTTGCAAAAACTACTGAAATGATAATAGAGTAGAAGCTATAGTGATCATAATAGCACTAACCCCATTGAGAAAGTATAATCGTAGACTGCAATGCATAACAACATGATAATGATAATAATAACAAATGGTGTTTACTTTAGTTCTGCTGTGTTGTATTCATCGTCGTCTTCAGAGTCGTATTCTTTCAAAAACAATGCAAATAAAAAAGTGTTAACAGCTATGGTGCATTATGACTAACAAACAGCATTACAAAAGCATTACCAAAGCATGGTGGGTGATGCAGAAAGAAACTTTGAAAGAAATCGTATACTGGAGGGGAACTTTAGAGGAAATCAATTTTTCATGAAAAGTCATTTATTAACATTTTGTAGTCACCGAATTTTTTAAAAACACAATCAAACTTACAAACACGGGTCTAAGATTAATTTTGAGTGATAAGAGTGATTAAGTTTAAATGACAGAAACCGCTACTAATAAATCCACGAACTTCAAAGCAAAATGGTTGAAATCCGGTCAACCTAAAGAAAAAATAATGAGTCCAAAACGCAGTTGCTAAACTCATGTTCAACAAAAGTTTCGAAAACTGAACTGTTTTCATCAACAATATTGAAGATGAAGCCAGTTTAGTTTTTGATGCGTTTGTTAAACATGAGTTTAGCATCTGCATTTTGGGTACTAATGGGTGTCGATTTGATGGCAGTAGCTCTAGTAAGTCTAATGTGTCGAGTTATCATCGAGTATATTCAGTTGGTCAATCAACGCTGAAGAACTTTACCATCAAGTGGTTGCTTGAAGGATGTCCAGAGATTTAACCCCAATGAAACGTAATCTAAAAACCAACCTCTCATACCAAATAAGAAGATCTGGACAGCATACAAACATGTACAGAATAATCGAAAGCATTTAGGTTGCGCGATTTTAGTTTTCAAACTCATGACAGTTCACACTTGTCTATAGTCTGTGATACCAAGCATAGTAAAAGGTCTTCAAATCTACACAAAGTTACCTTTGGTCTCTTCGATGCCAGGAAAGTGGCTGCGAGTTACAAGTGGAGGAAGAGGGGTTTTGTTCGTTAACCGGTTGGCGTTCATTGCTGAGCTACTGGAAAGTGACGGCGAACTTGCGACGTCACCGTCGCAGGATGATGAAGCATCGGTCATTACTTCCCTCTGAAAAAAAGTGAAGCGTTAAATCCCGGTACATGATTTTCCTAGCATACTTACTGAAGCTGAAGATGAACGTATACAAATGAGGATGAAAGTAAGCTGAAAATGTTTTATAATAGCGAAATGTATTCTAAATGAATATAGGCTGAGAAATTACATTGTTGTGCAAATGCAGCGTTTGACGATTAAATATTAGCAGCACCACCTTTCTTAGTAGCCTATAGTGGTTTACTTTTTAGGGAAATAGTTAGCATCTTGAAACGATGTGACAGAGAGTTTGTACACTCAGACATGAATGTTAATGGAATTTTTTTGTCGGGTCTACAATTGAAGAAATTTTAGATCAACAAACTTCAATGCGGTTGGGTAGGTAATTGACATTTGTTTGTTTGTTTGTTTATCTTTATCCTGCATTGCGGGAAAGCGGACTTGAGCGCTATGCATCGGTGTACGCCTTCCGACATACACCTGACCCACGCTGCAGCCGACGGCAATGTCAGTTTCCGGTTGTCTACTCTACTTATGACTTAAATATGGTACTACCCATTACTCGAAATCGATCACTAGGTAGAGGCAATTATCGTTAAGTTTCTTGCCCAGAGAAACAACAGCAAGTACGGGTGGCTGGAGTCGAACATGCAGGCTCTCGACTGCGAGCCCAACGCGCCAACCACTCGGCCACGGCTGCACGGCATTGATATTGAAAGTCAAGGGATTTTTGGGTTGAGTTTGGTCGCGATTTATAATTACACTCAACCTAAAAAGCCTTTCTTGAATTTCATTATCAATGTCAATAACCCACTCGACCACATTGAAGTTTGCTGAACTAAAACTCAACTCAATACATATTCATTAGCAAAAATGTAAATGGAAGAAGTTTGGCACTTTTCAATATCTTTAACATCATCTTAATTGAAAACAGACTGAGGTTTATCAGAAGAAAATGTTAAAACATGGTCTAGTCACTAATGATCGCATTAAAAATGTCCACATCAGATTAGAAAATGCTGCTGCTAAAACAGAGTCAAAATAATGTTCAGCAGGTTTCATTGTTCAAAACATATCATAGGCGCAGATGAATCAAACCTGATATCTCAATTGGCATTTCTTATACCTAGAATTGGGAAAACGCAGCTGAATTTTGCTCATTGACTATGATTTTGGTGTAAATGCAGCATTGTTGATGCAAAACATGAAAAAACATGAAACACATTTTGCTTGCCTTAGACGGTTTCCCAATGATTTTCTGTCAGTTGGACAGCACCCTAGGACAGCAAAATCCATTATTTTTGCTTTGTAAATGTAAAAATACTGGATTTTGCTGTCTGGGTTTATCCCTGTATCGACGTTTATTCCTGATGTAGCTGCTGCAACAAGTTGGCTTCATTAGTGACAAACTGACAACCTTGTTTTGGACAAAAATGATCAAACTCACCATTGCTCTGTCCACATTCGTGCCTCTTCTGTTGGTAATTATCCCATTGCTGCTTAGTGGTGAATAACTAAGCATTCTGTTTAAACGGCACAGAATGTGACCTACAACCGATAACATGTTTAATTCTCTTTTTTATTCGATCAGTGTTAAAGGGATACCCCACTTCCTTTCTTTAATATAAAATATGTGGAAATATTAGAAAACAAATTGTTAAAAATGGAAAATGAAAAGGCATTTGCAGAAAAGAGCTGTCAACTATTAAAGAAGCAAGTGACTCCGTAGTACTTAATTTTCAAACAACTAAAATTTAAACTGGGGTTTTTGCTGAGCATGAATTTAGTATTTACATTTTGAGCTCTTAATTGTTTGATTAAAAATGATTGTTGAAAAATGACTTGACTTTGCAAGCCAGCCACTGTAATAATCGTATAGCCTAGTTCTGCCTCCTTCAACCCAGGGGCAGACTCAGAAAGTAGCTGTAGAGAGGGGGAGGGGCGAGTTCAATTAAACACAAGGATGTGCAGGTTTACATTAATCCAACTTGAAATTGTACCGTAAATAAAGCTGCTTTTTCTGTGTTAGTAGAAACGATCGTCCCCATTGCGCCCCCTAGATCCGCCCCTGCTTCAACCTCAGCTGTTGATTAACCTGAATCTAATGACCAAATGAATATATTTCCATCATAAGAACACGACGCGGCTATGGAAACGCCATTCCCATGATGGAATGCTACGAAACACAAGACATCTTCTTTGTGAGCTTCTCTCCACAGAATGCTTTCATTCTCGTCGTCTGCATCGCGTGAGTCGCTGCAGGATAAACGTCATTGTTTTGCAATAGAAAATTACCCTACAAACTTAGTTTATTGTACATTTCAATAAGGTGTCCTGTTTTCTACCAAACTCGATCAAGGCAATAATAACACCTGCTGCATTTACTTATTTAATATACTACCATTTTTTTCATCTAAATCTCTATAAGTAGCGTATAACATACAAACAACAGATTACTTGAAGTTAGCATGAAGCCACATCGATGTCTATGGCCGTACTACGTTTTTCGAGGCATTTAGACAAAACAATTACCAAGTTATCCTGAGGTGTCACAATTTACTAATGAGCGAGTCAGGACGTTACTTAGTCAATCTTCAAGCTTAAAAAACATTTCAAAAACCGATAAAATGTTTGCAACTACTCACATATAAACAGTCATTCTCCTGCTCCAACCTGTTGTAATGATCTGCTGCTTGTGGCAAACTATTCCTGTTATCTGAAACATTTGTTTTAGTTGGAATCAGTTGAACGTAGCCTGAATAGCTATTGTAATAAACAGCTATAGTAATACCTTAATGATAATATCGTACTAAACACCTTTAATAACTTTGTAATACCAAATAAAATATCTGAAATACTTAGATACCTTAATAAGTATATTTATTTTAATGCAACTGTATTTGATGTAATTTGCTCTGATTAAATTTTTGCTTGGCATTGAGCACTTCTTGTAGTATTAATAATATTTATTGTTTAGATACCTCAATAAATATCTTACTAAATACCTACTGTAGTTTATTGTAAATAAAAATCAACTCACTTCTAAACCGTCTCCGTTTGTTAGAGTTCGCAAGCATGCTCCGTTGTTGAAATTCCAAATCTTCACTGCTCCGTTTCGAGACCCGGTGATTAGCCGACGCAATGTTTGGTCAAAGCACAGGCATGTTAGTTCGACGCCTTTGACGGTATGAAACTGAATCGCTTTCGTTCCTGTGGTTAAATCCCATACTGAGAGTACCGAGTCGTCGCCCGCTGTAACCACCTGCGGGTTGCATACATGCAACAAAGATTTTAGGGAAGGACCTGACTTTCGAAGAATATAACTAGGGCGTCGGGCTGTTGAAAGGATAATTTGGGTTGGAAACAATAAATCTCTCGGGGCCTAAATTCAGACATTTCCAAAAACCCACAATATCTAACGAATACGATGTTATTTCTTCAAATTCCCAGTCCCTTAGAAATAGTTATGGCCCCTAAAATCATAACGGCCCAGTTTTAAAAGTACCGGCTGGACCCCCTGTCAACGCTAATGGATAATAAATATTTGTGAAGAAAAAAAAACAAACAAACTTTCAATTGACAGTTTACATCCCAATGTTGCAAATTTGCTGCTCGTTGTACAATCAATATTTTATGTTGGTTGCACAACACGTTAAAACATTTAAAAAATGATTTCTCTTCTTGGACGCGGCGGGGTTTCACGATAGTGGCCATAACATCGATTTCAATTCAATCTATTTTTTTATTGCTGATGAAAATTTGCAAAGAGTGACATAACCTACAGTAGAATTTAGAAAACACATAAATTTGGTACCACCAAAAGAAAAAGATGGCAAAACCAAAAAGTCTACATATGCCTTACTGAAACAGCTTTGGCAAACAGTGTCATTAATTTTAAAAGTCTCCAAACCTACTGCCTAACAGTTTAGTTATCGTTTAACAGTACATTCAATAAAGCTTAAAACACTTTACGTAATTATTTTGCAGCCACAAAAAATCAAGCAAGGTTACAGCATTTGAGATGATAATTTAGTATAAGTATAATATTTTAGTATTTTAGTATATTTTAGTATTTTAGTATAATAAAACCAACTAGCCTACAATTTCTTAATTAAAAGTTTTTTTTTGTTAAAACCCAGCTAGATTGCATGCAGAAAGGGAACGTTCAAATATTACGTAACGCTTTTTTTCCGAATTTTTGACCCCCCTCCCCCATGTAACGCCAACGTAACGCTTTTTCAATCCCCCCTCCGCCATGTAACGCTTTTTCACTACGAATTCAGCACAAAAAACTTCCATTCCGTACTCGAAAGCGTTACGTAACGTTTTGCTTGAACCCCCAATGTGACGCTAACGTATCGCTTTGCATAACCCCCCCCCCTCCCCCTCGAAGGCGTTACGTAATATTTGAACGTTCCCAAAACAAACTGAAAGTAAACATCGGTATAAAAGCAACCAAGGAACTCGGAATAAACTTAAAGTAATGTAGCAACAAAACAATCAGCAATCAGAAACTACGTACAATTTAACTTAAAGCAATATTACGTCAAAGTCCTCGACAAAATAATGAATCAAAAGTAAAGTAAAGGTCCCATGCTCATTCCCACAGTTATTGAGCTTTGGGTGATGAGAAGACAAGGTTCGCATTATACGCAGTCTTCGGCACTAGCTAGACAATAACAAGCCCAAGAAAAACAACGTACATTAATTAGGTTTTAATAAATTGACACATCCATAACACAGTTATGAAAATAAGAGAAAGAGAGATAATAACACAACACTAAATAACTTACAAAACTAATCCGGCAGCCGCTCAAGAATTAACTTAAGCCAGCTAAAACTAGCAGTGACAAGGACTAACAATAATAATAATAATGTTATGGTTTTATTTATTGTCGCTCTACAACAGCTAAGGTCTTTTAGCGACAGGGCTCATTTTTAATTTATATTAGGTTTGCAACGTTATCACATTATTACCCGACTCATTCTCACTGCGCTATGCAGGATAGAACACAACTGGTACCGTTTTAAAAGTCTTCGGTTTGACTCGACCTGGAATCGATCTCAGATCTACCACCACCAGAGCCGAAGGCGAAACCACTCAGCCATTGAGCTGGTTAGTGACAAGGACTGAGAAATGCACAATGCAACACTGGCGTTGTAGAACTAAGAAAAGAAGGCAAAGACCTAAAGGCACAAACGCGGAGCACTGATTGAGCGTAAACCTACAAGCAGTCCGGCACTCTATAGCACGAGTTAAATAAGTTATAAATTTACCACAAGTAGGGTAGCCAGTTTCTTTCTCTCGGCCGCCTTTACTTTAGAAAGTACGCCTATCCAATTTATTACACCCTGGGTAGAGGTAAGCGGTGTTTTCAACAACCAGTTTAAGCCGGGAGTCGAATCAGATTTGCATAATCGAAAAGCCAACGCTTTATCCGCTGCGCCATCTCACCGCCGCAAAACAATAGTAACAAGCAACAAAAACTTACTTGGTTAAAAAGTTTATTGTACAAAACCGTGCTAACCGATCCGTCGTGGGATTTGATGGTCTTCTGGTCGATTTTTTCATTGTCGTTATGACCTTCTAACACACAAACCTGAAAACGATTTGGTTCAACTTAAGATACAATTCTACATTGATAACTTGATTCAACAAAAACAAATAGCCAGTCATTCTTCAGAAAGCTTCACAGACCAAGAATACTAACATGACCTCTAACAGACAGTATAAACAATCATAATGCTTATTGTTAATACTTTTAAAGCCACAGCATACCACAGCTTTAACAAAATCACGTGTTAAAATCTCTGACTTTGATAAATCGCTTAACAGCAATGCTGGCTTCTATGTAGGCAATAACCGTACACGTTGTAACAAATTTAGAAGAGTTGTTATATTCTATCCTCTCCAAAAAGCTTTTCTTCGCCCAAATGACAAACATAGCTCTCAGTTACTCTCTTATTGCTCAAATCTGCAGACGTTGAAACATCCCAACAAATGTACTTCAGATGAGTTATTTGATCTTTATCAGTCGTTACAACGTTAAGAAAGATGAGACCAATGTAAGAACAAACCTGCATCGTTCCTAGAAAAAGCGCTTTGTATCTTTTTTGGTAATAAATAGCCGTAATCCTATGGGCCGGGGGCCCCAAAGGGGCAAGTGACCGAGGGGCCATAGTTTGTGTGGTTGAGTGGTCTCGTAGTTCTGTAATTTTAATTGTCTGCAAAAAAGATTTACAAGCATGATGGTCAGGCCAGTCGACTCATTTCATAATTGCCTTTAACTGTTGCACATTTCACTCGCACAAATTTTATCCAGGCCAGTGGCATAGTTAGCAACCCTATCACTGCTTCTGGTAGACTTGGGTTTGGATCCAGGTCTAGTCATACCAAGGCCTGCACAGATACTTTCTACTGTGTTTTGCACAGATACTTTCTACTGTGTTTTCTTGAATAAAGCCGGAAATTTTGGAGCAATGATGTAACAATACATACCATAAATGCATTTAACAAATGAGAAGCCTCCACCTGCTCAAACCTTTGCTGTGGTGTGGCGATAAAAATACAAATGGTTCTGATTTCTTTGCTTGCTACCATAATGGGATTGGGATGAATTTGTGAATGGATGAAAACGTATTAACAATATTTTCATTTAGGAGAAGAATTGTTGAAATGCTTGTTAATCCAGTAAACTAAACTCATGTTGGCAAACGTTTCAAAAACTAAACTGTATTTTTTACCAGTGTGGTAAATCCAAACGGTTGCTATACCAGAGGTTCAGTTTTGCGAGTTTGAGATTTGTATATTTTACTGCATTCAGATATTTGATCTTACTGTAAATATTCTCACAAACTAACATACTAATATACAAATATAAGAAGCACTATTTGGCACAAATGGCAGAAAACGAATACCGGTAACTTTTATCTGAAACGTATCGCATCAAAATACTTCACCCTGTCTTTCCCGGAAGTGATAATTTGTCCGCTCTCAGAGATGATAGTGCAATGTCGGACAGGACTGTGATGTCCTTTTATCACCGAAGCTGGCTTGGTACTTCCAGGATTCCACGTGCGTACCATTCCATCAAAACTCCCGGTTACTAGCAAATTATCAGTCACATTTACTTTGAAACAATGGCCATTTATGCTTGCATAATGCAACGTGGAAAATGCCAAACGAATAGCAACGAAAGGTCGGGATTTGTGGAAACAATTGGCAGCTATTCTTTGAATCGGGGATGGCACATAAATGAAAATCAAGCGGGATAGAGTCATTTTATCTGCCCCGTCTGTCACCATAGATGCAGAGAGTATGAAGAAGACATACTACTATACAACATCAAAATACTTTGTTGATAAACTAAATGTCTCTTACCAATCAGATTCCATTCCTTTGAATAGTCCAAAGCCAGTATGCCCCGTCGTATTTTGTAATAGCAACCTCTAAACAATGTTGAATGATTTTATTTTGTTAACTATGAGTTAGTAGGCCTATAGCACATTCAAACAGCTAAGTTGGAATAATATTTATCATAGTTTGAAAGAAACTAGCTGACAAAAGGGGAAATCCACTTGAAAATCATAACTGTAAAAGCAAAAGTCATGCATCCTGTATCACAATGTACCAACTCAAGTGTTCACAAAGTGGTGTACAAAAATATTGGTTTGTTATTTTATTGCACAAGAATCGATTTCGTTATAGCAAAAGTATTTTGATCTTATTCAAATAGAGTTGAATGTTTAGTGCAAATGCAAGAAATAAATTATTGTGTACAATGTGAGTAGAGAGGTTACTTGTTTAATCATCTCTCTCTCCTTATAGGCATCATAGCTCACACAGTTATCGATGCACAATGATATTCCAGTTGGTTCAATATGGTGAGCCTTGCCAAAGTTCCGTGGGATGTTTTATACATGACTGAAGGGTTTTTAGACATAAAAATTAAGTTTTAATAAGTTTGTTGTTATAATTTATATGTTTCTCTAGGATTTCTTACACAGTGTATTTTTTTTGGAGGCTTGGTAAGGTCTACTGAAAATGCATAGCCGAAAATGTTTGCCATTTTGTTTTTACTATGTTAAATGTTGTGTTATTGTTCAGTTATGTCTGTTTATTATTATTATTATTATTTATTTGCGTCAGACAAAGCTGTCCATATTCATAACAAAACAACGAAATAATACATAAACTGCAAATGCACAAAGGTCACAGAGAGATTATACTGTACGTTGTTTACTCTAAACAACTGACATTAAATTGCCTACTTTACCTGTTAGATCCCAATTTTGTGAACCCCGGCCACTTTGGCTTGTATGAGACGTTTGTGAGGTCCCCTAGATACATGGAATCGTTGTCAGTGGCACTGCAGGAAATGAAGCATTCGAGGCCCTGAGCCAATTGGAAGTACTGGGCGCTGTTCACCAGGTTCGAGTGTAGATTCTGTGAAAAGTTAGTTACATTCTTAAGCTAGAAAATATTCTGAGAAGATGAATGATTTACAGCGGGAAATAATTTTGAAAAGGTTCATCATATAATTTTGGCAGAGAAGTTAACTTTTTCACATATAAGTAAACGCACCCAAGCAACACAATGAAACTTATCAGATACAGTACAACGAAAACATGCCGATGGCTCTTTTGAACTTCGTATATTGCCAGTAAATCCCAATCAAGCTTAATCTGCGTGTGGTGCTCATGGCTTCAAACATGACAGGTGAAGCCCATCCGTGCAATGAAGTCTTTGTCACAAGGACAGCAATTGAATGGTTTAAGATTTAGAAACATGAATTTCAGGAAACAATTTTAAGTGAGGGAAGGTGGGCAAAATATAATCGTTCTGTATGCAGCATAATATAGAGCAAAAATTTCCCATAGTGACATTTGAAGAGACATTCAAAAAGTGTCAATATAGTGAAATGTCACCCTGGCCGAGGACGCTATCGCCGAATTCTATTGTATATACTTTTGTCCGGACCTTTTTCACAACCAGGACCAGTTGCTTTCCAGAAACACTATTACGTTCTGAATACTTACCTCGTAAATTAGGCAGAAAGCGCCGGGAATTTTCTGTTTCAAGACTGAAACCAAAGCTATCTTACGCACAACTCCTGCATGAAAGTTTGCAACAGAAATCAAATCAAAATCTGCCATTTTTACATCTATTCAGCGTTTGAAGACGTCAATACAAAGTAAAAAAAACCTGATTTACTGGTTATGGGAATATTAAGTTTTAAAAATGTTATAAAGAAAACACAACAGCTTAACAATAATTGCATTTTCGTCGCAATTCTGTCTAAAGATATATAATGCCTGAAGTAAATGGTGCAAACTCCCTTAAATCTTTTATTCCTTAAGAAATATAAATTAAGTATGGAAGCCAAACAACTACTTTTTGCTGTCTATCATACAATAATGCATTGGTACAAAGCAAAATAGTAACTGATATTTTTAAATTATGTTCTAGCCTATTTTGTTTTGTTTTCATATGCTTCGTTGCTGCGTTGTTCTTATTCAAATGCAAATATTACAAACCTTTTTGTGGATAGACTCCAAACAGACCTTTCATCATAGCTTGAAAGAATCGGAAGACAATGACGCTTCCATTTGAGTCACTCACCACTAGAGTGCAGCAGTTCAAATCGTCGTGGTTGAACCTGAATGCCAAGAGCGGTCAAATATGGAGCAAAGATCCGGTGTTTACCACATTCTTTAAAGAACGTTTGTCCAACAACTAACAAAAACACCCGGATGTTGCTCATGACACAGTTATACACAGGTAGCAAATCCATTTTTATATGAATTCAATGTCTGTAGCGCAGACGTTGAATCAATGTAAAAATGATTGATTTGCTGTGTCGAGTAATGTCGTGCTTGATTGTGCATCATAATTCACTTTGTTACTTTTAGTTCACGTAACTCTAATTTTCAACTTTTTGTGATGCTTAAATACGACAGAGATACTGACAACAATTTGCAGGATTGGTGAAAAGTGAAAGAACATGTTGCTACGAAGACAAAGACTAATTGTCTGTCGAGTAGCTTATAAGTCGATAGACATTTTTTTGTTTGATCCAATATGAAGTCTAGTTTCATGGTGTTGCAGTTGGAGACCATTCTCAAGTCGGTCGTTAACCGCCTAGTGGTTTGACAAGTTAAATACCATTTTCATAGTTGGGTGTGTTGAATAGAGTTCGTTTGGAGCGGAGATTGGATCTATCTTGGACAATAGGCCACATAGTTGACTTGTTACAGTACTGCCTCATATTTACAATATTGATCACAGATTCTTGTACAGTACTGAACAAGGGCGGATTAATACTAATAATCGTGTTTTTACTTGCACCCCGCATTGTGATAACATACAGACGACAGGAAGCAGCAAAGTGACATATAGTCTTCGAGTTATCTGCTCCGCTTATTTAGGCTTTAAGTGTCTTTGCCGAGACACAGCCGCGGGCTCTGAAGCGATGTCGGAGCGATGTCGAACCCACGTCCTTTCGAACGTCGCGCAGACGTTCTCATCACTCGGCTACGCAGCCGACAAGCCACAACCAATTCGAGAGCGTTTACTGTAGGCGGTTCCGGCAATCATTGCTTTGCGAAGGATATAAAGAGCGATTTTGAATATGGTTTGGTAAAGTGTGGGGGCATTTATTTGTATATTGCGCGTTAATTTACTCTGTTTATAACAAGTAACCCTGGCACAGGCGAAAACGAAATGTGCAAGTCAAAAAACTTGTTAATGAAAGTGTGAAAAATATGTCTGACTCACCAGTAATTCATTGTAAGAATCGGATTTTTAAATCCAACCAGCTGGAATTTCTTTTCTAGCTTATTGCCAGCAATATCGTAAAAGCCTAAGAAAGACATATGATAATAACCATTGGGCTTCATTATCAGATAATTACATATTTAATATTTACTGATTGATTGATTGACTCTTCATCCTCGGACTGGGAAAGCTTCTTGCAGAGCTTAATCCTGGCAGTTTCGCATACTTGTAGAGGCTTTGAATCACTGACGCAGGCCCGGTCACCGAGATTGACAGAGTGAAGTTTCCGATTGTTGAAGTCTTGTTGCCGGGGAATTATTCCATCCATTAGATGCCGCTGAATAGAGAGCAGTCCTTAACGTGCGTTGCTCAAGCGCACACCCCGAGAGTCGAACCAGCGCCGCTTGATCTTGAAGCTTCTTCGTTCCAGAAGTGACGCGCTAACCAATTGAGCTATCGGGGCGGTAAACAGTTTAAACAGTTTAATCTTGAGAATTTGTTTTTTTTATTGCAATTATTTAGCCTACTTTTTCATCAATGTCCGCATTGCTTGGCCTATCAAATAGAAGGTAAAAGCGGATGAATAAATTGCTTTCATGCTACATATTCGTCATGTGTTCTACAAGTGATTCCATTAATTTTTGTTCTTGCTAACTTATGTTCTCAACACCACAACACACCACCTTTTCAACAGTTGAATGAGAGAGCTATCAAGGATATTATATACGAGAAACCAAACAGCTAACACATCCTTGATAGCTATTTGTAGTTTCAACTAGGAACTTCTATAAAAAACGTATAAATTTTAAAATAATGGAGTTGATGATGTAACGATGACGATGAGTGTCAATGATGTCATTTAACTTTGACCTTACAGTTATTAGTTTCTTCCGTTTGAAATCTTCGTCTTGTGACGTCATTGAATCTAAAAGACATCGGAAGGCCTTCTTCTGTACACAAACTTCTTATTCTACTTACTGATTTCTCTTTCTGTCGAGCTAATCGCGACGAGCGCAATATTAGCGCACGGCGCCATGTCGGTCATCCACAGCTGGATGCAAGTATCCCTTCCGAGACCTACCTACAACACTTGGAGGCACACTGAGACTTTATAGCCTCGTTTTAATACAAAAAGTATTAAAATGGCTCAGAGAGAGCAAATAAAATAGATAAAAAATTTATGAATTATTTAACTATTTTTATGTTACCTTTGATGCTCGAGATGGTTCTGTTGCATTTTTGCAACTCGAAGGCATAAAGACATAAAGTAATTATCACAGAATACTTCACAAGACAGTGTTTGCTAGATTTGGCTGTAAAAATGTTCAAAAAAGTTTTTAATCCAAGACTCACCAATCCTAATGCATGCATTCTTTTATTTTCAGGCTAGTTTAAGTTTAGTTTAGTTTAAGTTTAGTTTTAGTTAGAAGAATAAGTTTAAAATTTAGAAGTTTAAGTTTAGTTTTAGTTTAAGTTTAGTTTAGTTAGTTTAAGTTTAAGGCTAGTTTAATCAGGCTAGTTTAAGTTTGTTTTAAACAAATATTTCTATTTAGCCGAGACCGAATGTGAAGAAAATAAATGACCGTGCAGCGACTCTCTTGAAGTGAATTGAACCAATAAGATAAAAGTTAAATTTTTGGCTGATTTGAATAACCGTTTTGTAGATATAAGAGAAGTTTATAATGTCATCATACAATTTTGCGAACAACTATTGTTTGAAGATTTAGTTTTGAAAAAAATTCAGTCACATTTTAAAATTTAATGCTAGATAAAATGTTTTTATCAACTTAAATTTCACAAAAAGCAACTTCTCTATAAACGTGCTGTATAATTATTTTTTGTTTGAATTCTAAAGTTTAATACATCAGCACCGCTGGTTTCATCGGGAAATATCGCTTTTACTTATCTCGTATTTGAAAGCTATGTTATTTCATAGCCAGGTAAAAATAAGTAAATAAATTTATTTCAAAATGAATAAATGAAGCTCGTGGCACAGAATACCTTGTTTCATTGGGAACTGTTCAATACACATTGACAATTGTCCCACCACAATGTTATTCTGAGGTTCAATCAATACCAAAAAAGCATTAACCTTTTCAACTCAAAATCTTACCATAAACGATTTCTGTAATTCAAAATCAAGCCCATACACCCCCAACTGGCCTTCCTTGCTGAGGGAGAGATATTTCCCTCCCGGGTTGTCGCGATCCGCAGCTCTGCTACCAGCGCGATTTGTGAGGTTTTGCAGGAAACTGATTCTTACTATGACGTCTCTATGATTGCTGGAGAGAAAAAAATTATATTTTAAAGCAAAAGAAGTTTCATTGTAACACAAAAATGCAGTAGATGGCACAGAGACGAGTTACATATTGAAAACTTGTTGAAGTATTGTCATTCCGTGCTGTACTTATAAATATAAGCAACCATGACTTCAAATCGCAAAGTAATGATGATCTATAATATAGAGCAAACGGATAACTAATCTCTTAACATAACTCATCAAAACATCGGTTTCATTATAATGATAGTATTTTTAGTTAGCACATGTAAAACCGTAAAAAAAATTTTGGGCCCTTCTCACTTCTTCTAAGCATTGTGTGATTCAAGTAGATTTATTGCTAATTTGCATCTATCGACGTCTGGCATTTACACTACAATCTAATCTCTTAACATAACTCAAGAAAGAATCGATTTCGGTATAATGATGGTATTTTTAGTTAGCACATGTAAAATTGCAAAAAAAAATTAGAATCAAAATGGTTGAAAAAATTGTTATTAAGGATTGAAAAGTATATCGAAAATTAACTTACGATGCTAACTCACGAATTGGATTTGGAAATGGAACCTGAGAAAGAAAAGTTGTCGTTGTTAAACATTTTAAAACTTTCCTTTACTTAAGATTCAAGAAAAAGTTTTTGTTGCGATTCTCTTTATACTGACACGTCAACGGTGTAAGAAGCAAATCGGCACCAAGTTACAAAAACGAGTTACCAGCCAGCCACTCAGCTCTTATTTTGCATTGATTCAACGTCTGCAAACATTATATCAATACAAAAAGGAGTAACTTGCCAGCTGAGCTCGCTTAACTAAAAAAACGTTGCCAATAACTTACAAAGTGGAAAAAATACAAAATGTACGAATCACGTTGTAGCTGCTTTATCGTTTATAATGAACCGACCTCCTTGATCAGACTTGTCATGGTATCCTTCTCTTGGTACTCCAATAACATGTACGACAGGTATTCATCCTAATCAAACAATGTCATTCAAAATGTTTTTCGTAAGGCTGGTTGGTTTTGAATATTTATCCTCGGACTGACAAAGCCTTGATTGGTTATTTCTGGTAGTTTCGCATACTTGTAGAGGCTCTTGACGCAGGGCCGTTTACCGAGATTGACAGAGTGAAAATTTTCTGATTGTTGAAGTGTTGTTGCAGGAAAATTATTCCATGCATTTGGTGCCGCTGAATGGAGAGCAGTCCTGAAATGCGTTGCTGAAGCGCACACCCCGAGAGTCGAACCAGCGCCGCATGATCTTGAGCCGGGCGCGTAACCACTGAGCTAACGGGGCGGAGCACTGAAGAAAATTAACAGCAGCACTCGGGCAAGGTTTAAATGCTCACGAGACTGGTAGCCTAATCTGCTTTGTTGATCTTGTGATTTTCCGCTGTCATCCTAGCATCAGCGCCATATTTGAAGTATTTATATATCTGTGTAGTTTAACTGATGTTGCTGGAATACAAGGTCTAACAAAACAAATCTGAATATAACCATAGCCTAATGATCGCAAGCTTCACAGTCCACCCGCAGGTAGTACAAGGCTATATCTCTGCAAGGCACTTGGTCAATGATTGACCCTCACCTTCTTGCTTATTTGTAACCAAAGGCTTCAATTAATAGACGTAAGACTGAGTATGACGACAGACATTGAAAAAATTAGTATTGTTCGTAAGGGTGTTTGATTTAAAAATTTCAAAATTTTATTTTTGCTTTGATGTAATCCTATTCTTTGTTTCACTTTGCTTCGAATTAAGTTGATTAGTGCAGAATTTTGTTTTGTTTCCAACCGCTTTTTATCAAACAATTTTTTTTGACCTAATCAGAACGTTCTGCCAGGAAAAGATTACTTTTGTAGTCCAACAAAACAATCGTAATCTAGCTACCCAGTCAACTGTTCCGTCACAATTGGTGTCTACTTTCATGAACAGAATGTCGAGCTCCTCATCCCGAACGCTCGATCCCATTGTCTTCTTCATCGCTGTGCGGAACTCGTCAATTGCCAAACCGCCTCCATCATCTGTGCCCGCCTCCTAACAATTACAACAATCCTTACAGTACTAACAAACTCTTTTCATTTTACCGGTAGCTTTGTGGTTAGAGTGTCCACCTCTAAATCGGTAGGCATGGGTTCGATACCTTGTCGAGTTATATCAAAGACTTTTTAAAAGTAGTACTGAAGCTTATTTTTGCTTGACACTCAGTAAAGGAATAGATTCAGGGTAATAATGTACTCAGCTGTGTCTTTGTATGACTGAGCTGACACTGTTTGCTCAGTACAGCGCTGAGAGCAACGCAGATCAGCGATGGGTACAAAGTCACATAAAAATCCGCGTTACTATCCTTTTAAAAATACATGTTGTCATACTGGACGACGAAGTCAGAGAATTGGTCAGCACACATTTAGAATCAAAATTATTGAGTGGCGTATATATTTGATGAAATGTAGAATTACAGTATAATAAGAGTAGAAAAGATTTATGCTTGCTGATGATTTAGAGACTTCAGAAAATTGTCACCCAGTTGTAAAAAATGTTTGCTGCACATATATTCTATTTGAATTAAGACCTTCTGATGATCCCTCTTTTAGGGTGAAAGTAACTTTTTAGAAAATAGTAACTATGTTTGATGTAATTTGATATGCTTGGCTTTTTGCTTGGCATTGAACACTTTTTGTAGTATTAATAGTATTTATTGTTTATACTGTGACTAATTTAGCTTTTAAATATTAGCTTTAATGTAAATAAAATTGTTTACGTTAAAAATGCTTTCGAGCAGCTTGAGATGCTCAAAGTTCATCTGGTCTTCCAGCTTGCTTGCTTCTTTGCTTGCAGTGGGTTTCAATTGTCTGACTTTTCCCTTGGCTCCTATGAAAAAAAGAGGTAAATGAACGCATAGTGACACGTGTTTGGGTACAATCTATCGAGATAGCAAAAATCATTAATATTGATTTAATGTCTGCAGACGTTGAATCAATTTTAATGTAATTTGTTAAGCTTTTTCGTTAAAGCTTCTGGGGCCGAGGGTTTCTATTTTACCACTCCAGGTTCGCGATGTTCCCGGACTACACTGGAAGACTACAAGAGCAACCAGTTTTTGGTTTCATCTTCCAAGATACGCAGACTTTTTACTCTGTTAGGTGGCATGAAGATTCTACAATCGTTGATGATGTCGTCGGCATTCTGCGGTCTGTTCCTCAGCACCACATTCACAAGAAGAGGAATATGCCCTTTCCCATTGATGCCACTTTCCAGCAGAAGGAGCCCCAGCCCAGTACGGAGACGGTTGAGGTGCACTAGGATCTTGGATCCACATAAACAAGGCGCAATATTGCGCTGTTATTCGTTAGCTGGGTAGCCAGATGAAGGAGGTGTAGTGCCCACTGTTAGTTTGGAACTGAACCTGAAATGAATCCACCAGAGTTCTGACACCACGCACAACCAAAAATTTAGTTTTCAGAATGTTGTAAATTAAAATGAATTTATCACTATTCCAATTACGAGTCATAGAATACAACAGTTGTGGTTACAACATTTACTTAATTTTTGCATTAAATAGATGTTTTTATTCTTCGGTGGGATAGCGCAACGGATTTGGCGTTGGTTTTCCAATTATGCAAACCTGATTCGACTCCCAGCTTTAGCTAGTTGTTGAAAACACCGCCCACCTCTACCTATAGGGTGTAATAAATTGGGTGGGCATAATCGCTGCAGGAAAGGTGGAAGAGAAAGGAACTGGCCACCCTGCTCTCAGTGCTGAAGGCTTAGTACAAAGAATCTTATCTTCTCATACCCGACACTTGAATCAAGTATAGGATCACCTTAGATTTTTTTAGACAATAAACGGATGCCATTCATTGGCCCAACACTGCATGATAAGCGGGCGTCATAAATAAGCGGTGAATTGATTTGGGTAACTACGCTTAATCGAACTGCCCTTTCTGATAAAGAATCTTTTCTCAAGGTCCTAAGTCCATTTGTCAGCACAAATCTTTAGGTTTAAATAAAACATCCACCAAATAATACAAAGATTGGTTTGGTCTTCCGGTGTGGCGATTAAGCTGAGTTCACTGTGCAATTCTGTGGCTACTCGCCACCTGCCCAAACATGTGAACAAAGTCGCCGCCACTGCTTAAAGGTTTTAAAAGGAAGAGCACCTTGATCCTTGGAGTGGTAAAGAAAACGCGTTTACACGAAGAAGACTGTAGACCAGGGTTACTCAACTAATGTTAACAAAGGTCCGGTTTGACAAGTTGAATGTTTTTAGCGGTCCGGTGAATAAGCTATTTCATACGCAACCACGAAAGTTAAACTATCAGTGCCAGTACCGAACCATTATTTTTAGGTAAAATGTATCTCTACTTGAATTTGTGACAAAGTGTTTAGGGGTCTTGATGATTTAACTACTAATATAATCACGGAAAATTTTATTTTCTCCCAGCAGAAATCTGTTTAAGAAGGCCCTGAAACGTGGCAATGAGGTTATTCTTCCAGAAGCCCGAGGTCCACCATCAGCACCCAGAAGATCAAGATTAGGACCGCGGTGGTGGGCTAGTTGAGTAGCCCTGCTGTAAGCTACTAATAATTTCCTTTTTATTGTAACTGAAAAAATTTAAAACAAATTTACAAAAGAAGTTTTAAGCGATATAATAATATACACATTGTTACCTCCATGTCTTGCATGCGAAGTATGCAAGGAATGGATTTTTTCTGTACTCCCGGGTGGCAATAACAAACGTGAAGTGCTGGATTAAAAACAATTAAAAATGTAAAAGATATTGAAAAACATATTTAAAAACGGAATAGAAAATCAGACGACAAATAAATCACTTTTTTTTGCATTGATTCAACGTTTGAAGACATTAAAGAACTGTTGCTTTGCTATCTGGGTGGCATCTAAACCCTTTTGTTGATATCAATGAAATAATGTAATATTTGTAAATGAAAGTTTCATTTTAGCAAAGAGTGTAGCCAATTATCATATTTCTTGGTTTTTAAAACTTTACAACGTAAAAAAAACATCAAAAGAGAGTTGACACTTTTCCAATTAGGTTCTGCAATTGAAACATTGAAATAAGGTTCCTCCAAACTGCAGAAACGTCGAGTCAACCAGAGCATCGATCAAAACCACGTCTCAATTTTTAGACTTTGTAGCCATGCCACTACAAATATTGCCAACATGGAAAAGTGTTCAAAAGTCAACACGACGACAGCAAGTGTACAGGTATTTTGAAACATAATAAATGATTAATTAAGACTTTTATTTTCTTCCAAGAGATGTCAATGACAAAAATTAGAGTATGCTATTGTTCAAAGAAAATGAAGGGGTGTACCAGCAAACAGCTATAGGATTGGCCCATGATACTAGAGAAGGATCCACAGAGGATACAAGCTGATATGAATGAATCAACAAGTGAATAAAAAAATAAAAGTTAACCTCTCAAGTACATGTAGCTCCACACAAAGTGAAATTTACATGCCTTTTGACTTTTTTTTATTTCTTTAAAAATAATGTCTAAAAATACATCATTGTCCAAAAAGAATGTCTAAAAAGACATTATTAAAAATGTCTTCTTAGACATTGTTTTTAAAGAAATAAAAAAAAGTCAAAAGGCATGTAAATTTCACTTTGTGTGGAGCTACATGTACTTGAGAAGTTAACTGTTATGATATTGTTATTTGTATATTATTATCCACTCACTCTTCATCCACGATAGCAATGGATCCACGGCGTTCTTTGTGGTCTATTTCGCTTCTTACTTTTTGGATCGTACTCATGTTGATGTATTATTTGTAAAACAAATTAAAAAAATGTTTTTGGGAACAAAAACTTAAAAAAGTTGTGCCTGGGAGCAAATGGCATCCTCATATATTTGTGACGTAATGCAATCGTCACAATTTGGTACTTGAAACATTTGTTTTTGGAAAAGGAACCCAGTTAGTCACCAGCATCACTCAACAAATGAATATAATTATTGAATTTATTGACAGTTTCTTCATATGTTTTTTAATGGAGTGGTACATGAGTTTCATTGAAAACTATGGTAGCTTATATTATTTTTTCAAATACACATTCAGTGAAAGCAGCTTTCATTCCAAAAGAATGAAAAAACTTTTCTTTCCGAACGAGGTTATCATATCTCTGTTATCATATCATATCATATCTCTGTTATCATATCTCTTATCATTATCACATCTGTTATGATTATCATATCTCTGTTATCATATCTCTTATCATTATCATATGTCTGTTATCATATCACAAACATCCCAAACAATGCTCTTACCTGGCCCCGACACTGGCGTGACAAGCTATGAATGAATGAATGAATGAATATCTCTGTTTAGCCTACCATAGTTCTGACAAAGTAAAAAATCCGAGAGAATAAGCAAAGTAAAAGTTGAATTTTTAATGTGGCGGAGGTTTATCTTCTGAGCTTTTTCAGCAATTTTTTATGCATTGGTTTCTTTTTTAATTTGTAATTTTAAGTTACTGTAATTTCTCAGTTTTGAGTAGCCTACAACAAAACTTACAATCCTTTAATAATTTAAAAAATACGCGCGCTCCTGGGCCGCTGTCTGGGTTTAATGTAACCTACGACAATATGGTCGAGAAAGGAGAAAAATTTATAAAAATAAAAAAAAAATTGATTTTTGGGTGGTATAATGTCCAAGTGTCCATTGCGTCCCTTCACCTAAATCTGCTATCGACTTGGCCTGCTTAAATTAGAGCACACTTTTTAGTCTTAATAATATTTGTTTCATACTTAGTAATAACTATATTTGATTTAATTTGCTCTGCTTTGCTTTTTTGCTTAGCATTGAGCACTTTTTTGTAGTATTGATAGTTTTCATTGTTTCATACTGTATATATCTTATATTAGTGGCATTTGGAAGAGCAAGCTCAATATTTAAAAGTAAATTACCGATCTCAATGAAAAGAAAAGTGTTTAATCAATGCATTCTCCCAACAATGACATACGGAGCAGAAACATGGAACTTAACGAAAGCACTAACACTCAAACTACGCACTGCGCAAAGATCACATGAAAAAGTACTCTTTGGCATTACATGGAAAGACAGGAAACCAGCCAAATGGATACGACAACAAACACAAATCAAAGATATCATTCAAACAATAAAAAGTTTAAAGTGGAATTGGGCAGGACATATCATGCGAACAACTGACAACAGATGGACAAGAAGAGCTACTGACTGGATACCGCTTGACAACAAACGTAAAAGAGGGAAACAGAAAACAAGATGGCGAGACGAACTCTACCAATTCGACAAACACTGGACACAAATGTGCAAAGACAGACAAAATTGTATAGATATGGGGAAGGCCTTCGTCCTGCAGTGAAACAACAATGGCTGACAATGATGATGATATCTTATATGCAGTGGCGTACTTCGGCAAATCGCGCACACCATTTACTGCATGCTCAAGCTTGCTGCAGCTGGCTCCTGCGGTGCCTGTATCTCTACCCAGCTAGCAAGATTGCTTTTTTTAACATTACATCAACGTCTGCAGAAGTTGAATTAATGTAAAATTGACCAATTTGGTAACTGCACAGAGTCTTTTGTGCACGCTAACCGATTGCTACCGTAACAACCATACATCTTGTTCATTGCCCTTCAGCATTTGCTGAGATCTTTACGCGACTGCACATTTGTATTCGGTATCATTGTTATTGCTATATCTTCAATGTTTGCTCGTTGTTTCTTCTACACCCCAATGCTTTGCTTGCAAACACAATCGCAATCACATAAATACTACCGGATAATTAACAATCAATGCGTAACCTACTACCGCCACAATCATTATGCGTAGTCCGCTGTAGGCTACATTTTTGTTCTAGAATGGGTGAACTATTTTGTTACGTAATTCTGTAGAGGTGTTTCGACAATTACTGACCAATAGTCCCCTTTAGTTACGCAATCTGTTACTTTGAAAGCTGCTTCTGCAAAGTTTCTGTGTAGGACATTCTGGAAAGTTTCGTGACATTCTGGAAAAATTATGATTTGTCGACCAGAAGAATGAATTCTTGTGATGTAATATTACCTAGTCTCTGGAAGCTTCTGAGCACACTTGTTATAAAAAGCGCGTAATTTGATTATTGTTATTAGAGTTGTGTGTTGTGAGGATTAGAATTTGTAATAAAAAGTATATTAAAAACGATTGTAGAGTTCTAACCAACATTGAATAGATTGTAAGAAGTTATTGCCAATTGTAAAGTAGTTGTTGCAAGTAGGCTAGTAGTGTAAATATATTTAGAAATCGACGAAGACTTTTGCTGTGCAGAATTTGATTTCTTTACGTGTTGGAAGTGGTAAGGTAAACCAATTGTCAGTTCAAGCATTTCATCTATCATCTCACAAGTAGAACTCTTCGACCATTTATTTGACTGTTTAACATTTTATGGTTGGTTGGTTTTGAATCTTTATCCTCGGACTGACAAAGCCTTGATTGGTTATTCCTGGTAGTTTCGCATACTTGTGGAGGCTCTTCACGCAGGACTGGTTACTGAGATTGGCAGAGTGAACCGATTGTTGAAATGTTGTTGCAGGAAAATTATTCCATCCATTGGGTGCCGCTGAATGGAGAGCAGTCCTGAAAATGCGTTTCTGAAGCGCACACCGCGAGAGTCGAACCAGAGCCGCGTGATTTTGAATCAATCGCTAAACCACTGAGGTAACGGGCGGTGAAACAAAAAGATTGGATTCTCAGTTTTCTCATCTGCATAACTTCAATATTTCCACAAGCGTAGCCTAATTTAAATTTCATTAAACATCTTAAAATTTTTTAAACTAATAAAAAACAATTTCTTCTTAGTGTTTGCTATCGTGGGGTTTGAGAAGTGCAAATACTTCTGATTCAGAAAATTTGTCTTCTTTGTTTCATTTGAACGTCGACAAACGTTGAATCAATGTAGAAAAGAACTGGATTTCTGTTTCGGTCAATGCTTTTCATACCTCGCTAGCAAATCGACTGTTTGCGTTGAGAGTGGTTAAATTTATCACAATATTTTGAAAAAGTAGTTTTTGGGTAATTATTTTACCTCCTCATATAAGATAAGGGTTGAAACTTTACATATTAAGCTCCACGGACATCGCAAAAAAAAGCTGAGGAACTGAAAACGTAGAAAAACCATGCATTTCGACTTTGAAGCATCTGATCACAGCCACCAATTTCTACAACAGTAATTACAACATATAACACTTATGTTGGCTGCAAACCTAAGTCAAACGAAACATTTTTAAAATTGAAACTTTTTTAAAATTGTACCAAAGGCAGGCAAGACACAACAATACAGCAGGGTTGAGCATTACAACAATGTATTTTACATTATTACAAATAGTTTAACAGTCAAACGTTTTCGGCTTAACTTAAGCCCTCATCAGAAATCTGAAAATATTTATAAAATTGCAATAAATTCAAACTTCTTGAAGGTAACTAACTAACTAACTAACTGACTATAAGCATCAAGAAACACGCAGCGATTAAAAGCAATAGCGTGGAAAATATACAGACAGACGGAAAACAAATTACATTAAGAAAAGGCAACTGCGTAACTACAAAAGAATTTGCACCATGGAGTACGTGATACAACTAGTAAATGTTGAGAACGGACGCGCCTCCCCTCAAACAATTGCTTGTTTAAACTTGGATTGCAGATTGTTTTTAAAATGGGTTTTGTTATCTGTGGCTTTACTTCTTCAAAGGCTGCATTGCCGAGTGGTGAGAGCACTGGAACGACGTTTGAAAGGGCGCCGGTTCGATACCGCTCAAGAGCATGCAGCTGTGTCTTTAGCAGGACACTTAAATGCATGCCTGAAGGTCGTCACGAAGATTAACTTCCTTGCCTTCCCGTCCACTTAATCTAAATCTTCAATCACCGATACGACAAAAAAAAGTTGTTCAAAGCCATACATGAGCTTGCTTCTAAAGCGTACATCTTGAAATTGAATCTCAAAAATATGTTTAGTGTAGTTAAATAAATGCGTTTAATACAAAAAGTCCTCAATGTCAAGCTAAAAGGCCAAGTAGAGCGGATTAAGTTCAGTTACTACTTTTTAACCTTTACAGCCTGTTTCACCTTATTGAAATTAAAAGGAAATTATTTGAATGGATTCTATTTAAATTAGTTCCTGATGATTCTAATAAGGTGAAACAGGTTTCTAGTGAAGTTTGTAGCTGAAAAGGCTTCTAACAAAGTGATGCTAAAAAGCAGTTAAAAAGTTAAAGGCTTCCATAAATCATGCTACCCACGAAATCTTTAAAAATTCTGTTGTGATTTATCCGCTGAAAATGGCAATTTATTGACAACGTTTTGGCCAAATTTGCAGTTGTGCTTTAATATTAACATGTTCATCTATAATTAGAATAAAAATGATGTGGTGACAAAACTAAAATTGTCTGGCGAAAGGTTTACTATTTTTTTTCAATTTAGTTTCTTACTCAATTTTTCTTCACTTGACTAACTTTGCTTTTCCTTGAGTTGGTACAGTTCGTATATAGCCTATGGGCCGCTTTCTTTTCAACTTCAAATGTTGAGTGGACCACTAAAATTAAGAAAAGGCAGTTGATCAACAAGAACACGCACAAGCACTTTTGTCTTGACGAGATTTTTCATGATAAGCTTTGAGATGAACTGACAACAGGTTCATAACATAAGACAGTGCTTCTCAACCTTTATTTGTGGCGACCCAAAAATTAAGGTCAAGTTAATAGCGAAGATTTGGCGACCCTATTTTCAAAACTACGTTTCGCACAACGTTTTGTAAGCGTGAAAAAATGAGCCACACTCATATAACACAATTAAACATAACAACAAAATGTCGAATTTAATTAATATGAGCCTTGACTTTGTATTGTTTCAACAACTTGTCAAAATTTGGAGCTATCTTACTTAGTGCCAATCTCATGTCATCTCCAGGTTGAAGACAATTTCTCTCCTTTGGTTTGATGAAACAGTGACTGACGAGTAGGCTACATTAGGATTAATTTCTTTCTCACAAGCAGTAAAATCTTTGCGGGATCCGAGCATAGCTGGAGCTCCATCACTGCAAATACTGGAGCATTTTATCCACTCTAACCCTCTTCATTCATAAATGAGGCGACCAAAGCAAAGATATCTTCGCCTCGACCTCGTGTTGTTGTTTCTGAAGCTTTGCAGAACAAAAATTTTTCTTCTAAATTAGTCTAGTGTGTACTACTTCTGCGCAAAATGCGTGTGGTAAAATCGTTGGGTGAAACCTGCAGCGTAGTTTGAATAGTGGAAATTACGAAAACTAAAAAATTACAAATAGTGGTAGGCAGTTTTAACTTTGCTCAAGACTCAAGAGACATTATCTTTTATCACCACATCTTACAGCGACCCAGCCAAATGAAACGGCGACCCAGTTTTGGGTCGCGACCCAGGGGTTGAGAAGCACTGACATAAGAGTTGATTTCCTTCTTGCATTTTTTCGAAAACTGTCCACTGACAATCGGCAAATATGCACATGCGATAAAACCTTGTAGGCTAAACAGTAAACACACAAATTTGATTCTTTCATGTTTAAAAAAGTAAAAAGCGTCTTAAAAAACTATAAACATTTCTCGGACATTAGGACGTGAAGAACAATGGTATTAAAATAGTCTCAGTGCAGGCGTAGCTGTGAAGAAAATGCATTGCAAGTTCACTCCTGGATGAAACACAAAATAAAAATATGTGATTTTGTATAAAAACAGGTGTTACGATACGTGGCCATTCAGGTCACACACGTACATTGTTGCATAACAAATCGTCATCAGTCTTTTAAAAAAAAGTTTCAATTGGAGTAGGCTACTTGTAAGTAAAATATCTCTGGACTTTATAAATTTATTCAAAGTATGAAGTTTTTTTAGTTTATAGATAACTTTTTTGCATTATTTTTCAACAAACTCGAAGGAAACCAGTGATAAAACAACTTAGCAAAAATGTTCTTGTGCTTCCAATTGAATTGGTTTTGATCCATAATAAAGTTTGTTTTTTGAAATGTTAAAAGTCTGAAAAATTTATCTCTTGTTGCTTGTATTGTTTTCATAAGCATAAACAAAGAAGTTTCACGACATCAGTCTTAGGCCACATAAGGAACATACAGAGTATCACAAGCAAAAGAAGACTGATGGAATGGGCAATGAGAAAAAAAGTAATGCCAGAATCTCTCGTGCAAGCCGTAATAGGTCTTTACGACGGTGCAAGGACGAGTTCGCGTTGGATCTGCCCTCTCAGACGAGTTTTCGTTGAAGGTCGGTGTACACCAGGGTTCTGTCCTCTCTCCTCTAATCTTTGTCATTGTGATTGATGTGATTACCGAATGTGTAAGAGAAGATTCATTAATGGAGATACTGTACGACGATGATTTGGTTTTGTTGAGTGACACAATGGAAGATCTGAGAGAGAAATTTGAGAAGTGGAAGGAGTCGTTTGAATGTAAAGGTATGCGTGTGAACATCAAAAAGACAAAGGTCGTAATAAGCGGAACGGAAGGGGAAATCACAATGAGCAAAATTGACCCATGTGGCGTCTGCGGAAGAAAAGTGATGGCAAATTCTGTTACATGTACGAAATGCAAGAAATGGGTGCATGGAAGATGTGCAAAGATGAAGAGTGTGACATGCAGATCTGGAGATGGTTTTGAATGTGAAAGATGCAAGAAGATTGAGGAAGGAATGATTGGTCCTGTTGAAAAGCTGAATGACGAAGTTGAATCAGTAGCCTAAATGCTTTTTGCTATCTAGGAGATAGATTGAATGCCAGTGGTGGTTGTGAAGCGAAGCAGCAGTGACTGCAAGAGGAAGGTTTGGTTGGGTGAAATTTAGAGAGTGTCGAGAGTTGTTATGTGGTAGAAGATTTCCGTTGAAAGTGAGAGGAAGAATTTATACTAGTTGTGGGAGATCTGCAATGCTGTACGGAAGTGAGACATGGTGCTTACGGGAAAACGAATTGGCGATTTTAAGAAGAACTGAGAGAGCGATGGTGAGAGCAATGTGTGGTGTAAAGCTGATGAACAAAAGGAATACCGAAGAACTTATGAGCTTGCTTGGGTTGAATGAGAGTATTGATAAGTTGGCAAAAGCAAATGGAGTGAGGTGGTATGGGCATGTTTTGAGAAGGGATGAAGATAATGTTTTGAGAAGAGCGCTGGAGTTGCGAGTGGAGGGTCGTAGAAAACAAGGAAGACCAAAGAAAACATGGAAAAAGCAAGTTAAGGAAGAAAGCAGCAAGGTGAGCTTGACAAGAGAGGACGCGCTAGACAGATCGATGTGGAGGCAGGGTGTGAAGACGATTGCGGCACTTGGAGGTGAACCCGGCCACCCTCGGTAACGGGGACATCACCGGATTAAAACTGGACTACTACTACTACTACTACTACAAGCAGCTATGTTTGGTAACGAAGAGCCTTTGAGGTTAAACGAAAACTTATCAATATAGTTTAGTTTTGCGCAACAAAAAAAATCGTGCTGAAAAATCCTGCCAAAAACACAGTCGCATGCTCTTGAGCGGTGTTGAATTCTTTTCAAGCATTTCATGACGTATGATAAAGCATTTCATGACGTATGATAAAGCATTTCATGACGTATGATAAAGCATTTCATAACGTATGATAAAGCTTTGGTATAAAGAGTTCGCTTTGTTCATGACTTATCTTCGCTAGGTGATGCGCTTGAGTAACCTAAACTAGATCTGCCATCATTGTCAGCTTCAATTTTGTCTTCGGCCAGGAACGCTGTATTGACGTATATGTTCGTAGCTCTTGTTCGATCAGCTTCGTTGGAGTTGGAATTGTTTGTATGCTTCACATCATCCTCAGTTCTCATACCAGACCTCACGTCAACCGCATGGACGTCATAGTGTCCGGTATGATCCTCAGTATTGTTACAAAACAAGTAAAAGTTACGTTTGATGCATTGGTCAGAAGTCCAGTAGCAAATGTTTAAAAATTTTGGGGGTGCACAAGAGTTTCAACAACTTTTTTTGCAAAATTGAATAGTCAAGGTAAAATTTTATGTCCGAAAAATAAACTAGATCCCCAGACAGCAATATCCATGCGCCAAATGGTGTGCGTGGTTTGCGTGAACTGGATGACGAATCAATTCAATGGCTGCTCGACACCTTCCCAACATCTAGTCCACGTCGACGCCACTGCCCAAAGGTGGTAAAGGGCAGAATCCCTCGATCCCTGGAGTGACGAAGAAGTTTCAAACGAAGAAGAAGCAAAATGCATCATTTTCACATTGTCTGCAAACGTGGAATTGATGTAAAAATGATGGATTTTGCTGTCTGGGTCGATTAGCAATCTGAGGGGATTTTCTCTCCAAACGTTTTGACAAATTTGATTTTGTTGAAAACGCACAAAAAGCGACTACAAGACCAATGATAGTTTTCTAACCTAGACACACGCCTTGTATTTGACCAAAATTATCAAATGAAAACTGAATTTAGGTAAAAATTTGAGTTCAAGTTTTGTTGTAAAATTTAAGTGTTAGCCTACATTTTGAACATTTTTTCTTTAACGACCAAAGAAGGATTTCAATACCTTCCACCTGGACGGTTTATAGCCTATATGTTGTACAGTATGGTCTCAGTAAAATTTCGAAAATCGTCTGAAATGTCCAGACCTTTCCTTCCGCATAGCATACAAGGCAGATTTCACCTCATACCTCTTTTAACATTAATGAAATAATTCAATTTAATTCCTAATTACTCGAGTGACCAATGTACTCCATTTAAAATGTTGCATTTTTCCCACAGCTGGGCAAGTTAGAAATTTATCTCTTAAATCTACTGCCGAAATACTGCGTGCCCAATGCAGCCGGTTAAGGTAATAAAATGGGATTGAGCAAGCAAAACAAGCCAGAAATATTGGCAAAATATGAGAAAAATTACATGTGTTTTTCTCGATTTTGGGGCTGCATGATCAAGTGACCCTTTTGAATCCGCTACTGCATACGTCCCAAGCTTATCTGTTACTTTTTTTGTCCTATCGTGGCTGATACGATAAAAAATATCGTGTATCGTGGTTGGTTGAAGGTTTAGATTAAGCGGACGAGAAGAAAAGAAATCCAATCTTCGTGTCTATCTTCAGGCATGCCTTTAAGTGCCCTATCAGACACACAGCTTCTTGAGCGGTGTCGAACCAGCGCCCTTTCGATTGTCGTACGTAGTCTCTCACCACTTGGTAAAGTAGCCGATCAAATATGTTATTGTTTCAATGGTAATAAACACTGGTAAATGTATATCAATTGCTCCCGCTCTTGGGGAAAAAAAGATTCCTCTTCCATGACATTTTCTGGCTCGTTCGGTGTGGTCAAGGAAGTTCGGCTAGTCGAATTTCTTCTTCAGGACTAGAACTCCCTGTCTAAAAGTAACAACGTAATCATTGCTTGACTATAGCTTAATATAAATTATTTTTCTTTTTTTGTCTTTTGACTGAGGTTTGAAAAGTAAAGTTATTTACCAACTGCGTTTAGATTGAACACTATCCGTTCAACATATTTCCTATCTCATTCTTATAGTGACGTAGGCAGGAAGGCATTGGGTTAGGGTTAAGAATTAAGTTTTACCTCTCCTTTTAAAAAAAAGTTTCAGTAATTTAATAAAGTACGGCACTTCATAGCACTGTCAAATCAAATAGAAATGTTGTTAAGTAAGCAAATACTAAATCAATGACTCAATTTTGGGCCCAGTTTCGGTTTATGTTGGCCCAAATTTGAATTGGACCTACAATAGTTTTACATTATTGTACACTTACCGCCTAGTTATGAAATCTTTCTGTCCCCATGAAAGATTAGAACGATTAGAACTTTAAACGTAAGATACTTACGAAAACTTTTTAAACATTCCCAGGCAGCAAAATCCTTCATTTTTACATTGACTGAACATCTGCAGAGGTTGAATCAATGCAAACATTGCAGATTTTAATGTATTGGTTTTAAGCCAGCCTAGTTCACAGTAACATTTGCAATAGTGACGATACGCATGAATGATCTTACTTGTCGGTTGCTCCTTCGATATTTGGTAAAAACTACAATTGCAACTACAATTGCAATTAAAAGGACAGTCAGTAAAACAATCAGAATAATGAGACACGTGGGAAAATGTGGATAGACCGGCACATCTGAAAATATATCAATCAAAAGATACGAGATAATCTTGAAGATGTTTAGAAAGTTAAGTCTGTTGGCGTGCGGTGCTTCTTTCAGCGGCGTACGCAGAAAATTTTTATGGGGGTGGATTTGAAAAATGATTGCATGAGACCCTTTTTACCAACGCTTACATTACGACAAAACGACAGTAGGACTGACAGATCACAGAACGTAGGCTTGTAATTTTGCTGATATAATTAGGGCTACGAGATGGTCGAGCAAGCTTCCCTAACATTGCTATATGTTTTTTGTTAGAAATTTGTTGGTTGAGTGGGCAATGCAAATCACATGGGCTCCGTTAGAGGGGGGCTGCGGGGTTGATTACCCCCCACCAATTGGAGTGGGAGGTAACTAATGCAAAATTACCCCCCCCCCACTAATGTAGAGATAAAAATTTAATTTTTATATTTTGTCTACTTTTGTGTTTTATTTTCATTTTTTTATTTTGTTGCACAACTTTTTAGTTGTTTGCTTGGAAACTCCGACTCGCAAGACAACGCAAATATGCAATAGAGACCTGCATAGTGCTATGGGAATTGTTCAGGAGCTAAGTAGTTTGCAAAATCAGTCTGGCAAGTTCAAAATCGCACTGCAGGAGGAATCCCACTATGGCTTGCACACTTTGTGCCAAACAGGATGGCTGACACGTGTACCGGCCATTTCTTCAGTGTTGTCAAACTACGAAGCCTTGTTAAACACACTTCAAAATTTCAACATGGCGAAATCATTAGGCCTTTATTCCCAATTATTGCAAGGCAACACATACTTTGCATTGCAGTTTTGCCAAGTTTTATTCAAACTACTTGAAAAGATAACTGGCCTGTTGCAGATCAAGTCTTATACCATCAGCGACATGATAGAGCTGGTTGAAAACTCAAAAGTTAATTTCCAGAGTTTTAGAAATGAAGAACAATTTATGCAGTTATACAAGGAATTTCAGCAGCAAGTAGATAGCTTAGGCTTAGCTAAAGTCCAAATTTCAAGAAAGCGCTGTGAGCAAAGTGCTTCCAACAATGACCTCGCTTCTCATTACAGAAGGCAGTTCTATGCACCAATTGACAATATAGTGCAAGGCCTCACTCACCGCTTCAATGGCGAAGAAATTAAAACTCACCAAATGCTTGAAGTTTTAGTATCTGGCACAGTCAACGACAGTGCTGTTACAACGTTGGAACGATATGGCTTCGATGTGAAAATTTTGGGCCAAGATTTAAGCCACTTCCATCAGAAGTTTGGGCCGATCAAGTATGTGTGCGATGTTCGAAACAAGTTAATGGGACTTAGGCCTATTATTGTCAAAGAGTTTTATACCAGTGTGGAAAAACTTGTAAAGTTGCTATTGGTCAATGGCCCTTCTTCTGCAGAAGCTGAAAGATCGTTTAGTTCGCTACGCCGCTTAAAAACATGGCTCCGAAGCACAATGACTGCTTCATGACTCAATTTCATTGCCATGTGCCATGCCCATCAAGTGTATTTCAATCAATCAATCAATCAATGTTTTATTTGTCAGTAACAGGAACATAGGTACATGTTTGAAATATGCAATTAATGTACACAATGCAAAGTTACACAAGTTCCCATACCGACAGGGAGACAACGAAACGACCATACGGTCTACAAGTCAATTGCCACCCTATTTGGATGAACTAAGTGTAGATGAAACCTGCAAAGAATTTTTTTTCCACAATGCACAAAGATTTAAAGTCTTTGGCGACTTCTGACAGTTCTGCTTAGAATAGAAGCAGAGTGCACACAGTGCTTTGTTTGAGTTGAGGTGTTCGTTTATAATGTTATTTCTTTGTAGTTTTTGTGAGATTTCGGCACAAGGTATTACCTGGGTGTTATGGCATTTTTTGTTTAGTGTTATTTCTTATACGGCGCAGATGGTTGGCCTTCCTGTGGTATCGATCAAGATGTCTCCTTATTTTCAGTTCTTGTAAAAGTTAATGCATTTTAGCTTCTTTTTTTTTTGAGTTGAATGTAGGCCTAACCTACCTTGTCCTACCTTCTTTTATAATTTATGTAGAGAAGCTCGGAGAAGTTTCAGCTGAAGACAAGTTGAATTTGCTTATAAATCACATAGACGTTTCAATATATGAACTGGTTGTGTGAGACAACACATTATGATGAAACTATCGAACACCTGAAGCGCCTTTTTGAAAAGGTTTCTAACCCCATGTTTTCTCGATTTGTTTTAAAAACTAGGAAGCAGAAGCCAGATGAATCACTAGACGAGTACATGCAGAACTTAAAGCGATTGAGCCTCTCCTGTGACTTTCGGGCCGTATCGGCAATTGCGCATAAAGAGGAAGCTATACGTGACTCGTTTATCGCTGGGATTTCGTCAAATAACATTAAACAACGCTTGCTAGAGGACAAAAATGCTTTGCTACAACAAACTTTTGATAAAGCTCGATCCTTAGATGATGCCCAAACGTTTTGCAATCGTTTCGAAATGACTGCGAGCCAGACTCCGTCTTCACTTGATTGTGGCGCAACAGCTTTTGAAACACGTCCTACCTTTAAAATGGAAGGTTCCTCAGATAAGGAAGAAAGCTCAGATGTTAGCGCCGCGTTGGTTGAAAAGTGTAACTATTGTGGAAATAGGCGACATAGTAGAAGATATTGCCCTGCTCGTGAAGTTATTTGTTTCAAATGTTCTAAAAAAGGTCATTTCTCAAAAGTTTGTCGTCTTTCCAGGGTTGAACAAAGACGGTTATTTTTCTTAAATGTATTAACAAAAGAAAAATGATCGAATCACAATTTCTGCAACAAAATACACAACGTAAGATTGTTAAACTCAACACTAGAACTAGAACAAAACAAGTTGTTGTTCGCTAGCCTGCCAGAATGAAATGATACGAATAGAACAGAGTACTGCCTCGCGGAGTACACGTGACAAAAGGAGTGCAAAAGTAATCAAGGAAGCATGCTAACTGCAGGCATTTGTGCATCCCCCCCAGCTCGTAAGGCGAAACTGTAGACTTACGAGCTCGAACCCTTGATTACCCATTGACCAGAGGATGCGTCTAAATCCAATGCCGGCCGTCGGGACCGCGTAGAACGGCGCAAAACAGGCGATTTTTCAATATGAGGGACTCCACTTGTGGGTTCGGTTGGTTCCACTGAATCGAAAGGTAGCGGCTGCTTTGGAGGTTCCGGTGAGTGCTGTGGCTCACAAAGCTTCGGGCTTGAGGCTGGTGTGGGGCAGGAGAGTGCAGGCGGACTGTGATCTGCATCGAGAGGCAACATCGGTGATTCTCCAATTTCTGGGCTAGGGCCTATCTCGAGATGCGGAGGGTGGGGAGGGCAGTAGTCCGTTTCAGGAGGGTGGGCAAAAGAAGATGATGGGAGGCTCTGTGGGTGAGCATTGATGTTTGGTTGAGGAGGGATGGCATCGGCACATGCTTTAGTATGTGGAATTACTCGCAAGAAACGTCGATTCCGTTTTGTGATTCTGCCCGACCCGTCAACTTTCACTACATATTTGTCATGCGGCAACGTTTCGACAACCATTCCCACTTTGTCCCATTTTCGAGGATAGTTACCGTTTTGGTTTTGGATAAATACGCGGTTTCCACATTGTAAAGTACGTAAAGGACGAGTATGCTGAGACAGCGCCTTATCGGTTCGACCAGCTCGCAGACGAAGGGCGTCTTCCTTTGCCTTTCATGTATCCCGCCATGTACGACGAATGTGACGATTGGAGAACTTGACTAGGCGGTTTACAAAACCGAATGCGTCGCGCAGAGGGTGACCGAACACGATCTCTGCTGGAGAGATATCACAGTCAGGGTCAGGTGTGTTACGCAACTGTAACAATGCACGTAAGAAGGAATCGTTGTTCAGGTCTCCGTTTGGGCTCACATTAGTCATGAGCAAGCGTTTGACAGTTTTGACAGCCACCTCAGCTCGACCATTAGATTGAGGGAAGTAAGATGACGATATGCGGTGCTGCACACCCCAATTTTTAAGAAAGAGTTCAGTAACGGCAGCAGTAAATTCGGGACCCCCATCTGTAGATATTTCCTCAGGAACACCAAACGTGGCAAAGTACGAGCGCAAAAGTTGAGTCAAAGCAGCTGCTCCTGCGGCACTCGATCCTGATGGCGTGGCAAATACATCCGACCACCCCGAGAATCTGTCCCCAATGACCAAAAAGTGACGGCCCCCATAGTCAAAATAATCTGCAAAAATTTTCTCAAATGGTGTAGCTGGGGGATCACATGGCGTCGGGGGAGGAGCTGCTTGAGATGGAGCATTACGATTACATGATGTACACGAATCACGAATAGCATGGATATCATTAGTCATACCGGGCCAAAATACTATAGCACGTGCCCGGCGTTCCATGGCAGACACACCTTGATGACCAGCATGCAACGTTGAGAGTACTCTAGGCCTAAGCGATGGTGGTACAACAATACGATCATGATATAGAATAACGTCGTCTTCAACAAAGAACCCGTCACGATAGGGGAGATATGGGCGAATGTCGCCGGTGTTGGGAAAGGTGATTCCCGTTTCAATAGCTACCATTAACTTGCTAAGGTTTGGATCGGCGGCTGTTTCCCGAACGATTTCAGACCATTGCAAGCAAAAGGTATGGGCGGCATCTGCCTGTATGGTAGTAACCAGCGCCATTTCTGCTACATTATTTTGTGCACACGACGCTACAGCAATGAGATCGCATGATACTGGATGACGTGAGGCAGCATCGGCTGCGCAGTTGTTTGTGCCGGGTAAGTGTGCGATATCAAAGCGCCACATTAGTGTACGCTGTTTTAAACGAAACAGGCGAGTGTTAGTGATTTCGTCCAACGTACGGTCTCCGAATATTTTTACCAATGGCTTATGATCCGTTACGATAACCAAATTATCACAGCCTTGCGTAAAATACTTTGTCTGTTCTAGGCCCCACGCAACTGCTAGGGCTTCGCCTTCTATGGGGGCATAACGTCGTTCGGCCGATGAGAGGAATCGGGATCCTGCAAGAGTCACTTTCCAACCTGATGAGCAGCAGTCCGGTATAGTGGAAGCACATACGCAATGTTTTTGGAGAAGGAAATATCCGATGCCTTTATTAGACCAGTCAGGGCGCAAACATGTTCGACGGCAGGGGTCAAAGATTTCTACCCCATGGCGAATAGCGTCAACAATTGCCGATTTGGAGGCGGCAAATGCGGAATCCAGCTCCTGAGACCATTCGAACTTATGCTTTGGGCTAAGGAACGGCTTGAACGGTGCCATTAGGTCACGCAGTTGAGCGTAGTTTCCTACTTGGTTGATTAATCCGAACCAGCTGCGTATGTCTGTGATATTATTCGGGACTGGAAATTCTTGGATGGCGAGCAAGTATTTAGGGAGGGGCTCGACCATTGCTTCTGAGATACGGAATCCAGCAAAATCTACGGTGCGTTGGGCAAATTGAAACTTGTCAGGGTTAAGGACAATGCCAGCCCGTCCCACTAAAGTGAGGAATTCTATGGTTCGCCACCAATGTTCTTCCAGTTCGCTATCATAGAACACTGTGTCGTCGACACAGCGTTCTTTGCGCACAAAATCAGTTAATATGGTATTGAAACGGCGATTGTAGCCATCCCCAGAGGATAGGAATCCTTGCGGTGCCCTAGTGTAGCGCCATCTTCCAAAGGGAGTGATGAAAGTTGTGAGGTGCCGATCAGAAGGACGCAGTGGAACACTGTGATAGCCGTTCCATGCGTCAGTCACCGATTTCCAAGTGTTTCTGGGGACACGACGGGATAGCTGGAATGGAGCTTCAGAGGCGAAGGTTTCTCTCTGGCAGAATTTGTTTAAGGGGGAAAGGTCGACAGTACGGCGTGGTGAGCCATCATTTTTGCGTGTGATAACCATACGATGACACCATGTGGTGGGTTCGCCGTGGGGGACTTTTTCAAGGATTCCCAGAGCCTCGTCGCGGAGGAGATCAGCGTGTACTTTTTCTTGCCAATGCAAGGGGATAGACGCTGGTGTATGAACAGCCACTGGTTTCGCGTTGGGGTCAACATGTATTTCTATGGGAGGACCAGCCATACAATGTAGCGCGCGGTGCGGGCAAGTGTTGAAAGTGGATGCGGCGTACCTCTGGAGTAGCCAGTTTGCCATCTTGTCATTGTTTTCAGGTGTGCACGGGAACGGAAGCTTGGTTGGGGGAGCTGGAACTGCACCACGTTGAGGGCAAGTGCACGACTCCAGTTGCTTGCTGGGTAACGTGCAGCCACCGTTAACAAGTCTGACGACGTTGATTTCTGGTTCGATAAGATTGTGCGCCATTTCTTGCTTGATCTGATGTTCCCCTAGAGTTGGGAACTTCGGGGATAGGGCACCTAAATGCAATAGTGTGTCATGAGATAAGTATAACTTGTCAACGTCTTGACTGATGTAAATCATGCTCCGACATTCAACATTGCAGCCGTGCGCTGTACCCCGAATGATGGCACGAAATGCTCCTGTAATGGAAATAGTAGAGCGATTTGCAGCTATTAGGTTTGGTGCGGGTACAAGGGTCTCTTGTCCAAAGCCGGATTGCACAAAGTTCTTCAGTGACCATACATTTATTTGGGCACCAGTATCTGCGATTGCTGTTGCTTGTGCTATCACGCTAGTGTAACTGCCATGATGACATGAGTCATCCATAGATATGTCTACCCGAACTGTGGGATGTTCTCGCATGCGGGATGGTGTCCAATGCCCTTTTTGGAATGTGTAGTGAGGACCACGAATTGTTGAGCACATTGGGTCTCGGGCTACGATGTCAGTTTGTGTTGAGGCAAATGTGCCTATTTGAGGTACAGTAGGTGCTGCACAGAGTGCTCCAACTGATGCATCTTTAGGAGGAGCGCCCCATTTGTTTTTATGACGAGATGACCGAAAGCATTCGAGACAAAGTGAATAAGGCGTAGTGTTCCAACCTCTGGGGCCTTCTCTGTAACGATTGAATAATCTATTGCATTTAGGGCAGTGAGTTTGTTTTGACCAATTGGGAGAGGAGGGTGCTGCCTGGATGTGTTCACGGTCTCTTGGAATAGGGCTTTGGCTTTTCTTGCGCTTGAAAGTCGACACTGCCGAAACGTCATGAGATGGTACCGCATTGCGAGCCATTTCTTTATTCTCGACAAGGGCGATGATATCGTTAATGGGAATCGACAATACTTTGTCCATTCCCATCATGTCGCGACGAATCTCATTGTCAGAAATTCCACTGAGTAGTGTGTCTCGGATCATGTGATCTGTATAACTGACTGTCAGGCCGCAAGAACATGTAGTAGTGAATGCACATATATCCGCTTTTCCTCGAGCACGAGCTGCAAAAGCGCGAAATTTTTCATCGCGCATTTGATGCATAGCCATAAACTCTGTCCGTAACACCCCTGTGGCGACAGGTATAACGGCCAGTTGTCGCATTGCAAGCAAAAGGTCATCTACAGGTTTACTCACTGTTTCAGCGTCAGCTTGGAGAAGGCTGTCCCCTAGGGCTTGGCCGGTACATTGGAATAACTGGGCTGAAGCTGCTTCATCAGAAATTCTGCAACCTTCTTTGAAAGCCTTCCATCTTCTGGTGAACACGTTCCATTCTTCCGGAGAAACTCCAATGTCTACAGTAGGTCGAAGAAGCTTCGGACCAAGGTTTTCGGGCGCTAGAACGTTGCGCGTCGTAGCAGCATGACTGTACGTGTGACTTTGCAGCACCACACAAGCAACCGCTTCAGGCACGTCGGCTGTTTCAAAATTACAGTTGGGAAAGGCGCATGTTATCACCACCATTCCACAAAGTTCTTTAGATTAACCTTATCCTATTGCGATTCGATCATGAACAAAGACGGTTATTTTTCTTAAATGTATTAACAAAAGAAAAATGATCGAATCGCAATTTCTGCAACAAAATACACAACGTAAGATTGTTAAACTCAACACTAGAACTAGAACAAAAGAAGCTGTTGTTCGCTAGCCTGCCAGAATGAAATGATACGAATAGAACAGAGTACTGCCTCGCGGAGTACACGTGACAAAAGGAGTGCAAAAGTAATCAAGGAAGCATGCTAACTGCAGGCATTTGTGCAAGGGTAAATCGAAAACCTATTTATTCATCTGCTTCTACTCCACGAGATGTCATTATGAATGACAATCGAATCTTTCGACACCCACGCAAAGGTCAACGTCCCTTTTACAGTTAACGGAGTTCAAGCCAATGCTCTCATTGATACTGGCTCTACCCTTTGTCACATGAGCGACCGTTTAAAAAAACGTCTAAAACTAAATCTTGAAGAAAGTGAATGCCGCATTGGTTTAGCCGTGAAAGGATGTTCATCGCAAAGTTTAGGAATCTGTAACGTAAAAGTTGCGCTTGTTGGACAAGAGTATGATAATGTAGGAGTCACTGTTTTGAAAAATTTGTTCACCGACTTAATTATCGGACAAACTTCTATGAAACAGCACAAAAGCGTGAATATTCAATTTAGAGGGCCTATGCCAACGTTACAGATTGGAGCATTAGAAGCTATTAAAACGTCTACTTCAATACAGATTTTCAAACACTGAAGAAAGGAATGCCACCCCATTGCTACAATGCCTAGAAAGTATTCTCAAGCCGATAGAAGTTTTATCTCTTCAGAGGTGCAGCGACTTTATAAGGAAGGTTTAATTGAGCCGAGTCGTTCTCTATGACAAGCACAACCTCTTGTGGTCAGTCAAGAAAATCACAAAAAGCGTATGGTCATCGATTTTAGCCAAACCGTAAACAAATTCACTTGTTTGGACGCGTATCCTTTACCTCTTATGTCAGACGTAGTGAACAATGTTGCTAGGAACAGCATCTATACAACGCTAGATTTAAAAAGTGCGTACCACCAGGTAGAAGTTCCTCTGCAAGATCGAAATTACACTGCTTTCGAAGCCAATGGAAGCTTGTGGCAATGGAAGAGAACGCCGTTTGGTCTAACGAATGCAGTACCTGGTTTTCAACGGATAATGGACAACATTATCAAAGACTACGAGTGCAAAGGTACGTACGCTTATCTTGATAATATTACCATTTGCGGGAAAACCCAAGAAGAGCACGATCAAAATTTATCAAAATTTCTTGCAGTAGCTCGAGAATGCAATTTAACTTTCAATGGAGCAAAAAGTACTTAGCCTGTTCGGCAGATACAATCTACTTGCTTGGATATAGAATTTCTAAAGGTACAGTCCTAACTCCGAAAGAGTGGAACCTCTACTAAAAATTCTGCCTCCAGAAAGTAGCAAACAACAGCAGAGGATTGTCGGTTTATTTGCGTATTATGCGCAATGGATTTCGCGTTATTCTGATAAGATTCAGCCTCTAATTTGAAACACTACCTTTCCTCTGAATGATGCAGCTCGGTGGCATTCATGTACAACAGCAACAACCATGGCCAAGTAAAAAACGCAAAAAATTTAAGATGGCGACTGGAACTATCACAGTACGATTATGAAATCGTTTATCGAGCAGGGAAGTATAATATTGCTCCCGATACTTTATCTAGAGTGTATTGTGCAACTATGATGGACGATTCGTTGTATGAAATTCATGCGGCCTTATGCCACCCTGGAGTAACTCGCATGCATCATTATGTTAAAACAAAGAATTTGCATTATTCTATTGATGACATCCGTAAAATGACAACCTCTTGTAAAATTTGTGCTGAGTTGAAACCTAAGTTCTACAAGCCAATTGAAATTCCATTGATAAAAGCTACGCAACCTATGGAGCGCAAGGTGCACTGCAACGAAAATATATAGCTTTTGCATTCATAGATCTTTATGAGAAAAAGCGATTTGTAACAACAAAATTTTTTTGGGGTTTGTCATTAACTCAAAAATCTAAAAAAAGAGATATCGATTTAATGAATTCTGATTGGTTAAAATCTTTGATGACGTAGTTGGTTGTTCAGGCAGAATTCAGAACCACTATTTTGTATACAAATAAACTATAAACAAGTGGGTTACATAATATACAGAGAACAATTTTATACTTGAGTTTTACGCGTTGAGGCGTTGAGATGTTTTTTGCATGGCCCACGGTTGTAGTAGCGGAAGAATCGTGAAAGGGGTACACTCTCATCGTTTACCTCTGAATAATCAAGATAAGCTTAAGAAATGGATCTCTGCGATGAAACTAAAAAATGCTTCAGTCAACAAGCACTGCCGTGTGTGCAGCGACCATTTTCTGGCCAGCGATTACCAGCGTGAACTACGGGCAGAGCTACAGGGCACCGCACCCAAACATTTGCTCATCCCTGAAGCTGTCCCTTCTGTCTTTGATTTTTCAAGGTATGTGAAAGCCACTGTTACTGCAGGGCCAGCAAAACTTGATCGACCTTGGTCCAATGGGTCCACATCTCTGAGTAAGAGTGGGTGCTCGGATCGAATAACAAAGTGGGAAATGAACAAAGTTTTAAAACAGGTCAGTAAAACACTGGCAGGGTAGGCAACTCTAAATAGTTTTGTTTCATATAAACCATTTGATTCAAGCCAATTATTTTCTTTCATTTTTTGCAGCTTCACCAGGCAGTGGATCAACAGTTGATATCTACGCCAATCCCAGATCCTGAACCACCTAACCCTGCAGAACCTAAACTTTTCACCCGTGTGGAAGTTTCAGAAACTGAGCAAGTAGTCACCAAGTTATTGGCTACCTGCAGTACAGGCACACAGACAGACCCTCTTCTCTCTCCACTACTTTGCTCTGCTCCATGTTGCCAGGCACCAAGGATCATCCAGAAAACTAGCCACACAGCGTCCCATCACAGCGAGGAAGTTTCGGACCACGTTGAACCTGGATTGTTCATTTTTTAGTGATATGTCATTAGAAGTCGATGAGACGTATGAGTTATCTGACTGCAGCAGCATTGAAGGCCTATATGAGACAGATGAAGAAGAGACTTTCTGTTCAACAAAGACTACCAAACTGTTAGTTTTTCAAGATAAATTAGATGTATTGTTTAAAAAGTGCCACGCCATCTCTTCATGCTGCTCCCCAGTGGATAACATTATTAGAACATACACAGGTTCCATGATCACAGTGACATGCAATGAACGCCATGTCTACACATGGCGCTTGTGCAACGCTTCCAATGTAAATGCATGAAGCTGCCAACTGAGTGAACAACCAACTACGTCATAAGGCACATAGCGCCATCCGGTGGCTGATTTTCTTTTCCTTATATTTACCAAACAAAAAGGTTTATCATAAAAAATTTTCGAAAAAGATAATACTTAAACACCAAAGAATTACCAAAAAATTTTTCATTTTTCATTTCAGGTCCCCTTTAAGCATCGATTTCAAAGGACCTTTACCTTCTGCTGCGAATAACAAATACATTCTAGCTGTAGTAGCTTGTTAAAACATTCTAGCTTGTTAAAACGATTACCACCAAAAATATATATTCAGAATTAAAGAGTGGGTAAAGAAATATATTTCGTGTTTAAAAAAAAAACAAAACTTGTGGTTAGGGAAATCACTATAGGCCTACCCGGAAGCGATTTTTTTCCACAAACTTTCTGTCTCATTTGCATATATCTGTAAGTGCAGCCATTACTGGTTACCGCGCGGCGCGCGTAATTGTTTTTATCAATTTTCGCCCTGACAGCAGCCGATTTTCTCCCTCCAGCAGGTCCAAATGTAAACATTGAACTTGAAAAAATACGTAGCCTGGAGACACACCTAGTCCAGTCAAGTTTAAAAAAGTTGAGAAAAGAAATTAATTCTGGTCATTAGTCTAAAAGTAAGATTTTCGAATTGATTAAGAATTAACCCTAACCCATTTGCCCCAACCTTACTTTTTTTGAAAAGCTTTCGTGCTCCGCAAAAATTAATGTAGGCCTAAAGAAAAAAATTGAATTCGATGGGCGTCGAACCAATGTGCTCACGATTATAAGGCAAAAGACGAAACCGCAGAACCAAACGCGTCAACGAAAAATCTTTGCATTCACACGGTATAAATACAAACTCTATGCAAAGTAGCAAAAAGTTCGTGAGAAAAATAATTTCGCTACCTGGAAGGGGGCCCGGTGCTTTACCATATGACGGCTGAAGTGGCTGTTTTAACCTCTGATGAAATTTTTTTTAGATTTGATTATTTTAAGATATTGATAATCTTTGAAGTCGCGGGCAATCTTTTAAATCCGGGCCCCCTAAATATTCCGAGCCCGGGTCCAAAAGTACCACCTAGACCCCCCTGTCAACGCCCCTGATAAAATGGATTGGTTACCTGACTCAGCAGATTGTTCAGAAAGTACAATAGTACATGCCACTTAGCTATCACTGTTGGACGACATATAAAACTTATAGTAAAGTAAACGTCCCATACTCAGATACTGAGCTTTGTGAAATGGAAAGATGAGGTTCTCATTGTACTGAGCTTTCGGCACTAAGGAGAGTAGAGTGGCCAGTTTCTTTCCTCTCGGCCGCCTTTACTTCAGCAACTACGCCCACCCAATTTATTACATCCTGGGTAGAGGTGAGCGGTGTTTTTCAACAACCAGCTGAAGCCGGGAGTCGAACCAGGTTTGCATAATTAAAAAGCCAACGCCTTATCCATTGCGCCATCCAACCACCAAAAAAACTTTTAGTAGGCCCATTATAACATGTGGAATTGTTACTGCAGTTAGCGATGTTCATAGCACACTCACTGATATCTTTGCATAAAGTTCCATCCGGTTGAAATCCTTCATCACAAATGCAATTGAAACTGCCTATTGTATTGCTGCAAGTGGAATTGCTCGTGCAAATGCCATCGCTGATGGCACATTCATCAATATCAATACAGAGAACTCCATTTTTTTGAAATCCTTCATTACAAATGCAATTGAAACTGCCTATTGTGTTGTTACAAGTGGAATTGCTCGTGCAAATATCCTCGTTGGTGGCGCATTTATTGATGTCGTCGCAAGTCGTTCCATTTCCACTGAATCCCTCGTTACAAGTACAATTGAAGCCTCCAACCGTGTTCTCGCATGAGGCGTTCGGGTGGCAATCGTGTGGTCTGTTGGTATTTGCACACTCGTTGACATCTAAATATTGGACGAAAAAATTAAACAATAGTTTCAAGCACCGGACAGCAAACGAACAAAAATCTAAGTCGTGTGATGTTAACCATAAGCAGTCAGCAAAGAATGTTTCGGGTTTTCAACCGGGGGTTAGATTTATTCTTTTGGGTTAATTTTGTTTAATAGAAGGATAAAATTTCGGCACAGTAGGGGAGACCCGGGAGAGTTGAGCCACAAGGAGGGTTGATCCACCCCCAAAAATGCAATTTATAGTATTGAAATTTAATATTTGGGTTCCTCTGCGTGACATATGCAACATTACTGCCATTTTGACTCAATCAATTTTGTAGTTATGTCTAGTAGGGGAAGGGAAGGTAATTTGATACGGAAGGTAATTTGATACACCCCCCCTACAGAAATGTACAAAAAATATTAGTCAAAAATATTGTCATTAGGTGGAAGATCTGTGAAAATAATGCCTACAAAAATTGCACCATGCAGCTAACTCGTGCTTTTATGGCATAAAATTGTAAAAGTGTGTTTTTTGAGTATTTTTGTAAAATTTTTAACTCATGATTATTTTCGTCTGGAAAATTAAAGAAAAGCTCCTGAAAGATGAAACCAAACTCATTTGACAGTTCATTGATAAGGCTTCAAGGGCATGTCACGTTTTTTTTGCAATGTGCATCCAAGCATACAAAAATCAGAATTTTATAACTTTTTTTGAAAAAGGTAAATTGATACATGTGGAGAAGGTAAATTGATACAGTATATTAAATTCTTTTTGTGACTGTAATAAATGTTGTTATTGATCTAGTTGATTTAAATAAGTTATTCTTTATTAACAAGACCTGCTACTTTGGGAAACAACTATTATATAGGCTTTCATAAGCCTACACGCTATCTGCTTTCAAAAAATGAGAAAAGCGCAAAGCACCCCCCTTGAATAAGAATTCCAGCCAATGATCCTTCCCATGTCCATCCCGCTGCAGAATCTTTGCCGCACACATAGACCTCAACAGTCATCCTTGCACCCAAGCACGCCAACCACATTTTAAATTTTCATTTATTGCTTTGCTGTCAAAGGGGATTTCTGTATTAGTTGTACTGTATCAAATTACCTTCCGGGTGTATCAATTTACCTTCCGTAGAAGGTAAATTGATACATTTGAGTGACGTTTTTAAAATTTCAATTAAAAAAAAGTGACAAAAATAGAAAAGTGAAAATGTTTTTAAAAAGTGTGTAAGGGATCAGACTTTCATTTCAGCTTAAAATCAATAGTTTGTGTCACGTAATTTTTAGTTAACAGGTAAAAATGTTAAAAGTGTATCAAATTACCTTCCCTTCCCCTATAGCTTGTTGAAGTAGTACAATGTGAAAATCAAATCTAAAAGTGAATTGCTGAGTTACAAGTCTTTCATCTTATAGCCACTAAGTAGCAGCAGATAATTTCCTTGTAAGATGTGTAATATATTGTCAATGTGAAGGTTTTTTATGGTAGCCACTTTAACAAGTCGAAATTCTGCCACTAAACTTGACTAGAATGAAACCGCCAACCAATCATAAGCTACGGTTTAAGTGACGTAAAAAATGGCGAAAAGAAGATGATAAAAAGCAAATTAAGTGATGGATTTTTGTCAGCTGGTTGGCTTAGGGGTTAGGGTTAGGGCTAGAAAGTAGTCATTTCATTGATGCGGGTTCGATTCCCACCACTGCTATTGCTCTTTTTCTTCTGTAATTACCAAATAAAGTTCAAAACAAGCATTAACTCTCTGGATGAGTGCTAGAAGGGTCACAATTGGACGGTAGCTTCTTATAACATGTTCTGATTGGTTGGCGGTTGCATTGTAGTCATTCGCAGTGGCAGAATTCCGACTTGTTAAAGTGGCTACCGTTTTTTATCATGATAAGTATTATCAACTTTGCAGCGCTGTTTTAATAAAACTCTCAAGTTTTACAGAACAAGGTGACAAAAAGAGAGTTGAGCCATTGGTGTCTAGGAGAGTTGAGCCATGGCTTTTACATAGTTTAGGTAGGCAATGGCTCAACTCTCCTCAATACTATTGGTTTACTTATTATCAAAATCAGTTTTTTGTTGATAGATTTATTAAAAGCTTGCAATTGACCAGAATAACGTGAATGATCAAAAGACTTGCTCACAGCAGGGGGCCAGAGGGCAATTCTGAACTCAAAATTTCCCTTTTGAAACGTGTGTGACGTCATGATAATTGGATATTAATGATAACAGTATTTATTATTATAATTGATTCAATTATTTTGCTGTCAAACAATTTCCAAAGGGGCACTTCCTCTTCTACACTAGCCTATCGCTTGAAGTGACCGCAATCTTAAAAGTTGCAATTTGAAATGGGTTAAACTACTTTTTAGACCAAAAAACTATTGGGGCCCGTCATTGATGGCGGATAATGTTATCGCAACACCACCATTTTGAATTAAATAGTGAAAAAAATAAATCTAACAAGTGACATTGTAACACTGTGTACTGAGTAATATTGGATAATTTATTTTGTGTTAGATCTTTTGTGTTTATACGGTTTTGGTAAGCAATGGCTCAACTCACCTTGAGACTATGATCAACTCTTCTCCATCGGCGGGAAAGTTGAGCCAACTGACTTTTTTATTTCATCGACAAAATACACATATATGCAATGATGTTAGATTAATTTCCTTTTTTGTGTATGAATGTGAATGATTACCCTTCAGTTTACCAAACAAATTATTTGTGTAACCTAAAAATTTCGATACATATTTACCAAAGTAGAAAAATCGGCTCAACTCTCCTGGGTCTCCCCCATGATGATTGATAGATATTCACCATATAATTTAGAAAACGCTGTTAGGGTGAAATTACCTTAAAGCAGTCGGTAAAGGATAAATGAGAATTAAACGACTTGAGAATCTGCTGCAGATCGATATACAGCTTGTGGATCAGCGTTCGTACTATCTCAAAGCACCATTTGAAATTGTTTGGTGACTGGAGGCATAGAAGCCCATATTCAAAGTATTTAAATAATTTTGTCAATAATATAATAAAGCTTTCATCAATAATACTAAGTTTAACTTTCGTTTTGCAGAAACTGATTTGTTGTGTCTTCCTTTTTTATAGCGTCGTTGTGTTTTAAGTTGTTGGAAATGGCGGTGGGATGGCGCGACGGATAAGGCGCTGGCTTTCCAATTATGCAAACCTGGTTCGACTCCTGGCTTCAGCTGGTTGTTGAAAAACACCGCTCACCTCTACCCGGGGTGTAATAAATTGGGTGGGCGTAGTTGCTGAAGTAAAGGCGGCCGAGAGAAAGGAACTGGCCACCCTACTCTCCTTAGTGCCGAAGGCTTAGTATAATGAGAACCTTATCTTCTCATTCCCCAAAGCTCAGTATCTGAGTATGGGACCTTTACCTTTACCTTTTTTATACAGATATGTTGGAAATCAAATTAAAATATTGATAAAAATTTCAAAACAGTGAATGAAACCCATTCTCATAAAGAAATTGATGATTTTACCATGGCCACCTAAAGATACGGCCTGATTTGTCACATTTTGCAGAAATTTCCAGGTTTTTCTAAGTTTGGGCGAACGTTTAAATAAATTTTTCTAAAAATTAGATTTTTACGCTTTCTTTATTCTTTTCCCCAGGTGACACAATAGGTTTTAACATCCTCACATGTTGAAAAACAAAGAAAATTTGATTTTGTAAATTTTAGTCAGACTGATAACAGTCTGATTTTGCGTTTTTCAATATACTTTTTCTCATTTTCTATTTCTTCTCTAAAGCAACAAAAAAGTTTTTTGTCATTAGGAAACCGCAAAAAGTAAAAACATCTCAAAAAATGTCAGTCAAGCACTAGCAGTAGCTGTAATCAAAATCTGCAAAATGTGACAAATCAGGCCGGATCTCAAGGTGGCCATGATTTTACTAATTTGTTTTAAGTAATCCAATTAAGGGTTTTCAGCAGAACAACTTTGCTTTGTATGCAAAAGTGTTTGTAAATAGGCCACAAAAAAATAAGCTAATTGTCGTTATTGCTAACCTGTGATAACCACCATAGACCCTGACAACGCTACAGTAGTCCCATCATTAGTCATACGCCTTGCAATCACGGAGATATTGCTTCCAATTTCAAAGGGTAGTCCATTTATTTGCACCTACCAACAAAATCAATACTGTAGCCATAATACAAATAAAATAATAAATTTATGTGAATACATGTCCATGTTACATGTTAATGGTATGTTACATGTTTGTGGTGGGTTGTTACATGTTCATGGTACATGTTACATGTTTGTATGACTTCCAATATGAACTAATAGTTACGAGTTTGACTTTGTTGAAACCATAGGCATGACTATGTTTGTTTTGCATGTAAAAATGAAATATGGAAGTATCTTGGAGTAGCGAAGTTTGTTTGCTTACATAACCAGTCATTTATCATCCTAAATATATCTTTACATCAAACATAGTTACTATTCTCTAAAATCTCTACAGCCTGTTTCACCCTAAACGGGGATCATTAAAAGGTCCTTGTTCAAATAGAATAGACTATTATAGATTTTATTTAAATAAGGATCTTCTAATGATCCCCCATTTTAAGGTGAATCAGGCTGTAGATGTTTTAGAGAATAGTAACTATGTTTGATGTAATTTGCTCTGCTTGTTTTTTTGCTTTTTATTGAACACTTTTTGAAGTATTAATACAGTAGTATTTATTGCTAATGGATCTTTACATATTCATCATTTATTTGCAACACCGAGAAAACAAACCAGCGGTCAGGGAACAATAAGTTTTACTTTGCATGCTATTTTCTAAAACTATTGCCGGAAATAACAATAATCTATTGCCAGAGCTGTTGTGAAGATAATTTTGGCCCGCTACCAATGAGATCCTCAGGCTCTAAATTACGGCATTAAGAAACTTGTTCTATATCTAAAGAATACGCAGTGGCTTCAAGTTTCAGGCCTCTTGAAAACGTTCTTTTTTGTTTATTGTCGTACTTGATTTCAAGCATTGATCGCCCCTTGTTGGAAAAGTTACCGGCTCCTAAAATCATTTCAGGTCGGAGTCCAAAAGTACGCCTGGACCCCCTGTCAATGCGGCTGACCATTGTTCACTGCACGGCTGAATTGTTGGCATTTTCAAAACTATTTTTCCTCGTTTCTTTCAGTTACCATGTAAGTCGAGGAACTGTCCAATTGATTTCTTTGTAAAGTTGCAACAGTTGTTTCATTGAAGTTGAAGGTGAACTCGATTGCACGTGGCAGAAGAGATGATGGAAGCAGCAAGGTAACACCAACACCATCGTCATTTGTAGTATACTGGATGGCTGATGTGTCTAGCACCGATCCACCTATTCATTAAATATTGTTGTTACAAAAAGAACAAAAGTGTAATTGAGAGGAAAAAACGAGAAAGACAAATGAATAGGGTTTGCTTAACTCTTTCGCAACAACCGAGGTCACGACGTTTTAATCTAAATAACCAGACATTTTTCACAAAAACCTGTTGGATTTACACCGTAATAATATCTCATGTAATCGACGTGGACGCACAATCTTGACATCAAATGAAAACATAGGGGAAAGCCGTGTAATATGAACTGCTGTGTATTATGAACTCCTTGTTGTTTTCAGAAAACGTGGCAATAAAAATGTTTGACTTTTAACAGCTTGAATTAAGTAAGTTTGCTGGTCATTTGACCGGAAATGTTCTTGTTGAAAGTTGGCGTGTTGATGAAGTTTTGGGGGTATGAAGGTTTAAAGCTTGTGTGATATTATTTTGCAGATGGAGAAATTGTTGTTTTTTTTATCAGTGTATCAATGGACTTGTAATTTTTTGATTAACATACCCTCAAATAAACTTGATGATGGAAATCACAACAAGTTTTGTTTAAAAAATGCATTATTTAGTTGATTATCAGCATTTTAACTGGAATCACCACAAGTGTGTAACATGAACCCTAGCTGAATGTGCAATATGAACCCAGGTTCATATTACCAAGTGCTTTATGATGGTGTAATGAATTTTTGTAAACTGGGGTTCTGTAAACTGGGATTCAGACTTCAATTTTACCAGCATTCTCAATGCAGTGCACGTCATTCGATTAATGTTGCTTATCTTTTTGTGAATTTAATGCTTTTATTTAAAAAGTAGTGCATGTTTACTAAAATTGGTGTAAATTATTTGAAAAACTTATGGTAATAAATTTTGTTATGCTGCACATGTAATGTGGCTTGCTTTAGTGCAATTTTGTGTAGTCAATCCACCTCTATTCAGCAATGATTTAAAGCGGTTCATATTACACATCACAGGGGTTCCTATTACACAGAAGGTTGTGTAATATGAACTCTTTTGGTAAATTAATAAAATTGAAATAACTTTTTTATTTCAACATATCACATACTAATGTATTGATGGGGAATAGGTCTGCATGTTAGCTTGCTGTTCTGTAAATATTGTCCATATTTTCATTGAAGTTGTGAAATTAGGAACGTTTATTGTTAGGGGGTTCATAATACACCGCTTTCCCCTACATCTTCAGCTACCCGAAGATGAAATATTTTGCAATAAAATTTAAAACATTCAATGTACAACTAGCAACTTTCCAAACGGTATTTTTTCTAATTTCTAACAAAATTAAAAATTGGCAGAAAAGTATACTTCATTATAATCTTTGCGACCCAAGCATGTTACAATAATATGAAAATATATGTAGTTTAATCGAATGCCAAAACAATTCTGCACACAAAAAATTTTACTTCGTTTCTGCGCGCAATGCTTTAGGAGATACAGCAGAATGAATAAGGACTATGGATGGATCTGCCATCATTTAAATTTTTTTTGCTTGAAACACCTTTTAAACTTGGACGTATGGATACGTCCTTGGTCATCATAGTTAAAATCTCAAGACGTGTGTATACGTCCGTGGTCGCGAAAGAGTTAAGATTGATAAAAAGTAGATAGAAATTATAAACATCTGGAACCAGAAACAGAAAAGTTCAGTGTTCTGTATTTCAGTCTTTTTTAAAACGTAGAAAATTTTAGAAAAATTACGCAGTCAAAAAAAAGTTTATAGAATTACCAATTAACTTTCTACATCATCCTATACATGAGAGACATTTTTACATAACCAAGAAAATATTTTCCGAATTAAAAGAGTAGGTAAGGCGCACTGAGAATTTTTAACTGAAAGAGAAAAGCTAAAGTGATTTAAAATTAAATGATTAAAACATTCAATAGTTAGAATTTAGCTTACTTTTAAGTCAATTAATAAGCCAAAAATCAACGAGTGGAAATTGTTGTCGATAGCTCAATATATTAAACTCCTTACAATGTTTTACAGTTTACAGTTTTTTACGGTACAGTTTGTACAAATAAAATCTAATTATGAAAGGATATCCATCAGTTGCAGAATCAAAAAAAGAAAGTTTCTAAAAGCAGAACATAATTCTGTGTAAGCATTCTGTGAAAGTATATTTTCTGTGAAAGCATAAATTGCTGGAAGGAAATCATACTCTACTGAGTCATAAAATCTTCTTTGTGTTTACCCATCTCTTCATACCTGTGTTATGAAATATTGTGTATCGGCTTGAATCGGGTGACGTGTCTGGGGCAAAAGCGCCATGTACTCTGTCATAGATTGTGACGTCATTATCGTTGGACGTGCACGTCTTCAACAAATAGGTTTGTTCAATTCCATATATGGCATTGGAAAACAAATTGAAAAGAGTTTCTGGATTAGGAAAGGAATCGAGTTGGATTTCTGGAAAATTAAAAATGTGCGAAATTTTATTAAGCACAATAATCAATTGTAGAATGCAGTAGTCATAACTTTAAAAAAATGCAGTAGTGAACCATAAACAAACAAAACAAAGTAACTTTAGGGGGTTTAAAATGTTTTATTACAAAGAAATATAACATAATTTAAAAAAAATTATTCTCGTATCATTTGTTCAGTTTGTGTTTTTTAGTCTGGAGTGTCGTTACAGTTATAGTGCATAGCCAAATTTATCTTACAATTTTCATTTTATGCATATTGCAGATTTAAGTAACTCCTGATGAGGACACACGAACGTGTCGAAAGCATTTGAGTTGATTTTTTTTAGTTATGTTATATTTTTTTGTAATAAAAAATGTTAAACCCGCTAAAGTTACTTGGTTCTGTTTGTTTAAATATAGCCTATTTAAATGTCAAGTTAAAACTATATCCCAATAGAATAAACTAATCCACTCTCAAGACAATTGGAGCAAAGATGAACAACAGATAAAATTGAGTTTTGTAAAAAACGAAAAATAAATTGAACAATGTTTGTACTTGAATTTCGTGCCAACATTCGATCGCTGCGTATTTCTTGTTGTTTGTTCAGTTAGCTTGTTACGTTTAAGAAGTAGAAATTTATTATTTTTATTAAAACAAATTTTTCAGATTCTTGATGACGGCTTAGACTAAACCGAAAACGTTCGACTGTTTAAATTATAATTTGTAAACTTGTCTAATGTATTTTTATAATGCTCAATCCTATTGTGGCGTTGTGACTTGCCTGCCTATGGTGCAAATAGCTTTAAATTAATTTCGAATTGGCGGCTTGGGTATGATTACTGTAAAATAACTTTTACGTCAGAAAGTTTAAACAAGATTTGAAAATTACCACACCCTTTCCTTGGTAGAAAATTTGACATCCTATACTTCAAGAAATCTGTGGTAGCCTAAAGGATGGTAAATTTATAAAACTTTTATAATTTTTTTATAAATTTATAAAAAAAGTAAAATCATTCCAATTAAGATGTTATTTTATCACCTTTGTCAGTAAAGATATATCGTATCGGAGCAGTGGGATTTAAAGTCGATCCAGTCACATCTTGCATGTTCAAGCGTCCACTTTTGTCATGTAATGTCCACGATTTTGTGTTTTTAGTTTTGTTTGCAGGTTTGCAAATCTCTTCAGAATCCGGATCTCGGAATGATAGACCGTATATGTTGTTGTCGCTGGAGCTGACTGAAAACTCGAATCCAAGTGATCTGTTTGAAGCTGAAAGTGAAAGCCATTTTTAAATGAACTAGTCCTCTGCAGGTATACTGTAAAAGCACGATGTGTTTAAATATGAAACAGATTGAGTTTCTCTTTTTGCAGCATGATCACTAATTAATATTTCACAAGTGTAGATTAAATGTTCCCTTTTTTTTTATCATAATGCTGTGGGTTGCGTGGTGATAGCTGTTTAATACTTTTATTTGTTTTTTATTTCGAACTTTTGGATCATCCTCTGAGGATGCGCATTGTCATGGTGCGTGAAACGTCAGTGAAGCAATAAACCATCCTGTTTATTGTTGCTTTTACTTTCAATTTCATCAGATGAACGTTGCAACTAGTGCTACAAACAATTTCATCTTTATCTGATAATCTTACCTTTAAACATGACCAAAGTATTGTTGTAAAATGTGCGGTCACTTAAAACCAAAGCAGAAACGTTTGTCGATAAAGACTGAACGTTTAATACAATTTCATGGTGACAAAGAATATTTCCAGATGGTGAAGTTTCCAATTCAACGACGGAAACACTGAAAACTTCGTCGGAATTCGCTTGATAAGCTAGTTCTAGCTCGTTGGCAATGGTTTCCCGCAGGGTGTCATTGGTATTGTCTGATGACATGTATCTCCGGGTTAAAAGTTCAACACGGGCAAATGCGGACAGTTTTTCTGTAGAATACAGTTTTGAAATTCATAAGTAAGTAAGTAAATAATAAGTGAAAAAGAGAGAGAGAACTTTTATTTTGTCTATTGCTAGAATAGTACGGTACAATTATAAACAATACGAATAAAATAGCACCATAACACAAATAGATTCCACAACAAACATAAATTGCAGAAAGTAATTGGTAGGTAGGCTAATTGAAATAATACAGTAGTTGACACATTTGGCTTAACCAGTACGTAATGTTGTTCTCGGATAACAAAAAAAAAAAAACGTTTTAATATTTTACAGGCTCATAAAAAGTTGCACTTGAACATATTGATTGACGATATTAAGCATATTAAGCTATCCTTCACTGACTAATTTAGAGAAATTCTGTTTTGAAACTCCATAAACAACTTAAAAGATGGAATGAAATGATCAAAGGAAAGCGAGCACGTGGAAAACAGCGCCTCACTTTTCTCAATAACCTCAAGAATCATTTTCGCGTTCCAACCACAACAATTTTTAATACAGTCAAATATCGGGATAAATGAAAAGAACTATGCATTAACGCCTAAGCCTGGAACAGGCATGATACACGAAGAAGAAAGAACTTGATAAATTACAACACCGTATAAACCATTGCAATGTGTAAATACAAAGTGTCTTTAAACTTGAGCGTAAAACGGTATAGTATAAAATCTATTAATTTCCTATTTATTCGATGCCACTGCATGCTTTGGTACATTTTAGAGAGCCCAGGAACAACATAAACGTTAAGCATTAGCGTTGTGCAGTACTGTGTTATGGAATGCCTAGTGTAGCGCCCTGCGTTTCACCTTAGGTCTTTTTAACGTTTGTTACCGTCGTGAAATTGTCGTTCTTTTGCATATATGTAACGCTACCCAGGAATTCAAGTAATTTGTGCAGTTGTGCATCGGGATTCTGAAGGCGTGATTAGAAATGGCGTGCCTCAAGTATTCGCATGCCAATAAGCTAAACGCATTCTTGCAACCGACACTTTTAATCACATATACGTAGTTTTTCGTCTCTTCAACGTTATAGCCTACAGATGCTGGATGCCTCAACGACTATGTATATCGCGTTCTGGCGTTCAATTCAGCAGGCAGAAAGTCTTACTTTTGGTGTGGGGAGTATGTCAGAGTATGGTATAATTTTGGTGCAGCTCGCTATAATATGATTTTGGTACAGTAGTGATATTACTTCTGGTTCCGTCAGTCAACGTTGAGTGTGCAGTTTCCTGGGTTGAACTTATGATTTGAATTATGTTCGGTTGTGGAAAGACGATTGCAATCTTTTAAGTTATGTGGTGACAATAAAATCATGTATGTAATAAAGAAGCCCAGACCTCGTTCTCGGATCATTTCTGCCGCATTGTTGCGCCCGAAATGTCTCTGTAGACTTAATATTACAGCTAGGTATGGGCGGAGAAGTTAACTTATCTACTGTCCGCTACACCTAGCACTAATCAAAGCTCTTTGTACAAGCTCTTCACCAATAATAATAATGATATGGTTCATTTATTGTCGCTTACAACTGCTTAGGACTTTTAACGGAAGAGGTCATTTTTAATTTTGCATCATATTTACAATGTCATCGCAATATTACCCGACTAATTCTCACTGCGTTATGCAAGAAAGAACACATTCGGTATCATTTTAAAGTCTCTGGCTTGACCCGACCTGGAATCGATCTCAGATCTACCAGCACAAGAGCCGAAGGCGATAACGACTCGGCCACTGAGCTGGAAGTTGCACAAGGTTTAAGAGGTAAAGATTCGATATACGACGTCATCACTGATGACGTAGTTAGCACACATGATTCCGCCAAAAGCAAATTTGTAAGAAGGGATTGCACAAATTCATCAGAACATCAGTTTTCTTTTGAAAAGTTTCTTTGAATATAACGCATCCAGTCTTTCAGATACTTGGTAGCGCCGCCAAAGGGATTTACAGTAAAACAATTCTTTGAAGGGTACGTGACGTCACGACAATTGAAACAACGATGCTTTTCATAAGTTTATCATAATTACCGTGATGTCATACATGCATCAAAAAAGAATTTACGTTCCTACCCTTCTGGCTACGCTACTGCATCAACGCATGATTGTGATAGTTTATTGGCTCACCAGTATCAAAGCTTGTGCTTTTTCCATACGGGCTCTGTGGTTCTGTATAGTTTACAACGGCGTCAAATCGGGCAACTCTTGCTCTCACCATATAACGTGTGTTTGGATTAAGAGAAGAGATTCTAAAGAGAAAAATATAATTTTAAACAAAGACATTCAGCTTGACTGGAATTTGACCATAAAAAATGAAATATTTTGCACATGCTTTTGTTATCTGATCGTGTGTAAACATCTTTCCTTGGCGAGGTTGGAACCCGACAATCATTAAACCTGATCCACTGCTTGGCAAGATTTGGTGATAGTAAGGTTTGGTATAACCGGGCAGGGTATTGAACACGTACCTACCCGTCCGCAAAACGATTGTTTTATCTATTACATTTCCAAGCTGGTTGTGTGGTAAATAAATTATCAAACTTTAATTTTAAATTTTAAGACTTACAATATGAAAGGGACTTGCACTATAAATAAAATTAAAGCCATAAAATAAGGCCGAAAGTTATCATTCGACTAGGCCTGCAAGTATATTGATAGATTAATGATGAAAGTTACATATTAGACGATTGCCTCACATAGCCACGTAGTGTGTATTTGAAGGTGTGTCTTTTGGCACATCTAGTGTTGATGTTTCATTGGTTGCGCTGTTGCTGTATTGAATCTGCCACCCGGTGGCGCCAGGTGTTTCTTCCAGGAAAACCGTGGCGAAGGTTGGCTTGGGAATTAGGTGAAGTATGGAAACGCCAGCAGGTGCTAAAACACAAAAAATGAAGTTACCATCTTTAGAATTGCAATATAACAACTGAAGTACAACTTAACCTATTGCATTATAACAAGAGAATTGCAACCAAAAATATTTCTCCATCAAATAGAGCAGGACACTGGAGTACAGCAGCACTTACTGTCGAATTTGATTTGGAACAGGGGTGTTTAGAAGAACTGTGTTAATAGTTTTCATGTACGCTCAAATGGCTGATGATAGCGTTGTTTACAATAACATTGCAATACAACCTTGTACATACTAAAATATAAGGCTGCAAGGCTGCATATAGCTATTAGTAGTGGGAAAGAAAAAGAGAAGAAATCTAAAAAAAGATAGAAAGGCTGCATTGGAGAGGATATGGAAGTTGTTAAGAAAAAGATGCGAAGAAGAAGAATATGGTTTAAAAAAGAAGATGTGCATAATAACCTAGTTCAGAAATCAAAATCCGCTCTGGCAAATCCACTTTGGGGGATTTAACTCAGAAAACTTTTGGTTGGCAAAAGCTTGAAAATATATCTATGGTAAATCAACGAAATACAAAATCTCACTCTCAAGATACTAACCAGTTCTTGCTGTTGCTTCAGCTGGATTTCCAAGCGTACCATTGGTAGCTCTCACAACTACTTTGTAGATGATGTTGCTTCTTCTTTCTGTAACCTTCATTCAAACATAACGATTAGTGCGGACATTTTATTCAATTCCATTTCCTGCAAATCGGATAACTATCAGTTATATTTTTGCTTTCTGTGCACGCAGGTGCCAAATTACTTACATTGTTTCCGCTTTTGACTGTTTCAAGTACTGTGTTTCTATTGCTTCGGCAAAACAACAACTTACAGCAACGTTAGTTGATGCTTCATTGTACATCATGGTATCTGAGGCGTTATAAACTGCAAAGACAGTAATCTGGTAGAAATCTGCATCTTCAACGCGTGAGAACGACACGTTGAATCCGGTGGATGTTTCATCGCTGATGTTTATGGAAGAGGGGGCTGAAACGAAAAGAACAAGTTTGGTGAAGAAAAAAATCGATTCAAAATTTTTATACGACAACGCAGTACGCACGTTTTGTGTATCTAAATGCCTATTTAATTTAAATGTCTTGTAAAAAATCTTATGTCTGGAAAATAGACGATATACAAAATTTGTGGAGTTTATTTTTATCATTCTTTAAAAAATATTTGCGAAGTATCACAAAATCTCGTATCTTGACAGAAATTACTTCCTATCAGATTTCACCACTACATCGATTTGTGCATGGGAAGCTAAGCATTTCCAAGTTAGCAAATCTCTCCTTTATTGATTTAATATTTTCAAAAAAATTATATTTTGATGAATAGGAAAAAAAAACATCTTTTACGACTGAAATACTGCTTAACTGTTTTATCTATAGCTTAGATCTATACTTACTGATAGAAATGCACCGAAATATTTGAAAAAAACATTACAAAATCATTCGAAAAGCGTCGTAAACAAAATTTCAAAAACTATATAGGCTATATACATAACAAACGAATCATTTTCACAACTACAATTGTAACCATAGCACTGCATGCAGACCTATTGCAATCACAAGCATAAATAAGCTCCTTTAAAAGTTTGATGTTGTGAGAAAAGTTCACTGGCTGAAAATAGAAAGCGAAATCCACACTACATGCTGGGCAAAAATTGGCGTTTGAGGCTCTTGCGTTTGTAAGCTTTTTGGGGGCAGTCTCGTTTAATGCTCCAGCAGTAATCTGCCATCATGTGTCGATTCCATTGGCCTTGGTAACGTTCTTCTACTTTCATAAAATCCTGGTTGAACCGCTCTCCTTGTTCGTTACTGACAGCTCCAAAGTTTTCTGGAAATTTGTCCAGATGACTGAATAAGAAATGAACTTTGATGGTCATTCTGCATCCTAAGTCGCGGACAGCAAAGAGCATTTTGCTCACAAGAACCTCGTAATTGTGAGCCTTTTTGTTTCCAAGAAAGTTTTTAGTGACATCCAAAAAGGACAACCATGCTGCTCTCTCTGTGGTTTTCATCTTATCGGTGAACTGTTAGTCTCGCACAAGGCTTCGAATTTGTGGTCCATTGAAGACACCAGCTTTAATCTTTTCATATGAAATGGAGGGAAATGTGTGAACAATATATTGGAAGCATTCGCTATCAGGGCTTCAAGCTTTCACAAACTATTTTATCAATCCAACTTGATGTGAAGAGGGGGAAAAACAATTTTGTATCTACTTACAATCGGATTGTTTAACATGTTTGGCATGCCGGCTTCAAGTGTTTCACGTATGGGCCAATCCTTTTGGGTCCAATGCTTGTCATTAGCTCTGCTGTTCCACATGCAAAGATAACATGGAAACTTTGTGTATCCTTTTTGCTGACCAAGTATGAATCCAACCATTTTCAGGTCAACACATAATATCCAATTGTGCTGATGATATTTCAGCAAGTCAATGACTAGCTTAATATCATCATATAATTCTTTTAAGACAGTTGAATGACCAACTGGAACTCCTCCATGTGCATTACCATTGTGCAAAAGAACACACTTCAAAAGCTGTCACAGCTTCGCCTGGAACTGTCTATAAATAAGCGCCATTCACTTGAATCATATGAAAAAACTCTTAGTTGGACGAGAAGGCCTGGAATATCATTGAAGTAAATTAACAGCTTTTCCTCTGAAAAAAAAGACATAAACATTTCATCTCGTTTCCTGAAAAACGAAACCTTTGTGGAACGGTCCAATACGTGTTTTTCACTGAGCCTTGATGCTAAAAGCTCAGCAGCTTGCTTGGATAAGTCCAAGTCTCGTACCAAGTCATTTAGTTCTGACTGGTTAAATTTCTGAATGGTTTCAGAATTAGAGCCTTCTGAGTCTGCATTTGCTTCCTTTGTATACTCGCATTCCATACTACCGTGGTAAATCTCAGAGTCTGTTTTTTCATCATCGGAGGATGCAAAACCAATAAATACTGGAGGTGGAAACGTTTCAGAGTGAAGGACAGGTCGAATAGCGGAAGGAATATTTGGATGAGAAATGTTTTGTCTGTTTTTCCTGCCAATGCCTTTGGTGTTAATCAAACAAAAATAACAATCAGTGCAGTGGTCCTTCGGTTCACGCCACACCATAGGGACACCAAACGGAAGTCCGTTACGTTTTTTTTTTGTCCAATCTCTTACTAAGCACTTCTTCGCAATTATGGCAGACAATATGCGGAGCCCATTTATTCTCTTGATCTCCCAGAGGAACTTGAAAATAAGCTTTGTAGGCCCGCTTCACGAATGGCGTTATATTTCGTCACTGACGAGGAAATGAGTAGGCCTATATGCCACAAATATAACAAAAAGAATCAACTTTTTTTTGGCATTTGTAAAACCAATCATCGTATCGCTGTAAATCGAGTTTAATCCACTGGTGTATTGCATAAAAACTAGAGCTTGCAGAAAAAATCTGATTGCAGATTTGAAATTAGTGGCTAAAACTCATTCAGAATCGATCAAAAAATCTCTTGCAACAAGAAAATTTTTTTTTTTTGTTGACCAGTGTTATTGATTGTTACGTATTGTAAAGTTTTGATTGAGAGCTCACCTAACTGTACCACAAACATTTTAAACTACGTGGCACTATACGAGAATTGATATTACTCCTTCATATCGAAAGGAATACGAACAAAAAACAAATCGAAGTTTTTGAATCCCACGTAACCTTATTAAGGAATTTTGACATATAGTGACAAGTAAATAAATGAAATTGTTGATTAACTTGAGACAATAGGTTTTGAGTTTCGTAATCGAACCGCACAACAACTCCATATTTGACAAAAGAATAACAAATGTTGACAATAGATAGAAACAAAACTATCACATGAGACAAGAAAAAAAAAAATCAAATGGGAAAATTGCTCAACCAGAACGAACAGAACGTATTGTCTTCATGCGTCAAATCAATGTCAATACAATTAATTTTCTGGCTGAGATGCTACTTTGCACACTTCGGTTTGATTGAATTTCTTTTGAATCTTTATCCTCGGACTGACAAAGCCTTGATTGGTTATTCCTGGTAGTTTCGCATACTGGTAGAGGCAATAAACCATTGACGCAAGCCTGATTACCGAGATTGGTTTTGGTTATTCCTGGTAGTTTCGCATACTTGTAGCGACTCTTGACGCAGGGCCGGTTACCGAGATTGCCAGAGTGAAGTTTCCGATTGTTGAAGTGTTGTTGCTTGGAAATTATTCCATCAGTCACGCGCTAACCAACTGAGCTATCAGGGCGAGCGAATGCTACTTCAATGCAAGTTTAGTAGTTTTTATAAAAAGATGCTTACATTTTGAAAAGCCAGATAGCTTTGTGATCGCTGTTGGCTGTTGAATATGATTCAACATAAATGTAAAGAAACATGGAGACATCAAAGATCAGGGACGTTGAGTGAACAATACTGGCTAAGTGTCAATGTGAGTCCGCTTTCCCCCCCCCCCCCCCAAACAAGTCATCACTCAAAAGATTTTTTTCCATCAAAATGAGGAAGTTGTTTTAACAAGGACCCAAAATGGATGCAATTATCACAACTTGACTTGAAAGCTCTTTCACTCTTTTGGGACACGGACCACTATTAGTGAATCTGTTTTTTCGAAAACCCAATCAAATTTCGCATCAATTTTTCCGTCTAATCAGCCTGGAAAGATAATCCGAATAAAAATAAAAAACCCCAAAAAAATGCAAGGGAAGCATTCGAACATGAGTTTCACTTCGGGTTACAAAAAAATAGTGAATCACATTTATTAAAAAACCTGACAACATCAATGGGAGGATGGGGTTGCATTTTATCACGCGATTTGTCAACTCTCTGAGCTGTTTGTGACGGGCCAACTCGTAAGTCATACAGAGCCCTTGGAAAGTACTTTTACTTTGTTTTCATTTTGGCAATTATTTTCGACAGTGCACGTAGCCTGGTGTGGCTACAATGCAAATTAGGGCGTTGCAAATTTACACCACCATCACCAACTTTTTTAATCACTTGCCAAAAGTTGCGATATTGTCCAACTAGAACACCCACAAAATTTTGGGCCGATTGGCCAACCCTAAAGGGTCCTTCACCCCATATTTATTATTTCCGGGTACACGCAGGAACTATTGCTTTCCAAATACTTATATTTTGACATAGGAAGGACCTAGAGACTTAGTTATAGGCTTAAAATGTTTGTAATTGTTAACTTTATAGTGGCTTGTATAACAACTCCAAGCTCTAGGAGGCTTAGTTTTTATGTTATTTGCAAAAAACTGTATTTTGAGCCAATTCGCTGCCAATTTTCAATTTTTAGACAGATTAAATTCAATTTTGATGATTTTATTAGAAAACAGTCAATAAAATAACAATTTACATTTGTTAGTGTAGCCTATATTCTGTTTTGAAAGTAGGCTACTGGTCATTGGTGAAAGTGCTTTTGTTCGAAATGGATCTAAGAAAGAAGATCTGGCTCCTTGATAATTATGCTGATAGGCTACACCTGATCCATTCCTGGGGTCAAAACCTTCAACTGTAAAAGATGTATTTTGCAAATTTAAGGGGACTCATGACGTTCTCCAGGCTGATTCTAACGGAACATCTTCACTCAGAGATGCCTACAAACAAACAGCAGAACAAGTTATTGAATAGTGGGCGAGGACTCATATTGCTACGAAAACATCGAGGAACGTTATTTCAATGATTGAGAAGCTAAACAATAATTGGAAGACGCTTTATTTTCAAAGAAAGAAGATTACTGTACAGCAGCAAACAAAAAGAGATGCTTTCCTGGAAGAATTCAATAAAACATTTTGGGCAGTGAGTTCTGACTATGAGAATCTATTTGAATACAGTACTGATCCCAGAAAAGTAGAAGACAGACAGTTTCTCGAGAACATGAAGACAACCCGTGACGGAAGTGTTGGCTGCCTAGATACTGAATATCAACGGAGACTGACGAGGAAAGCCGAAAGGGAACTAGCTACAGCAGCGAAACAGCGTGGACCATCTCACAGTCGTGCTGAGATCATCGAACCGGACGACCCCAATCCAATAGAGACTGAAACAGAATATCCAAATGATGATGAAATTATGCAAAGTTTTTAAACTGGTGAGATGTCGAAACATCATGGTAAGATTGATTTGCTCAAATAACTGGACATTTTCGCCCAAATTCGCAATGATTTTTTTTTCAGTGAGAGAGCGACCGTCCCCTGCCTCTCCATCTCCTACACCTATGTGATAGGCTAAAGTCCTCCATGCTAAGCTATCAGCACGCAACAATTTGCTGAGATGCTTAACTGGAACATCTTGGGGTGCTAGTACCTCCACAATCCTTACAAGTACTCTTGCACTTGTTTACAGCACCTCTGAATTTACTCCTCTGCTTGGTGCCGCAGCGTACACACTAGCAAAATTGACACTACTTTTAACACCACCGTGAGAATAATCAATGGTTGCCTACTTCCAACTCCCACTGACTTTTTGCAGGTCCTATCAAGCATTGCCCAAGCTTAACTGTGTAGGAAAAATCACGTACGTAGTCTGGTTTTACAAGCTATGTCAAGGGATGACCACCTCTTCAACCAGATTCTCTTAAACTCATACTTCCAAAGACTCCAGCGCTTAAAATCTCGACGCCCTATTTCCCGCCATGCTGCAGCTATCTGTAACTCCAAATTTCAAATGTCTGAAGTTTGGAACAATGAATAAATAGAAGTCACGAGACCAATTCAATTCACAGCTTAGCATCTTTTCACATATAAACTAAGTGGATAATTGCCCACCCAGTCCTTTCGCTTGTCCCCCGATCCCTTTCTTTGCCCCCCTAGTTTGAAACTAGGTGGGCGATTTTTAAGACTTAATTTTTGTTTAAGTTTGATCCAAGTTTTATTTCAAAACATTGGAGAAGTCGACGTGGGCTACTCAGAGTTAGGCATGTTGTTATTGGGGCAAGCCCTTGATGTATATTCAAGACTTTCCCAAGAAGATGCCATGGACAATAAATTGAAGTTAGCTTTGTTGAAAAGTTACAATTTTACCGAGTATGGATACCGTTAAAGATTCCGTGAGGCAAAGTCTGAAATACATGAAAACCCAGGTCAGTTTATTGAACGTTTAGGAAACCTTTTGTTAAAATGGTTTGAACTTTCAGGGGCTGAACAATCGTTGGATGGATTGGCCAACCTCATTGTTAAGGAGCAATTTACAAAGTCACGTTCAAAGGATCTTTCTGTTTATTTAATGGAGAGAAGTCCAAAGACTCTAGAACAGTGGTTCTTACCCTTTACTAACCTGCCGAACTCTTACGCTAATCTGCAAGCTTTCGTTGAACCCCAAATTTTCGCTAAATCACTAAAACAAAAATCTACAACATTTAATAGTAATACATTACTGTATCATTGAGATTTCTGTTGTTGTTTTTACGAGACCAATAGTAGATTCGAGGCTTTGTTTCGGAAACAGCCATTCTCATGTCATTTTCGCATGCAAGCCGGTTTCGTTTTTTTGCTTTAATATCCACCAGAAAAGAAAACGCATGCTGGCATAAATAAGTGGTTACGAATGGCATAAGAACTTCAAGGGCAACTTTTGTAATAAGAAGATAACTTTTTATTTGTTGGCACCAAAGCGTTTGAAGATTTGTTGTATTAAAGTTTATTTTTTTGCACCTCGCTTTATGGAAGCTCGATGATGTCATCCAAGTATGGACTGTTTATATCTGCTGTTGTAGTATCATAAGCAAATGGTTGACATATCCATTCTGGATATTGTGTTTGTTCAGAAAAGTAGTTTTGAAATGAATTTTGCAACTTTTGTAAATGCTCAGTAAATACTGGCTTAAGCCTCTGAACTTCTGCAACTTTGCCATTAATTGCTGTATCGGAACTACTTACTACCTCATCCAGACGTGGAAAGTTAGCGAAGGTGTTATTTTCCAATCGCTGCCAACACAACTGCAATTTTCTCTGAAAAGCACTCATTTACTCTTCAGCTTCCATTACATTTTTACTACCCTCTTGCATTTGGTAATTTAGCTGATTGAGAGCACCAAACATGTCAGCCAAATAAGCCAAAGTAAGAATAAGACTTGTCTTCAAAGTGTTTTGAATGCCAATGGTTGTGACTTTTCAAGAGCTCCAATAATTTTGTACGCAAAGCAAAAACGCGATTCATCACCTTCTCCCTCGATAGCCATCGTACTTCAGTGTGGTTCAAAAATGTTTCCAAAAATTCGGGCGTTCGTGCCGAACCCCTGAAACAGCTTCGTCAAACCCCAGGGGTTCGATCGAACCCTGGTTAAGAACCACTGCTCTAGAAGATATAGCCAGTATGGCGGAACAGTATTGCTCATGATGAGAAGTTCTCGATTGAAGATACGTTGTTATGCAATAATGACGAAGAGCAAACAAACAGTTTTAAAGGAGGTGCTGTTCCAGGAGAAATACGTTGTTTTAATTGTGGTGGTTTAGGTCATAAGGTTGTTAACTGCCGGAGTAAGAATCGAAATCATCAAGATTCAAGGAAGTGGTGCAGTCGTTGCAGTAGGCAAGGACACGAAGCAAAGGAATGCAAGGACAAGTCGTTTTCCCTATCCAATCAGTCTGGAAAGAACGGGAAAAACGCGGACGTTTATCGAGGCGGTTGTGCGATAATGATTCATGAACCACTGCTTGAGGAGGATAGACCGGATGAAGATGATCAGTTGGAAAAGAAAACAGGAAAGAAGACGATAAAAGGTGCTTGTGAAAAAATAATACCTGAAGATTACCTGCCAGTAGTGACTGGGACAGTTGGAAATAAAAATGTAAAAGTTTTACTTGATATTGGTTCTACGGGTATAATGGTGAGGAAAGATTTGGTAAAAGAAAGTCAGTTAACTGGAAAAATCGGTCATGTGATGTCGATTAATAACACTTTAATCCAAGGACCGATAGCAAGGATATATATCGAAACTCTGTATGGTAGTGGGACTGTGAAAGCGTTATGTTTACAAAACCCTTTCGTTGATTTTATAATCAGATATGTTACTGAGAGAGTTTTTAAAGTTACTTGTTATTCTTGTGGCAAGAATGGTCACTTTGCTTGAGATTGTTCTGCAGATAATCAGCGACGATCTCACGATTGCGGATGCTACGAGCGCGAACAACCGAGGAGAGGAGCAGGCGACGATCATTTGGAGTTTGCTATGGATGCGGTAGACGCGGACATTTCGCCAGGGAATGCGTTGCTGACGATAGATATTTAGAAAACAGGCGTTGCCGAGACAACCACTGCTACCGATGTGGAGAGATTAGACACATAGCTAAGAGTTTCCCTTTAGATGAAAAGGCTTGCTACAACTGTCACAGAGAAGGTCATGTGGCCAAGGACTGTCCTGAGAGGAAGTGTTTCCGATGTAAGAAGATGGGTCATCTTGTTAGCTTTTGCACTGAAGACATTGAGGACTGTGGAAACTTCGCTGTAAACGTAATAATTATTGTTTTGAGAAACGCTGTCGTTGGTAGATCATGCAACGATGGACTAATGAGTCGTTGGAAATAACTTATGAGAATTGTTTTATTGAGTAATTAATTGTTTTTGTAATTTGTTTTGTATTGATTGTGTTGTTATATTGTTTGCAACAATATTCTAAGGGGGGCGTATGTCACAATCAATATGCGAAGCCTCACGACAGGCTACATTTTGTCTTAACGCAGCGTACTGCATTAATTGTAAAATTTCTTATACAATATGTTATTATCGTATAGTGACCTCTGATTGCAAAATCTTTGTTATGTGACGTATTTCTGGAGCATTCTGTGTACGTGCAAGCCTGGAATATTCTTTTGCTTTTTACATTTTACCAGGTGAAGGGTTTTATGACGTCTTAAAGATGTTTACCAGTAGTAAAACTTGACAGAACAATGAGTTTTATGATGTAACATTATCGTATCTTCTCGAAGTTACTAGACCATCAAACCTGCTATAAATAATGGCGTAATTTTTGTAATTATGGTTAATTGTAATAGTAGTAGTAGTTGGTGATAAATGCAGAGATTATATGTTGATTGAGTGTTGAAGTTATTGAATACGAGTAGATGAGAGTTGGTGCTATTATAAATTGTGATCGAAATTAGAATCATATGAGAAGCTGTGGGTGAATCACGTTAAAGTTGATTAAGAGTTACAAGCGTTGGAAATCTATTGCCGTTCATTGTTACTTTAATTATTTGCTGCAAGTGTTGAGCCGTTCGTTAAAGTCCTTCAAGAATTTTCATTTATCATTTCACTAGTAGAACTATTCGACATTTAATTGATTGCCTTTCGGTAATATCCCATTAAACTACGTCATTGAACCTTTTCAGGTCTCTTTCCTGGTAAGAGATAGAAAGAAACGTGAATATCATAGTCAATGTTCTTTTAGAACATCATCACAGAGCTTTTCTAACTTCAAAATGAAGCAGCTACAGTACATAATCGCAAGCACTAAAAAAAATGACCCATAGGTAATAACTTCAAACTTAATGTTGTCGATAAATATAGACCATAGAGCTTCGGTAGAGAGTTTGTCTTGTTGAACCATAGGCATACGAAGCCGAGCAACGTGATCAAGTTTAACATCTTCAAGTTTATTACATTTACATAAACATTTGTTGCGTAGTTTTATGTTTATGTAAATGTAATAAACTTGAAGATGTTAAACTTGATCAAATATAGACCACATTACCAACGGGACTGTCTACATTGCATGATGCATCAACTGCATGAGTTGGATGACAAAACAACATAATTAATACTTGCCTTTATATTTCATGATTGGTGCTATAATACTGTGTTATATGGTAAAATATAAACTGTAGGCCTAAATTGCTGAGCATACCAACCCTAGGACAGGCAAACCAAACAGCAGTTTATACAAAAACACCTTTATAGAAAACAGTTAAACCGTAGCCCACAAAAACATGAATAAAAATGCTAAAAAACTCACCAATTGTTATCATTTTAATATACTTTTTCATGTTGTGCAGGCCAATAGGTAGTTGCTGGGATCAAATACTCAAAAAAGTGGTGTAGGCTATATGCAGTCTCACAACTGTTGTTTTTAAAATTTATATCAAGTGTTTAATTTGTTGGGCCATATCTAAAAATGATAAGTTATCTTTGTAGTATTTAAGTTATGTTTTGTGAGCATAGGATTCGTCTTGGTAAGATTGATTTGTCCAATAAGTGGATATTTTTGCCCAAATGGTTTTACAAACAACTGCATCAGCAAGATATAAAGAAAAAAGAAAAACATTCTTATAAGGTTACCAGTACCCAGCAGGGTTTCAAAATTGCAACGATGAAGAAATGTAGGCTAGTGTGTATAACCTAACAAATATCTGTAATAAGCTTACCTCAGCTCGCCAATTGCATTATTTTACGTTTTTATTTTATTTTACGTTTTCATTTTATTTTTTTTTATTTTATTTTATTTTTACGTTTTTATTTTACGTCAAATGGATTTTTCAAATAACTACATTAGTAGGATATTAAGAAAACAAGCAAAAAAAAAATCTCATCAAATTACCAATAGGCTACCCAGCTGGCTTTTATATCTTACCCGTGAAGAATTGCAGCCTACATGTCAGTGAATATCAGCAATAAGTTCACCTCTGTTCGCCAACTATGTTCTTTTACATTTCTTTTTTGCAGTTGTGGAATCAAAAGTAATCATTCTGCTCAAATTGCAGTACCATATGGAATAGTTTCCAAAATCGATAATACATTTTACATTCATTGAAAATATTAATGTATTTCATAAACTACAACAATGTAAAGTTCTTAAACTTGTAAGATGTCGAAACATGGAAAGATTGAATTGCCCAAATAACTGGACATTTTTGCCTAAATTTGCGATGTTTTTTTTTTCACAGGGGGAGCAACCGCCCCCCATCTTCTACGGCTATGCTAACGACAATAACTATCTGACCTAAACTACGATAAGAATTTTATCTGATTGCACCAATAAGTTCATTGAACCAACATGAACGTAAACCCAGCAGTAAGCAAGCACTCAAAACAAATTTGTTCAGCTTGAAAATCCTAGAAATCAGAGCCAATCTGTGAAATAGTTTGACAGGTGCATGGTGCTATGGAATGAAGAACAATTTTGGAAACTTTACTGATTCTTCTTTCACTTCAGAAATCGATCTTCAAATAAGTTTTGAAAAGTTTTAAAAGATTTCTGTTGGTTTAGAGCATGTGGCAGTGAAAGTCGCTTTCGGGAATTTCTTAATGGGCTACTCGACTTTGGGACTGTCAGATGGCCATTGTCATGCACTAGCAAGAGTTGGAGAGTTTTTTAAACATGCAAATACTTTTAAGATTCAAGCAAAATTTGTGAATTTCCACTTCTTAAAAGACTTGAAAACCTTTGTCTTGTAATCTTTATTAAAAATTGGTTTCATAAAAGAGAGGAGAATAAATTTCCATGCCGATTTACTTTGCTAAATCCGCCGCTCGTTGGATAATATATTTGGCATAAAAAAAAACAATTTCATCTTTTTGTAACAGCTTTTATTGTTATATCAATTATACATTAAAGGTGGGCCGTTTTTGACTTTTTTTCGAAATTCAAAAACGGCTAGTCATAAAAAGTGGCACATGCATGAAACAATTACGTTTGCAAAATTTCATCAGTTTGGGGGTGCATCTTCTGCCCATGCAGGACGGTCAAACTTTCAATTTTTTTAAAAAAAGGAAAAATTTTACTTTCCGTTTTAACATAATTTTTTTTTAAATTTTTCTACTGGCTAGTTATAAATTGTAAGTGTGATGTACCCAGAACTTTCCTATGTAAAAGCATGTTTGAAAGCCTCCGCATCGACGACCAAAATGCTGAATTTTCACCAATTTGAAATGCTATTTTTTCATTTCTCAATAAACAAACTTGTCGCAAAAGGGCGAGATGGTGTTAACGCTGTACGCTCATTTATGTTCTGTCCACTAACTTTGCAGGATGATACGAACTGACAAACTATAAGACGTAGTCTTGCTTAAATTAAAAGCAATAGTAGGCTACGTTTGATCAGTTGCAGCTATAAAACGCAACCTATAATTTACTTCAGAATAAAAGCAATATGATCTGCACGTTCCGTAAATGGAATGTACTGTAGAGTTCCACGTGAATTGTTATCATGATTTTGTTTACACAAATTTGTCATTTACAAATCATTAAACGTTCACTTGATAATGTTCGCCCTTCGTTTCCGAAGATGGCCAGGATCATGCCTTGCGCGTGATTTTGTTTTAAGTGAGGGAGGGCTGCGCAGGACTCCAACCTCACTCTCTTGTCTCAGGTTTCAGGGTCCAATGGCAAGACATGGTCAAGACGATTGGGTGAAGCATGAGATGCAGCAGGATGACCATAACGTCCACGTGTCACGTCATGCTCTTTGCAACTTGCAACTGTAATACTGGATGGTGCCTAGGCCTACCATATTTTCATCACCCAAAAAGAGGACAAGTTTAGTAAGCAAGTAAAATGCCAGCAGATTTTTACGTTTAAACAATTTTTACATCTTCTTAGATGATTATAGGCGTATGTAGCAAAAGTGACAAATAAAAAAAAACACATTTCTTTATCAGATTCAGTCAAGGAACATTTTGCTGTTCATTTGATTTTCTCCACAGAAAGCATGCGTTTTACATTTGCATTTTGAGCCATAGCTTATTGCAGATGAAGAATTGGTCGATTTTTAACAATTCATTAAAAAAATCTCTAGTTCTGCAATATTTGAACTATTCTGTCCATTTTCTAATGTGCCATCATTTAAACAAAGCTAATGCAAGCTAGCTATCATGCTAGCTAGCTATTGCACTAGCGTTGGTATAGATCGAACAGTTTAACATCATCAATGTCAACATTTTTCTCTGACAGATGCTTCCACACACCGCTGAAAAGCATTATCCTATTCTTTGGTGTAAGACAGCACAAGCAATAAGCATCCAATCAAAGGATGTGAACTCGGAAAATGAAACTATAGTGGTCTATTCATCCAAATAGGCAACACAAGAGTCGAACAATAGAAATACATCTGACATGGTCATTGAGTAACACTGCCTTCGTTTGCCACAGAAGTAAACGTATCCACCATATCCACAGTAAGCAATGTTGGTATTGTCAACTACAAAGTCAATAAACACTTTTCTTAAACAAGGATAGCTTACTTCTGCCACAGCTCACAAAAAACATATATACTTTTCCTTTTTGGTATCGTTGCTTAGCCTTTTTTAGCTTTTGCCAAGGTCACATAAAAATAAAACCTTGTTGGAAATGATAACAATGCAAAAAAGAGGACATTTGAGCATTTTCAAGTGTCCTCGGAGGACAATTCATTTTTTATGAAAAAAGAGGACAAATCCTCCCAAAAGAGGACATATGGTAGCCCTAATGGTGCCTTCCTGTCCGTTGAGCTAAATCCAGTGATGAGCTTCTTCCGCACAGTCTGCCACACATCCAGGTTTGAATAAGGTGACAAGCCGGAGTGGTGTTATTTGACTCATAGCTGGGGCCCTGACAGGTGCTACTGCTACGGGCCAGAGCAGACCTGGGAGTAATGGAAAACTAAGGGGTAACTTCATATTCCCTATAACTCCAGAGTTTCCACGCTGGAGCCTTTCCCACCGGTTGCAGTTTTAACGTCATGCCCAGGAACGTTCACTTGATAGGTTACTACAGAACCACATGCAAGAGTAAACTTTGTTTGACAGAAATGTAACGATAAAAAAGAACTTGGTGGTGTTAACAAAAAAAACACGAAATTGTGTCAAAAATACAACAAACAACAAGGTCTTTTAGCCAGTTCCCCAGATTTTGCTCCAATTTAGTTCTGGCTGAAGTCTAATGAATCATAAAATCTTGTTTCGACTGGAACCTAGGAATTTTTTTTCCTTGATAGTAATATTGCATTAATGTAGGCTACCCATCTCTTTCAACGCTTTTCACCACATGTGATAAGCATCTGTTGTGTGTGGCAAAGAAAACGTAGAAAACAACTGTTGTGAAGGCATCTTTGTTTTGATGTGCTTTTTTATCACATTGCTGTCAACACCACGCATCGCTGGGGTTCCGTAACTGGAATATTTTGCCAGTCTATCATCTCAAAGTAACGTTCGGAACTGAACTGCAATATTGACAGGGTGAATTTTTGCTGACGAGTGCTGTGAGATGATAATATTCTTGAATTGAAAATTCTTCTCCATCCTAGTTCCCTTACATACTCTTTGGTATAACATATGATTGCAATCAAAATGTTTTCAGGATGGGCATAAAACGCATTCCTCTATATTACTTTGTTGAGGATATTGCGAGCTTTATTCGATAGCTTCTGAGCAGAGTGTAGAATTTTAAAGAAATGTTTTTGGCCATTAGTGAAATTGCTTTCCTTTATAATGGCAAACCATACTGGAATATAAACATTCATAATATAGTCCACACATTTCACCAATACAGCTGAAGGTTCGTTAGATGCAACATATAAACGTAGAATTCTATTGGCTGTGATCAACCATCTTGAGTGGTTCATCATACCTGGTCTCCTATATGTGAAATGAATTGATATATCTCCACTTTTCACTGCTCTGTGCATGTGTAAAAGATATTTTTGGTCAGTGCTGAGGCATGGCCACCTGGAGATGCGGCCTGATTTGTCACATTTTGCAGATTTTGATTACAGCTACTGCTAGTGCTTGACTGACATTTTCTGAGATGTTTTTACTTTTTGCGGTTTCCTAATGACATAAAACTTTTTTGTTGCCTTGGGGAAGCAGTAGCAAATGAGAAAAAGTAAGTTGAAAAACGCAAAATCAGACTGTTATTGAAAATTAACAGTCTGACTAAAATCTTCAAAATCGAATTTTCTTTGTTTTTCAACATGTGAGAATGTGAAAACCTATTGTGTTATCTGGGAAAAAGAATCAAGAAAGCGTAAAAATCTACTTTTTAGAAAAATTTATTTAAACGTTCGCCCAAAGTTAGAAAAACCTGGAAATTTCTGCAAAATGTGACAAATCAGGCCGTATCTTTAGGTGGCCATGGCTGAGGTCATTTTCATCAATTTCAATCTCTGGTGCCGGAACTGCTTTATATTTTACGACATCTAGTTGTGTGACAGTGGCTAGCTGCTTTATAATGGGCCCAGTGAAGCTATCAGGTCTGCTAGTATTGCCATATCTTTTATAAGATGCCTAAGAGGCAATTCATTACTATGGAGTAGGCATATTAACCATTGAAGTGGCTTTTGAAAATGATCTTCCAGGAGCTTTATCACGATGCCTTTTTGACCTGTGTTTATTGCGGTTCCATCGCATCCAATTGCCATTACATTATCGTAGCTAATTTTATTGTATCCAAGATATACAAAAATCCCGGTAGCTATTGACACATTAGATCAGTTGGCTGCAGTAAAATGACCAATGAAATGATAACTTGGCTCCTCAAGTAAAGTAATGTGTTCTTCAACTGCGAAATGTTTTCGAAGTCGCCCAGCAATTTCGTTTTGTTTGATGGTTTAATTGTTTCGGCCATCAAAATATATGCTTTGCAAATTTATGCACATGATAGGCCTAATTTCCATTTGAGTTGTAAACCTCATTTTTTTTCTCGCTCTTCTCACTTTGGTTTTATCTATGACTGATTGAGATTCGCTATCCGTTACAACTCCCGCATCTTGTAGAAATGATGAAGCAATAAGTGCTGCAGACCTATCTGAAATACCAATACGATCGGCATGATTCACCAAATACTACTAAACTGGAAGTAACCTTGCTTTTTCTTGGGTTTTCCGAGGCAAAACTGGGTTGATAATCAAAATCTTTGCAGCGTTCTTCATTGGATGACAAGGTTTCTGAGCTTGAATAAGAAGTTAAAGGTGTTTTAATTAAAGCGCTACTTGTGCCTGCTCCTGGATCTTCACGTAAAGAACGGAATTGTTGTGATCTTGCGAGTCTCCTGGGAAAACGTTTAAAATTAGATTTTGTGGCCAATTTATCACGTTTATCAGTCACCATTATGCGAGTTGTTCTTTAATCATGAAGGAACTGTTGTTCTGTAACAGGAACACGATTTTCCTGCGGGCAAGTACATTGCAGAAAATTGGAACACTTAGGCTACAACAACCGATTTCAAATATTTTTGCTTTGCAGATTCTTTCATTTGGTCCAAATTTTGCTGAATATTAGGCCCATCTCTAGAATTTGACTTCAAAAGGTTATTATTATTTTTTTGTAACTCTTTATCATAAATATGTACTGGTGTTTGTACCTCATTCGTATCATCCTGCAAAGTTAATGGACAGAACATAAATGAGCGTACAGCGTTAACACCATCTCGCCCTTTTGCGACAAGTTTGTTTATTGAGCAATGACAAAATAACATCTCAAATTTGTGAAAATTCAGCATTTTGGTCGTCGCTGCTGGGGCAGTAAACCTTAAGCTTCGAACATGCCTTTACATAGGAAAGTTCTGGGTACATCCAACTTACAATTTATAATTAGCCAGTAGAAAAATTAAAAAAAAAATTATGTTAAAACGGAAAGTGAAATTTCCCCTTTTTTTAAAAAAATTGAAAGTTTGACCCCCCTGCGTGGGCAGAAGATGCACCCCCAAACTGATGAAATTTTGCACACGTAATTGTTTCATGCATGTGCCACTTTTTATGACTAGCCGTTTTTGAATTTCGAAAAAAAGTCAAAAACGGCCCACCCTATTATACATTCGTGACGACAGTGCAATGAAACCAACTTACCTGGTAATTGGGCAAGTGTTGACGAAAACATGAAACTGAGAACAACTACCAAAGATATGCCCCAATTAATCCCCTTAGATTGTTGCGCCACCATTATGTGTTAGCCTAGCAGTAGATCACCTGTGTTGAAACCAACTTTGTTTTAATAAACCTTTACAAAGACTCTGAAAACAAATTGCACAGTTATGTGTCTTACATCTATCATACAATTCACCAACACAAATTCAAATGACTACTACATCTGTTCAAATTACAAGTTATTCTACAACTAAATAAAACCACCGTCATGTCAAACAAGCTTTTCCGCAATGAATAAAGAAACCAAGACTTCTCTTGAACGAAATTTTTTCTACAGTGACCATTCCAAGATAGCAAATCAGTCGCTTTGTATACATTGATTCAACGTCTGCAGAAGTTGATGCAATGTGAAAAACGACTGATTTGCTGTAGGGGTTACGTAAGTTCTCGGCAAAATTTTCCTTTACTGACAAGTCTTTGAAAGCTTCTTTTTCGTTGTGTGAGCCTTTGAGGCCGAGGATCTATTCTTTTCCTCCACCACTGCATTCACGGTGTTCCCGGGCTACACTGGAAGGTTACTAGAGAGCAGCCAGTCTTTGGTTTCATCATCCAAGACGAGCAGACCTTCCACTCCGTTAGGTGGCTTGAAGATGGTACAATTGTTGATGATGTGGTCTGCGGTCTGTTCCTCAGCACCACATTCACAAGTAGAGAAAAAGGATTGTTAAATTACTTGCAAGAAATATGATTAAAACAGTATGCTGCACATAACCGTTAAGATACTAAAAACGGCGTGAACCAAAAATATGTCCCTTTCTTTGCAAAGCTGTAGGCCTATCCATACCACGATTTGTTTTTCTGGAGGTAAGGTGTTATACACATTACACATTGCACTTATAGACATTCGTTTCGATTTGTTTCAAGTAAAAAACGAACCAAACTGAGTTAATAATCAACAATGTCTACAAGCATCGTATCAATATAAAACGTATGTAGGTAAAAAAATATTTTTTTGTAAAAGTGTGAACATGGCCTTTAAAATGTCGTTTAATATCTTGCAGTGAACCAGGCAATGAACGTTCAACAACAGTTCCATAAAATGCGCCAATTACTTGTAGAATTTATAAATCAGCATGTTACATTGGTAGCCTATACAAAATGTTTAGAAAACAAATAGCCTACAAGCCGTCGCTGAAACGTCATCAAGCAATACAATCCCGTTGAAAATAAAAGCAAGAAAACCCAAATTGTTAAAAAAGAGGATATTTGAGCATTTTTAGTGTCCTTGGAAGACAGTTCATTTTTCTTGAAAAAACAGGAGAAATCCTCTTAAAAGAGGACGTGTGGTAGCCCTATATAACACTGGTCAACACAATTTTTTTGGCAGACAAAATTAGAGTGTTTTTGGAGGTTTTGAAGGGCGCTGACTCCGAATATGGCCTTAGTTTTCCCGATTTGGCTCTAGTTTTGATAACGCACAGAGATATCTAAAGAAGGGGACGCGAAGGCTCACAGCGATTGCCTTATTCTTATGACACTACCAGGGCGTTAGTTTGTAGCGCGTGAAACATGCGGTTTTCTTCAACATTGCAAAAAGTTTTGTAATGCAGTTGGTAGGGGAGGATGAGGTAAGTTGAGCCACTTTTCACTTAAACGCTTCTACTAAGAAAACCGCTTGGTTTACAATAAAAGTGAAAGTGGCAGCATAATGGTTGATGCTTTGGCCTTAATTTAGCAAAAAAATTTTTTTCATAACTCATAAGAATATTGAAAAAATACTTGTTTTAAGTATGACGTCATTTTGGCTCAACTTACCTACCCCACGTGGTAAGTTGAGCCGGGGTGTGAGGAAAGTTGAGCCACTCATTTTAGTTCAATAACAAAAGCTGTAGCGATGGTAGCCTACATTATAAAATGCTATGTAATACATGTATTCACGACATTATTGCCCAGATATTTGTCCCGAATTGTAACATGGACTGTGACGCAATGGTGACGTCATCATTGCGATGCACTGTCATGCTTGAGCGACAATCCCTCATTATTTTTTCTCTATTCACTAACTCGTGTTTTGCTGCTTGGCGAAAACGTGGTTCGGCCTTTTACGATGTGATAAATCTATCGGACGGACGTATTAGAGTGTGCAGTGACTATTCCATATCACAATTGAACCCGTCTCTTTTTGACAATATACAATCTTAACTCAACACATGTGGAACTTGAGTCGAAAGTTAGAAAGAAGACAGGTTGGGTAGCAGTTATTACATAGCTGCTACCAGGAAGAAAGAACAACATGTAAAAGGATAAATTTATTTTGTTGTGACCAGGGCCGGATTTAGCTGATGGGGGCCCGGGGCACTTTTAGATCGGGGGGCCCCCCTGCAAAAATTTTTTTTAAGCCTACGGCGCGAAAAACCACCTCTGCGTCTACAGTAGCATCAATCCAGCACTGCACAGCATTTTGCAGAAACTTCAAAGGTTGAAAGGAAGAAAAAACAACACAAAATCACATTTTTTCCACGTAGGGGGGGCCTTCAAAAGTCGGGGGGCCCGGGGCACCTGTCCCCTCTTTCCCCCCTAAATCCGGGCCTGGTTGTGACTGTTCGACTGTGAAATTGCGCACTTCCCAGCCGACAAATCTGCCACTTTTTCGTTGATTAAACGTCAACAGACGTTGAATCAATGTAGTAGCCTACTAGCAGATCGTGTCAACTGACCTGCAGAACAGAAAATAAAACGATGAGTTATTACACAATCCTGATTAATAAACCTCCAAATGTGAATTTTCTAAATCAATTACCGTTGTCTGTCAGATCTAAACTTATTCGATATGCCACTGATCAAGAGAGCATTGAAACCTGAATTTCTGCTGACGGCAGAAAGTTTCTTCAAGTGGTCGTGTGAGGAAGCTTTAATAACCTCTTTAAGAAAAGCACACTCATGGTCTGCTTTAAAGACAAAGGACAACTTTTCCTCTGACTTACCAGGCACTTTTCTTAAAAAGTTGGCCTCAATTTCTCCATCTTCATTGAAGCATTCGATTTTACCAATGTAATGCACGGGTGGGGTTTTCCCTTGCATGTTGCTAGTAGGCTGCAAGTTACACTACTTAAGATACACTACAAAGAAATTTAAACTTCAATAGACCAATGGACAAATTATTTTTTCCAGAGATTTAGACTATTAAAGAGTAAAATACACTTTGTTATCTATTTAATGACTACATATATCATCACTTAACACTGACAGCTGAAGTGAGGTAAGTTGAGCCACCGGCTCAACTTACCTGTACATCACTGGCTCAACTTACCTCAAAGCCGCCATTAAAAGTTAAACGGAAATTTCTCCAGTCATATATGAGTTAGCAACCTCACTTTAATAGTTTCTGAATAAGCTAACATTAGTGATTACTGTTAGACATATCAATACTGGTGAATGCCACAGACATTTTGTAAAACTCAAAAAATATTTTTTTTCAAAAAGTTCAAAAAACTTCCTAAAATCACTAAAAACAGTTTTTCTGTCTTTCTACAAGACAAAGACCTATAATCTTTACAGAACAGCTCCATATAAGATAAACGGTCAGGTAGGTGGCAGTAAAAAGTTGGTGCGATTTTTATTTTTTGAGTTACGGGGGGTGGCTCAACTTACCCACTGGCTCAACTTACCTCACCTTCCCCCAGTCAGCTACAGAAGATAGTTAGTAAATGTCACATAGAACATATTTAAAGAATACTTGTTTGGAAAGACAGTTGAAAAGTTACCAGTAAGCTGTTTTTCGTAACAAAGCCTTTGCAGTAGGCTAGATATAAAGCAACTATACGGGTAGTTGATTTAACAAGTAACCATGAGCAGGGCCCGATTAACCATGAGGCACACGAGGCACAGGCCTCAGGCCCCCTGGTTTGGGGGGCGCCCATTTTTTTACATTAGCACCGTAGGCATAGGTAGTGAAAGTTGTTGCGCCAGTGTGTGCACAGTTTTTATTTTTGAGTAACAATTTCAAATTGTGTAACGATTTTGCAGTAACAGTTGAGCACTCCTGCTCTGCATCGAAAGCGATTGCCAATAGGGGTCCTTAAACTTAGCTGTGCCTCGGGCCCCGTGAGCCTTAATCAGGCTCTGACCATGAGCATGCAGTGAGTATCCAGGTCTGATGCTAATAGCGCAATGCAGGTTATCATAACAAGATTGATTAAACTACTATCGGTGCCAATTGTCATTTTACAATAAACAGAAGCCCTTCTACTGTCAGACGTATTAAAAGCCTTCATATCCCCTTCTTTTGATATCCCTGGATATCGCATAGGGTCATTTTGACCAAAATCCCATATTTGAGCCTTATGCGCTAGATAAAAAAGAAACGAAAACAGTTTAATCATATTAGATATTTCAGAAATGCAATTTAATGGTCAATTGTGAACAATAAAGACAGTTTTAAGTTTGAATACAGCAATATCACGAAATTTTTAGGGATATTAGATTTGTCATACTTCAAAACTTGATGTTACCTATGTCGTATACACAAAATACACAATCATATACAGTAGTATAAGTACATAAAACACTAAAAAATGTTGCATTAAATCAGTCAATCAACCTTGTATCATAAAATTTAGATAAAAGGAACCACATTATCTTTTTCACTGTAAATTGAAAACAATGGTATGAAATACAATAAGATTAAAACTTTTAACTAATTTGAGCCTAAAAAATGTCTCTTGTAAGATTTTCGCTTGTGAGAAACTTTTAGGCAGTATCTCAACAGGTTACGGCAATAGTCTGCCACTGTGTGCTCATTCCATCTGCCCTGATATCTTTCTTACATTGTCTTGATGTCTTGGTGGAACCTTCTCCCTGCTCCTCACTGTTTTCACCAAGATTGTCAGGAAATCTGTCAAGGTGGCTAAATAGGAAATGAACTTTAATGCTCATGTTAGCTCCAAGTTTTCCAAATGCAGATAACATCTTCCGAACTAATTCTCTGTTATTAGGTGCTTTGTGATTTCCCAAGAAGGTTTGTACTACATCCTTGAAGGAGTTCCATGCAGTGAGTTCATTGCTGTTCATGTGACCGGTGAAATTCGAATCTTTCATCAACATTCGAATCTGAGGTCCATCAAAGACTCCAGCTTTAAGCTTTTCATCGGAGAGTCATGGAAATTGACTGCAAATGTACTTGAAGCAATTCCCCTTCTTGTTTAATGCTTTGACGAACTGCTTCATTAACCCTAATTTGATGTGCAGAGGAGGAAATACAATTCCATCCCTGGGAACTAAAGGTTCATTGATTACATTGGCTGTCCAAACTTGAAGACTGGTGCGCTCTGGTCAGTTTTTCTTGCGCCAGTGCTGGGTTCTCGCCCTGCTGTCCCACAAACAGAGGAAGCAAGAATACTTAGTATCCACTTTGTTGACCAATTAGAAAATTGACCGTTTTTAGGTCAAAACAGATGAGCCACTTATGAGTATTGTAGTCAAGCTTTTCAAGGACAAGTTTGATAGCATCATACTCCTCTTTCATCTTGGTAGAATCTCCAATTGGTACAGGAGCAAATTTGTTTCCTTTGTGCAATAGTACAATTTTTAGGCTTGCTTTAGAGCTATCTACAAAGAGCCGCCAAACCTCACAGCGATACGGTGATACCCCCATAAGACCAAGAAGTCCAACAACATCATTGCAGTAAACAAGATCATCTTCTTTGGAAAAGAACTTAAGCAAGCTGCCTTTCCGTGTCCTGTAAAATGTTACTTTAGTACCAGAATCCAGCATGTTTTTTTCTTGGAGTTGCAATGTAAGAACTTCAGACTGCTCTTTTGACAAGCAAAGATCTCGGACTAAGTCATTAAGTTCAGATTGATTGAATAACTGAGGACCAAATGAGGGTTCTTCATAATCGCTGCAGTTATCCTCACTAGGTACTGCATGTTGATATGACGAAGTAATCTCCTCTTCTATTACACCAATGTCAGGAAAGCTAGTGAAAACAGGCACAAGTAGGTCCTCAGAGTGCGCTACAGGTCTTATAGCAGATTCCAGGTTTGGGTTAGGGTTAGGGTTAGGGTTAGTGTTGCCACGTTAGTAAAGGGTTAGTGAAGGGTTGCCAAGTTTTCTTCTTGTTTTTGTTGAACCCCATCATGCTATTAAGACAGAAGTAGCAGTCATCTAAATGATTCTTTGGTTCCCTTCAGACCATTGGTACAGCAAAGTTTAGCTTAAGCTTACCATTTGTCCAGCCACGAGGACTTTCTACACAGGTTTTGTAGACAACGTGTGGTGCCCAAGACTTGTCTTGATCGCCAAGTTTCATGTCAAAGTAAGCTTTGTATGCCCTTTTTACAAAGTCATTTATACTTCTCTTCTGCTTTTCCATCACAAACTCTCCGCATATACAGCAAAAGGAATCTGAATGATTGATGCAGCATCTTCGAGGGGAACTCATTTTTATTTAAAATTTAACAATTTAATGAAATGTATTTTACTAAAATGAAAATTCTGGAATTATAAAATAAAGATTAAATATGAAATATAAAATAAATATAAAATAAAGATTAAAGATGATTGTTTAGTTATGAAACAATGCTCATAGTGCATAACATTGATTTCATAGCAGTTGATACCACACAATTTAAACAACTGATTACTTAGAAAGATAGCCTACCCGGTAACCTTATGGAAAAGCACGTGGCTAACCTACCTTAAGTGCACAGTCAAACTGGCAAGCTACTACTGGTAAAAGCTGCAACTGACACCTGGCTGGTATCCTGGCACACTTACAGCCTAATCTAATACACAAAAAACAAACAATGAAAAACAAACAAACAAACAAGCAGCAACAAAAAGCCTACACTAAAAGGATTTACCACGGTACAGCAGCAATCCTGCCTGAAGCTGCCAATACCCGAAAGAACAAAGAACTCAGAAATCTGAAAAACATAAACGGCTAGCGGGCGACACCAAGTGTACACCACAAATAATGAAAAGGGGAACTTTTTGAGTATTTGATCCCGGCAACTACCTATTGGCCTGCACAAAATGAAAAAGTAATTAAATGAAAACAATTGGTGAATTTTCTAGCATTTGATTTCATGTTTTTGTTGGCTACGGTTTAACTGTTTTCTATAAAAATGTTTTTGTATAAACTGCTGTTTGGTTTGCCTGTCCTGAGGTTGATATGCTCACTGCTCAGCTATTAAAAAAATTCGCAAAAGCTTTAGTTGCAGAAAATTTTTTTATGTATTGTGTTCTGCTACTTCAAACTAATCACCAAAATAGCAAAAAAATTCTGAAATGTCCTTACTTTTGATAAAATTTCACTTTTTCTGATTGTTAGTTTTACTCAAAAATGTTCTGTATTAGCCAGCATAGTTTTCTATTAAACGTGTAAGCATGCAAAAACAAAGAAATATTACGCAAATATAAGCCATATATGCATCATGCAAAGATGAAAACACTTCAAAAGTGATCACATTTGTGTGACTTGTGTCTATAAGCTGAGAAATGTTCTCGTATTACGGACCATACATGCCCTCCCCCCTCCTTCATATTAAGCTATACAAACCCCCCGCCCTTGGTATTTTCTTCCCATATAAGAAATGTTCTGATGAAACCTTTCACTACGCTTTCCGCTTCCACCTATCACCCCTCATACAAGGATCAAAACAATCAAGATGGGAGTGCAGGAAATGCATTTTCATGGACATGAAACACAGCACCATCTTTTATTTTCCATCATATTGTTTCCAAAGGTTGATAATAATTATTGCTTCGTTTAGCCTGTTACCAAATTTCTGAATTTATGTCTGTAGGCCTATTAGGTAAGTTGAATTCATCACCAGAGACTTTTTCTATATCTTGAGACACTGCTGTGTTTTATACAGATTTTTTGCTCGATGGTTTGAGCAGCGGCAACTCAGCTGCTGAGTGCTATGCGAAACAAGCACAATGGAACATAATATGGAAAACTATGCTATGTCATGTCGTTTTTTTGTTTTTTTAAACCATGATCTGTCAACCATTGTCACAATCAAGGTGCAAATGCCTCGCGATCGCTTGCTTTGTTACTTCAACAAGCGTGTTGTTTTCATTATGGAATTCTTGAGCGGTATGTTATTATCGGTCAATGACCAGTAGTAACCTCTAATTGTGAAGTCGTTGTTCTGCAACGTAATTCTAGATTATTCTGTATCTGGAACGTTCTGTTGTTTTCACAATTGCCAATATCGTTTGTCATGATGTCACAAGGTTGTTTACAAATGGACCTCTGATTACGAAATCGTTATTATGTAAGAATCTTCTTGCGAACGTGACCTTCTATAAGCTTCTGCTTGTTGACATTTAAATGCTACGTGACCGAACGATGGTTCTTTATGATGTAATCTTCTCGAAGTTATTGGACTGAACAGCCAACTATAAATAGTGGTGTAGTTTGTGTAATGATTATTCTGAGATTATTATTATGGTGATTGTTACGAGTTGATTATGAGAGTTGTGCTATGAGTTGTGAATTGGTATAGTTGATGCAGAAATTAGAGTTATTTGAGAAGCCGTTCGTTGGAGTCCTTCAAGCGTTTTTATATATCATTTCACCAGTAGAACTATCCGTGAATTTAATTGACTGCTTTTCGGTTTGACCCATTAAACTACGTCATTGAATCTTTCCAAGTCTTTTTCCTGGTAAGAGATAGAAAGAAATCGTGACATTCTGGGGGCTCGTCCGGGATTTAACCGAAAAACCGAATAATACCGAAGATTTATTGAATAATAAATTAATGTCAAAATGGCGGATACTGTCAAACATGAGATGATTGAAGACTTAGGGAGCATGGCTGAACGAATGGGGCTGACTGGTAATGAGAAGTCTCAGTTTGTGATGGAAGAGTATCACAAGATAATGGACCAAAAAGCTCAGCGAGAAGCTGACGAAAGAGAAGATAGAAGAGCTGCTCGTGAAATAAGGAAAGCAGAACTTGAAGCTGAAGAAAAGCGAGCACAATTTGAAGCTGAGGAAAAGCGAGCACAATTTGAAGCTGAGGAAAAGCGAGCACAACTTGAAGCTGAAGCAGAGGAGAAGCGGGCGCAGCGCGAAGCAGAGGAGAAGCGGGCGCAGCGCGAAGCTGAAGCTGAAGAAAAACAAGCTCAACGAGAAGCTGAAGAGAAACAAGCGCAGCGCGAAGCAGAAGCTGAAGAAAGAAGAGCGCAATATGAATTGGAAAAGTTAAAACTTGAATTAGAAAGACAAAAGCTGGACATTGGTGAGCGATCTAATTCTAGTAATGATAATGCTCGAGATGTTATTGTGGCGCAAGTTAGACGTCCAGATTTGCCATCATTTGTTGAAGAAAAAGATGAGTTGGATAGTTATCTGTTAAGATTTGAAAGATATGCTACAATAGCCAAATTGGAGAAGTCGACGTGGGCTACCCAGCTAAGCATGTTATTATCGGGACAAGCTCTTGATGTATATTCAAGACTTTCGCAAGAAGAAGCCATGAATTACGACAGATTGAAGTTAGCTCTGTTAAAGCGATACAATTTTACCGAGCATGGATACCGTCAAAGATTCCGTGAGGCAAAGCCTGAACGACACGAAAGTCCAGGTCAATTTATTGAACGTTTAAGAAACCTTTTGTTAAAGTGGTTTGAGCTTTCGGGGGCCGATCAATCATTGGACGGATTGGCAAACCTTATAGTTAAGGAACAATTCACAGATTCATGTTCAAAAGATCTGTCTGTTTATCTAATGGAGAGAAGTCCAAAGAATCTAGAAGAAATAGCCAGTGTGGCAGAACAGTACTTAGTTGCTCATGATGAGAAGTTGTCGACTGAAGAAACGTTGTCATGCGATAATGACGAGGAGCAAACAAATAATTCTAAAGGAGGTGCTGTTCCAAGAGAAGTACGTTGTTTTAATTGTAATGGCTTAGGTCACAAGTCTGTTAACTGCCGGAAGAAGACTAACAGAAATCATCAGGAATCGAGGAAGTGGTGCAATCGTTGCAATAGGCAAGGACACGAAGCGAAGGAATGCAAGGACAAGTCGTTGTCCCGATCCAATCAGTCTAGAAAAGATGAAGACACGGACGTTTATCGATGCGGTTGTGCGTTAATGATTCCTAAACCAACGCTTGACGAGGAGAATCCGGATGAAGATGTTTGCGGAAAAATAATACCTGAAGATCACCTGCCAGTAGTGGATGGAAAAGTTGGAGACAAAAAGGTAAAAGTTTTACGTGATTCTGGTTCTACTGGTATAATAGTGAGGAGAGATTTGGTTAAAGACAGTCAATTAACGGGAAAAACTGGCCATGTGACAAAAATAGATACCACTTCAATCCAAGGACCGTTAGCGATGATATCTATCGAAACTCCGTATTGTAGTGGGACTGTGAAAGCGTTATGTTTACAAAACTCTTTAGTTGATCTGATAATCGGAAATGTTTTTGAGAGAGATTCTGAAGTTACTTGTTATTCTTGTGGCAAGAATGGTCACTTTGCTCGAGATTGTTCTGCAGATAATCAGCAACGATCTCACGATGACGGATATTACGAGCGCGAAGAACCGAGGAGAAGAGGCAGGCAACGACCATTTGGAGTTTGCTATAGATGCGGTAGACGCGGACACTTCGCCAGGGAATGCGTTGCTAACGGCGGACATTCAGAAAACAGACGTTGCCGTGACAACCATTGCTACCGATGTGGAGAGATTGGACACATAGCCAGGAGCTGCCCTTTTGATGAAAAGGCTTGCTATAATTGTCATAAAGAAGGTCATCTCGCCAAGGACTGTCCGGAGAGGAGATGTTTCCGATGTAGGAAGATGGGTCATCTCGCTCGCCGATGCACTGAAGATGTTGAGGACGTTGAAAACTTTCACAGAAAACGTGACTATTGTTTTGAGAAAAGCTATCGTTGGTAGATCATGCAACGATAGACTTATGAGAACTGATTATTGAGTAATTAATTGTTTTATGGTGTGTTTTGTATTGATTGTGTTGTTATATTGTTTGCAACAATATTCTAAGGGGGGGCGTATGTCACAATCAAGGTGCAAATGCCTCGCGATCGCTTGCTTTGTTACTTCAACAAGCGTGTTGTTTTCATTATGGAATTCTTGAGCGGTATGTTATTATCGGTCAATGACCAGTAGTAACCTCTAATTGTGAAGTCGTTGTTCTGCAACGTAATTCTAGATTATTCTGTATCTGGAACGTTCTGTTGTTTTCACAATTGCCAATATCGTTTGTCATGATGTCACAAGGTTGTTTACAAATGGACCTCTGATTACGAAATCGTTATTATGTAAGAATCTTCTTGCGAACGTGACCTTCTATAAGCTTCTGCTTGTTGACATTTAAATGCTACGTGACCGAACGATGGTTCTTTATGATGTAATCTTCTCGAAGTTATTGGACTGAACAGCCAACTATAAATAGTGGTGTAGTTTGTGTAATGATTATTCTGAGATTATTATTATGGTGATTGTTACGAGTTGATTATGAGAGTTGTGCTATGAGTTGTGAATTGGTATAGTTGATGCAGAAATTAGAGTTATTTGAGAAGCCGTTCGTTGGAGTCCTTCAAGCGTTTTTATATATCATTTCACCAGTAGAACTATCCGTGAATTTAATTGACTGCTTTTCGGTTTGACCCATTAAACTACGTCATTGAATCTTTCCAAGTCTTTTTCCTGGTAAGAGATAGAAAGAAATCGTGACAACCATATAAAAACAACGGTCTTCTGTATGGTTTTGGGGTTCTCTCCAAACTCTTGAAATGGCAAATACTGTAGTATCAAATGTCGTTTTTCCCTTAGCCAGCCATCTAAATTGGACAGATGTGTTCTGCAGATCACATGGGGTGCACAGCTTTTAACTTGGTCACTAATTTTCATACCAAAATACATTTCATAAGTATAAGGGCTTTGCTTCTAACTTTGTTTGACTGCACATATCGCTTGTTAGTCTGATATGGTAACTGATATAGATAGACCACAGAAATAGCAAAAAGTTTCAAAAACAATCTGTAGAAAGTTTGCATTCACGTGATGATCCATTCCCCAACTTATCTGCAATTTAAGCTAGAGCTTTTTACAGAACACAGTTAAAAACAATTAATGCATGAAACATTTTAAGTCCTATGTTTTCTGATTACTTGGTCTGTCTGTACTGTCTAAGTACCAAAGGATCGGTCAACAGTCTAAATACTTTATTAGAAATCGATTTCATGAGAGGCCGTCGCCCTCACATCTTCAATCTCGTATGAATGAAACAAGTTACGGTTCGTGCGAAGAGATTGAAATATACACACTATGACGTAATAAGAATAAAACAAAGGCGTGAATGCCACGGGTATGAATAGTAGTGGAGTCAACACTAGGTCAAAAGTAAATAAATAATTGGTAGAAAATAGACAAATTATTTCACTGCAGGTAAAATCATGGATTGAATATTGATGGTGGCTTTGATTTTGTGAAGCCACTTGTCCTCACAAGCGTCAAGCCGGTCTAAGCTAGGTTGTTCAAGAAAATTAACACTGAAACAGTTGAACAGAGCCGGTTTATTGCTCAGATCATGGAAATTGGCGAAATGCTTAAGTAAAGCTGCACTGTCATTATTTTTAGAGAGGTCAAAATTATTCCAGATATTACGATGGCCTGTCCAACGAACAGAAAATTTATTCACAGTTTGGCCGACGTACTGTTCCTTACATACGTTACAAGCTGCTACATAAATACCAATGAATTTTCTAAATTAATTAAATTTTCTGATTACATTGATAGTAAATAAAAACGATTTGAAATTTCTGTACTTGCTCTATTCCGAGACTATGACAAAACAAAGATCATTGTCATGGTACAAGCTACAATTATGAAGCTAAAATGAGAGCCACTATGACGTCACACTTTATCCACCTTGTAAGGAATTTAGAATAAGAGCTTGAGAAACAGGGTACTAAAAGTTCAAAAAACTTAAATAAATACTTTCTAAACGACACTTGTGGAAAAAATTGCAAGAAGCATGTTTTAATCAGCAATATCTTTCAAAAAATATTAAAACTTGGCAACTAATATTTTGTTTCTCGGCAGTCGAGTGTAGCAGAAACTCAGCGATAGACACGTGTTTCGCCCATGAGGCTGGGCTCATCAGTACCGCACCACTAGTTACTGCTACATATTTTGTTACATGGTGTTTTACCATATATCACAGTATCATAGTCATAGTAACAATCATGAAATATAAAGGAAAGTATTAATTATGTTGTTTTGTCATCCAACTCATGCAGTTGATGCATCAGGCAATGCAGACAGTGCCGTTGGTAATGTGGTCTATATTTTTTCGGCAAGCATTAAGTTTCAAGTTATTACCTATGGGTCATTTTTCTTTAGCGCTTGCGATTATGGACTGTCGCTGTTTCATTTTGAAGTTGGAAAACCTCTGTGATGATGTTCTGAAAGAACATTGACTATGATATCAAATATAGTTATTACTGTCTGAATCCTTAACAGCCTGTTTCACCTTTAACGGATCATCAAAAGGGTCTGAAAATCATGCAAAAACAATAAATCGGTAATTCTTGAAGAGATATTAAATATTCTAACTGTAATTTAATCTGCAAAAAACTTTTAAACCTGTAATTCCTGAAAAAATATTAAATATTATATAACCATAATCCAATCTGCAAAAAAAACCCTCAGAATTGCAAAGAGCTACTGTACCTCCATCCGTTACCACAAAGCCTCAATTAGAATGTTCAGCTTGAAACCAAGCAAATTGATGCCAACACCTGGTGCAACAGGTCGTTAAGGATTCAGATAGTAATAACTATATTTGATTTAATTCGCTCTGCTTTGCTTTTTTGCTTAGCATTGAGCACTTTTTGTAGTATTAATAGTTTTTATTGTTTTTGACTATGATATCAATATTTGTGATATATAAAAGGAGTTTGTTGAAAGCAGTGATGTACGCGCATACAAAAATATTGACGCCGTCAGCGTAAACGCAAACGTTCGAAAAATCATACGCCGTATGCGTCAACGTAACTTGTAAAATAAGTTGGCGGCGTCAGCGCATACACTAGCTTAAACTCATTGTGTTTGCTAGGTGCCAAACATTCACACAGTATAAATCACTCGAAACAAACAAGTTTTATTTTGAATTTCCACAAAGAAACACAAGCATCTGAAAGTGTTCATCTAACATTTTGCTGTGTTTTGGTTTCAATATGTCTTTGCCCATTGAAAACATTCTTTCAACTGCAGCGCTGGAAGGTATTGGCGTGTTGTAGCAAAAAAAGACATTAAAAAGTATGCGTTGACGCTATGCGCTAAAAAACCGCGAAAACTTTACGGCGCAGCCTCAAACGCAAACCATCCAATAAAATGTGGCCGTAAGCGTTAGCGTAAACAAAAAGTTTACGCCGCAAGTATGCGGCGTAGAATTTGCGGCGTATACGTACATCTCTGGTTGAAAGGTGCAAGTTTGATGCTCACAGCATGATAAACTGTCAAATTCTTTTTAGACTGTAGGGTTTGAAGTAGCATAAATTAAGTAATGTTACTGGTATGATAAGTAAATAGGCTATCATTTTTTTTGCAATGCAAATTTACAAATATTGATTCTTTGGAGTATCGTTGCAATGAAGAGATTGAGCTACTTTTGATTTGGCCTGTTATTGCAATTGGTCTGGAGATTTTCAATTAATGTGGCGACATGGATATTAATCTTGAAACTCTTGCTGAACATGAGTTTGGCGCTTCGCTTTTAGTTTTAGATTACAGCGAGATATGTTTTTGAAATGCCTGTTGAGCAGATGTATTCAGCTCTTTACGTGACATCACTGTTTACCTTTGTGGGGCGTTCGAAATTTCGCTACCGCTTGAACCGATTGCTGTGTAGATATTTGCAACCTCATCTGTTTTCTGGCAACCAAGTTTTTTGCATTGTCAAACAGTTTCAAAAAGCGCAGATTTGCTGATTGAGTTGTGCTTTGTAGTTCAACACAAAAAATACGTTTTCTTAGACAATATAGAAATTTACAATTACCAACAGACGTGTTTACAGTAAATATAAAGTCATTTAAATATTAAAAAGTTCCATAGAATTGTTTACTTGATTGGCTACGCAGGGATATCTCGATATCCCTGGGCTAAGTCAATAAAGTAAAATCCTACACCCAAACAAAGCTTCTGAAAAGACCCAGTTTATAGACGAAACGTATGGATTAATGAGAGCAACGTAATGAGAGCAACCTTAACAACTTGACACTTTTGTTTTTTGAAAGACAACTCATTGACAGTTCGGATTATGATGACATAATAAAAATTTTTAACTCGAAACCTAGGACAGTGCTTCTTAAACTTTTTTTGGTTTTGTTCACCCCTAGCATCTCCAGATTTCATTCATCCTTGTCTTATGATATGATAAAACTATCTCGTCTATATATTTTATTATATATTTTTATTTGATATTTATAAAAAAAATATTGAAATTTATAAAAAACAATTAGTTTTGATTAAAAACTGAAAAATTTAGAATTGATTTTGTTTTTGGAAATTCTCACCTGTTTACTGAACAGGTTGAACACCAGGAATATCCGCCCTGCTCGCAAGCTATCATCCATTTCTGACGGTTCACCCTTATTCACCCTTTTTGGTTGGTTCACCCCTGCAAAATTTTTATTCACCCTGGGGTGAACCATTCACCTGATTAAGAAGCACTGACCTAGGAGACTCCTTCTTGTGTAGAAGCTCCGGTAACACTAAGTTTTTGTATGCTGGCCCGCCGTGGCATTATTGGTGAAGGCCCACCAAGTTATTTCCTAGGCCCACCCATAAATTACGTTCTGAATCCGCCACTGAAAGTAATTGTTGCAAGTAGATAGTGTATATTTATTTAGAAATCGACGAAGACGTTTGCTGTTCAAAATTTGATTTCTTTACGTATTGGAAGTAATAAGGTAAACCACTCGTCAGTTCAAGCATTTCATCTATCACAGGGATGTTCAAATGATTTCTACCATGATCCATCACAGCCAAACCAGACAACATGATGATCCACTAAATACGAATAGTAAACATATTGGACATGTTTTTATTTTTATGGTGCTTTATTTATGCAAATGTACCCTACAAAATATTAATAACTTTGTAAAAGTCAAAATTGAAGTGTGCTACAGCTGCAAGATTGTTTCAGTGAGAAAAGTGATGAGTTGGTTTAGATCTCACAATAGTATCGAATCGAGGCTTTCTGTCGCTTACTGATATCCTCCAAAGCTCATGAAGATGAGCATTTGTGAGTCTCGTTCTGTGCTTGTTTATTACAAATTTATTGATGAAAACAACGACTCACAAAGGTATACCTACGTAGACGTGAAGCAAGCAAGGACCCTTCTAGCCATCCTTGTTATATAACTGGGTACCTTTCTAAGGTTACAAGTGATAACCAAAGCACATTTGGATCTCATAGGCGTAACCAGGGGGGGCGAAAGGGGCCATGCCCCCCCCAAAATTTTCAAAGTTTGGATTCCGAAGTTGAGCCCTTTGTTGAAAATATAATAAAATTTGTAGAAACTTATAACGTTTTCCAAGAGATCTGGCTATTAACACCCCAAGGACTTGTTTTAGACACACAGAAAGACACCAATAAATTTTGCAAATTGTAAATCGCGCAAAATTTAAGCGATTTACCCTTCTTTTAACTAATTTGTGGAAGCAATTTCAGAATGGCTCACTCTGTTATGTTTTTGTGTAGTTATTGAGTTTTTGTGTAGCTGAGTGTTTGGTGTTCTCTAATTTAGCCGCAGGTTTTGCCCGTTCGTGTGTAAGAGCTACCTTTAATAAGTTAATAGCTGTTTATCTGCTAATAAATTTCATACAAATATTACTCTAAAAGTGTTTCCATAAAGCGCTATAATCCATTATTTGAGTGTAATTTTGCAAAAATTTTCCGGGGAAGCATGCCCCCGGACCCCCTACAATACGCGTGCCTTCGGCACGCTCTAACACCCCACCAGTTTTATTGCTTCCCTTGCTCAACCCACCAGGATACACCACTGCACATCAGGTGGCGATGGCTTAAATCAAACACTTTGTCGTTCTCTTCAATTCATCAAATATTTGGCTCCCCCCAAAACAATTTTCTGGCTACGCCACTGTTGGATCTGCGATACAAATCTCATCTGCTTTAAGATTACACAGTTCAATCTGCATTTTAGACACCAGCAATGCATATTTAGTGGAAAGTTGAGTTTTCCAAGTGCCATCAACATCAGTAGACAGTGAATGAGAGAGTAGCTCTATAACTGAACTGATAAACATGGTAATAAACATGTGAGGGCGTAAATCGACAAGTCTTTGAATGCAGGATGCTGAAGCACAACAAACCAAAATGCTTCACTGTCATTCACTGGTATCCCATCTTTTCTGTTGACATTGGAAGATCCACACAAAATGTTAAAAAGATCCGGAACCGGATCAAAATCCGCCAGTTGAACACCACTGATGTATCATCTCACAATTAAAGCTGTTCGACCATTTACTTGACTGTTTAGCGTTTGATATCCCAATAAACTACGTCATCAATCTTTTGAAAATCTTTGTACGTGTAAGAGCTAGAAAGAATTATGACAACTACTTTATCCGTCATCTTAAGTTCACTTTTACTACCGTACTTTAAGCTATTTACTTTAGTTAATCAGTCATAACAAAATCGGTATCATATCTAAAGTTACCAAGAACCATTGTCTCCTGGAAGTAATGGTAGCTACAATGGACATCAACTTGCCAGGCACTGAACTGAACAAACGACAAATCAATCTATGCCCTTCCGGCCTTCCCGCATGCCAGTGCATGGGTTGGCTTTAGGTACCGCGCAAGACAAGACTTGTTAGTTTGGTTGGTTTTGAATCTTTATCCTCGGACTGACAAAGCCTTGATAGGTTATTCCTGGTAGTTTCGCATACTTGTAGAAGCTTTTGACGCAGGGCCGGCTACCGAAAGTGCAGAGTGAAGTTTTCGATTGTTGAAGTGTTGTTGCTGGGAAATTATTCCATCTATTGGGTGCCGCTGAATGGAGAGCAGTCCTGAAAATGCGTTGCTGAAGCGCACACCCAGAGAGTCTAACCAGTGCCGCGTGATTTTGTATCAAACGCTAAACCACTGAGCTAACGGGCGGAGAAACACAAAGATTGGATTTTCAGTTTTCTCATCTGCATAACGTCAATCCGGCCACAAACGTAATTTAAACTAGATTAAAAATCTCAAAAATTTCTAAACTAATAAAAAACAATTTCTTCTTAGTGTTTGATATCGTGGGGTTTGAGAAGTGCAAATACTTCCGATTCAGAAAATTTGTCTTCTTTGCTTCATTTGAACGTCGACAAACGTTGAACCGATGTGGAAAAGAACTGGATTTCTGTCTCGTTCAATGCCTTTCATACTTCGCTAGCAAATCGACTGTTTGCGTTGAGAGTGGTTAAATTTATTACAATATTGTGAAAAAGTAGTTTTGGGAAAATTATTTTACCCCCTCATAAGATAAGGGTTAAAACTTTGCTCGCGGTCATTGCAAAAAGGTTGAGGAACTGAAAACTTAGAAAAAGCATCTGATCACAACCGTCAACTTCTACAACAGTAATTACAACACTCAACACCTCGTTTTGCTGCAAACCGAATTGAAACGAAACATTTAGAATTGAAATGCACAGTTTTGTAATCTGTGGCTTTACTCCTGCAAAGCCATACATGAGCTTGCTGCTAATGCGTAGGCTTACATCTTGAACGAATCTCAAATATATATTGTTATGCAGTTTAACAATAAATAAGCAGCTAAAACGTGAAAAGCTTCCATACATCATGCTACCCAATAAACCTACAAGAATCTTACTTTATTTATTTGTTGAAAATGAAAAATTTAAGTTGACAACGTTTTGGCCAAATTTGCAGTTGTGCTTTAACCTGTAGCGCTAGAGATCTCTGTCGTTTCTGATGTCACACGTATACGTCACTAGATTTGTCCAGAAGGTTCTGCAATTCAGTAATTGGGAATTCAACTTCAGTAATCAACCGTTTCTAAGGCGCTATGCCGAATTCCTACCTTGGTTCATCGTTATGTAGATTTGCAGTCGTGTTGCGTTGTGTGATCGTATGTAAAACTCGCCATTCCACACTAGAACCTTCTTAAAGAAGTTTAAATCATGATTCTTTCTCAATATAGAAATTAGTCTTGGTAATTCTAAATCAATATATCAGTTTCGTTGTTGCTACTGCTTCTATTTTCTGCCGCTGCCAGTATGACGTTTGAATCAGTTTAGTGTTATGTTCAGAGTCTGTATATTATGATTTCTGGTGCAGCAGCTATAACTTCTGAATCAAGACTGTTAATAATGTAAAGGCGACAACATTTGTGTATCCAGTTTTTGGTGGTGGAGCTTTAACCATTCCGGTGTTTTTCTTTACTTTTTGTGTTGCTGGATCGAAGATTAAAAATTATAAACGATTACATAGTGAGCAAGCATTGACCGTCTGAGTTTGAGTTAGCAAACACTACAGCAGCGTAGTCGACCTCGTGTCCTATCATTCCTTGCCGACTTCGCCCAGGAATGTTGCCATCCCACTGATGGCTGTGTATGGGTGGATATGCTGAAAAGCAGCGTCCGCTACAAACCTTTAAATATGTTCATCTATAATTGAAATAAAAATGATGTGGTGACAAAACTAAAATTGTCTGGCAAAAGGTTTTCAATTTTTCAATTCAGTTTTTCTTACTCAAAATATTTTTTCACTTGACTAACTTTGCTTTTCCTTGAGCTGCTACTGTAGAGTTCGTATATGGGCCGCTAAGCAAAGACAAAGCAAAAGTAGAGAGAGATAAGACAAAAGCAAAGTAGAGATTGTAAGAAAATGGTTTCAGCAACAATTTACAGATTCAGATGATGAACCAATACAACCATTCACCGGAGAAGCAAGACCCTTGCAAACACCAATAACCACTGAGGAAGTGTCTGCAGCAATTTCTTCTTTGAAAAACCGTCGTGCTGCTGGCCCTGATAACGTCAACAACGAACTCTTCAAATTCTCCAAAGACATAACCTCCGGTTTAATATCACAGACTATTAATGAATCTTTCAAACAACACAAACCAGTAGACACCATCGGCGAAGGCATACTAATTGCTATACCAAAACCCAAGAAACCAAAAGGACCACCAGCTAATCTTCGACCCATTGTGCTCCTCAATAGCATCAGAAAAATCCTCTCCATCATCATTTTGCATCGGATTAGAGACAAAATTGACAGCTTCACTGGACCCTTCCAAAGCGGTTTCAAACGTGGCAGAAGCTGTGCTGACATTGTCTGGGCACAACGTATGCTCGTTTCAGTGGTAATGGCTAGAAAATGGGACTTCCACAAAATGGGAATAGATATGTCCAAAGCCTTTGACACCATCAAACGCAAAAAAATCCTTCAAATTTTAGACCAAGCTGGCTGTGATGAAGATGAACTGCGACTAACCCGCGCCCTGCTAGCTGGCACGAAACTGTATGTGCGCATTAACAACGAAATATCCGCAAACTTTGAGACTACCATCGGTTCCCCTCAAGGAGACAGCCTCTCCCCAATACTCTTCACCTGCTACCTATCTGCAGCATTGAGCTCAGTGCGAGAGCAGTCCTCCAGACCAAACCCCCCTATATCTGACACATGCATGCCTTTGGAAATGGAGTATGCAGACGATGTTGAGTTTCTGGATGAGGAAAGACAGCCACTTGATATGCTACAATCTATTGCTACAAAGAACCTGAAAAACTACAATCTTTTCATGAATGAGACTAAAACTGAATTCACCCACATATTTCTTGCAGACACAAATGAAACTGATACTGATAGCCTACCGATTCGAGGAAACAAAAAATGGCGTACACACAAACTTTTGGGATCATTATTGTGCAGCACTGCCGATGTCAAATCCCGCTGCAATTTAGGCAATGTCGCTTTCAGATCACACTGGAAACTATGGAGCAAGAGATCGAGAATCCCATTACAGTTGCGACTAAGATTGTACAACGCGTACTGCATCCCAATTATGATCTACAACTGTAATAGCTGGTCTGTTACCAAAGCAAGTCTTGAAAGATTGGATGCCTGTCATCGAAGACATTTACGTGTCATAACTGGTCATACTTGGCCAAACAGTCTTATCTCGAACAAAAATCTCTACAAAATATGCAACAGTGAACCATTGTCTTGCAAGATCTCCACCATGAGATGGAACATGTTTGGACACATTCTGAGACTTCACCAGGACTCACCTCCTCAGAAAGCCCTTGAATTTGCAATAATTGGCAGCAAAAAGTACCAAGGCCGAACCGGACGTCACCGTACCAATTTATTACAACTGCTGAGATCTGACATCAGAAAAGCTGGCCTGGGATCCTTGCTCAGCACACCACATCTCCATCGATTGCAAAACATCGCAAAGGACAAAACAGAATGGAGATCCTATCAACCTTGTTGAAAGACTGATCGAAGCCAGCGGATGCCAAACGATTTGGCTACACTGGCGGCGGAGACAGTTACAATAATAATAATATGGGCCGCTTTCTTTTCAACTTCACAGATGTTGAGTGGATCGCTAAAGTTGAGAAAAGGCAGTTGATTGATTGAATCTTTATCCTCGAACTAGGAAAGCTTCTTGCAGAGCTTAATCCTGGCAGTTTCACATACTTGTAGAGGCTTTGAATCACTGACGCAGGCCCGGTTGCGAAATTATTTTTTTTCCCACGAAATTTCTGTCTCATTTACATATTTTGGTAAAAGTTTGTATTAAAACACGGTTGGTTCAATGGTTTCATCCTCTGCCATGTGATCGTGAGAACGAGGGTTCGACGCCCGTCGAAGTCAAACTTTTTTTTTCATTAAATTAATTTTTGCGGTGCACAAGAGCTTTTCAAAAAAAGTAGGGTTAGGGAAAGCTTATATTTTATTATCATTGCAGAATTTCATTGGCAAATAGTTATTTCGCAATCTGAATCAACCAATCTCTCAAAAAACTTTCGGAAAATCTTACTTTTAGAGAGACTAGAATCAATGAGACAGAAATCTCATGGGAAAAAAATTTCGCGGCCCGGTCACCGAGATTGACAGAGTGAAGTTTCCGATTGTTGAAGTCTTGTTGCAGGGGAATGATTCCATCCATTGATCAACAAGAACACGTACTGTTGTCCTGACAAGGTGTGGTATAATGAGCTTTCGGGTAGACTGGCACAGGTTCATAACATAAGTGTTCATTTCCTTCTTGCATTTTTTCGAAAACTGTCAACTGACAACAGGCAAATATGCACATGCGATAAAACCTTGTAGGCTAAACAGTAAACACACAAATTTGATTCTTTCATGTTTAAAAAAGTAAAAAGCGCCTTAAAAAACTATAAACATTTCTCGGACATTAGGACACAAAGAACAATTGTATTAAAATAGTCTCAGTGCAGGCGTAGCTGTGAAGAAAATGCATTACAAGTTCACTCCTGGATGGAACACAAAATGAAAACATGTGATTTTGCATAAAAACGTGACCAACACGTCACACACGTGCATTGTTGCATAACAAATCGTCATCCGTCTTTTTAAAAAAAGTTTAAATTGGAGTACTTGTAGGTAAGATATCTGTACACTTTATTCAAAGTATGAAGTTTTTTTAGTTTATAGATAACTTTTTTGCATTTTTTTTCAACAAACTCAAAGGAAACCAGTGATAAAACAACTTAGCAAAAATGTTCTTGTGCTTCCAACTGAATTGGCTTTAATCCATAATAAAGTTGTTTTTTTTTAATGCTAAACTTCTGGAAAAATTTATCTGTTTTTGCTTGTATTGTTTTCATAAGCATAAACAAAGAAGTTCGACGACATCAGGCTTAGGCCACATAAGGAACATACAGAGAATCATAAGCAGCTATGTTTGGTAACAAAAAGCCTTTGAGGTTAAACGAAAACTTATCAATATAGATTAGTTTTGAGCAACAACAAAAAAATGTGATGAAAAACTTAAACGCATTGCTTATAATTCAGCAAACATTAAATCAATGTAACAACAATCAAAATTTATAGCTAGACAAGGATTTGTTGTTCCATAGCTTCATTTGTGATAGCGTAATATCCAGAGTGGCGATTCTAGAACTGCATTTCACAAAAAAGCATGCCCTCATGTGGCAAACAACTTCTAGTTTTCTGAAGTTGGTAAACCCTAAGATGTAAGCAAAGATAAAGCTGGTCAAAACGATACCTTCACTCATCATATAATAATATTTAAGCAAAATAAAAATTAATTGAAAGCTGAAATAGATACAGCATTATCTAGGGTGGATAAAAAAAAAACGAATTTTTGAGTTCAGCTTAGTGCATCTGCCAAAAGATGCAGTTTGGGCTATCTTTTACATTGGTACTTGAAAAAACATTTTTTGATCCCGTTTGACCCCTATCCAAGAGCGCTCTAGTGGCCGCCAAGGCAAAATTCCTTAAATTAGCCATAATACTTTTTCTAGTGGGTGCAGGCTAATGATTTTGGTGTCTAACCCCACTAAATCAAGTCTTAGGAAGTCACTTCTGCAGTCTAAAATGATGCATGGGCAGCCAAAATTGCATAATGACATTTTTGCTCTAAAAAAGGCATTTTATGGGAAAGAAATGGCATTTTTAGATATTTGGGCAGTTTTATGGATGAAATACTAAAAAAAGTGTAACCTAGGTAAAACACACGAGGATGTGACCATTTGTGTGCAAACTGGCCTCTAGTCCAATGAGGTGGTTGAGGTGATATGAGGTCCAATAGACTACAGAAGCATACGATAGTGCAGCTGCATGCCGCATATATATTTATTTGATAATGTAAACTTAACTATTGCATTTATTACAGCTTTAGATATTGTTTATTTCAATGTTTGTAAGTATCTGATCACACTTAACTTAATTGAGTTTATATAATGTTTAATAGAGGCAAAACTTGCATTTGGCTTCTGAATAAGCATCCCATTGAACACATCCTGGGTAGTGTGCACTCAACCCCCTTGTTTTTTACTTTTTTTTGTACTATTGACTTGTAGATTTGTGAGATTGTTCCACTAGCCAAGAATCTTTGCTGGTCCAAAAATCAGTAGAATTGGGGCACGTTTATGTGGGCCACCATCCCATTCAAATTTTTAGGTTTGCCATTAAGTAAATATTGAATTACCGGTATTTTCACGCTTCTCAACAGAATTTGTATGTTTCAACAAAATAATATGCATAAAACTTTTGCCTGTTCGACTATCTATCGTACAGGGAATTAAAAGAACATGCTTGTCTATACGAGTTGTCTATGAATTCACATTTTTTACGCGTTGGAATAGCTAAAACTACAACTCCAGTGAGCGGAAGTGGTCTAAAATTCTAATTTCACACTGGAAATAGATCAAATACCATAGAAAGTTACCAATATAGGCTAGTAAGTTTGCTACATGAAAGCCTGGTATTGAATCTGTATGTATACAGTAACTGTAAACTTTTACTAACACATTTTGTCACAGAAGGCAATGTGATCGACTTGTCTAATCTGTGCAAGAGGATATTAGTTTTTTTCCTTTCTCAAATTAGGTGTGTCTTTTCTGTTAGCTTCCACTATTTGTAAAGTGTTTTGATAGTGTTCCTCGTTTCTGGCACAATGTAGGTAATCGGTGCTCAGTTTAACTCCATGTTCAGCCACATTGTAAACAGCTTTCTGGTACGACTCTGATTCAGACCATTTCTCTACTGATAAAGGAAGAAAATCATCATTTATCTCTAAAACAGAGAAAAAGAACCGAAAGTCCTTTGTGATAAAATCTGTCAGTTTTGATTCCAGATTGATTTCTGATGAAAAACGTAGTCCTTAGCTGGCCAGTGCCAAACCGATCTGCTGGTGTAAAAACAGGATCTGTAGTTTTTACATGTATAAGTTCATCAGCCATCTGATGTTTACCTCTTTCTGAACTTCAGAGCTGAACAGTGCCAGTCCAGTGGTACCATCTCAGCAGAGAGATACCAAAATTGACGTTTGAAGCTACGTTCAGCAGCATCTGATATCAACTTATGCACTGCTCCATATCTGAGAATGTTCTTGTACATAGTCAAACGGTTCCAAGGAGCATCTACAGCAACACTACACCGAAACCAATATATACAGTAGACGAGGGAAATAAAATTTATGAGATCTTTCAGTTTAGCCACTTGTGAACCTGATGTGATAGTTCCCTTAGGTAACTTAGCTATTTGATTTTCCAGTAGCACCAATTAATAGGAATGAATCAATTTGGCCATCCATCTGGCCTTGTGTGTGGCCCCAGAACGGTAGAATTTCACATTTTGTAGACCAGGACTGATATAAGCAATGCACATTGCACAAGTTCATAAGTTATTTATAGTCGCCTCAAATTAACTTGTATTTGCTTTGTGCAAGTTGAACAACGTCATCTTTGAGGTTCTGAATGAGATCGTGTGTTGTTACTGGAAAGCTGTTGATATCTAGTGTACTTAGCAGTTAGCCACTGTGGAATAGAACCCCAGTTATTGCGGAGTCTTATGAAGATGCTCATTTCTGGTTATTTTAAAACCTCTAGCTTCAAATCTTCAAAGATACATGACACAACGATTTCACCAAAGTGATGTAAGCAACCTGACCAGAGTAGTTCCTTATCTTAAGAGCTACAGTAGAAGCAGTTTTTGCGTTTCTTTTTTTAGAGTGTTTTTGTCGTTTTTCTGCACTAAGAATCCTACTTTCTTTCCTTCTGACTCGTGCGAATAAAATAGAGTCAAATCCGGCTATTGTGGCTGTCCTGTCTGTCATCATTCCTTTTAAGAATGATATGTCTGCAGGATTTGATATAAGCTCCTCAACAAAACACTAACATACTGATTTCGCCTGAACCCGTTGTCATGCATTTTGTGTCCATTACTGTAATGCTATGGATAATTGGATGCACAAATTAAAGGCAATATTTTTGCAATTAACTTCATACGGTAATTGTTTGCTTTTATATGTTTGCTTCAGTGCATTAACAGCAATACCTTTAGAAGCATTATGAATTTGTTTTTCTTTGCCCTTTTTAAAAAAAAACAATAAATTTCCAACTTTTTCAAGCATGTTTGCTGAATAAAGGCTCTGATGTCATTTTGCTAGCCCATAGATGATTTTAGACTGCAGAAATGACTTCCCAAAACATGATTTAGTGGGGATAGACACCAAAACCACTAGCCTGCACCCACTGGAAAAAAAATTATAGTCAATTTAAGGAATTTTGCCTCGGTCACTAGAGAGCTCTTGGATAGGGGTCAAAAAATGTTTTTTCAAGTACCAATGTAAAAGATAGCCCAAACTGCATCTTTTGGCAGATGCACTAAGCTGAACTCAAAAATTCGTTTTTTTTGATCCACCCTAAAGCACATACTTTTGTATTAAAATATTGAAGATAATCCACATTTGTCAGTCATAGAGCAGCCAATTGTTTCACATCTATGAAACGCGACACAATTAATAAAACAAACAAAAAAGCAATTATGACGCGAGAAAGACATTCGCAGCGATTCATAACAAACATCACTTAATTTGAATTGTTTTTTCAACCAACCTTTGAGTCATTTCACATAAACAGGTCTACGTGCCTTGGTTGATGTGACCAATGAAGGTTTAGTGGACGGAAAAGCAAGAAAGCCAGTCGTTGTGTTCACCTTCGGGCATGCCTTTAACCCTACCTTAGTACGAGCTGTTTTCGTACGCGGAAAGCACGTCACGGCTATCTTAGCCCCGTGCTGATTAATGGCTAATAGCGGAAGCTATGAAAATCACAGAGCCAAAATATTTTATGAGATAGTAGCCATGTGTATTGTGCGTATAGAAATTAAACTTTTACTCAGCAAATTTATTGAAATTAAGTGTTTGAGATGAAAATGATTATTATTCTAATTTTCCGAAAATAGCTTCAAAATTGAAATTTTTGAATTATAAAATAGAGTAATGCTAAACTAAACAAAAAATTACTTTTGGTTATAAATATAAGGCATTTTTGGGCGTTTTTATATTTTAAAGTAATTGCACTAACATTAACATAATTATATATAACTAGTATTGCACGAAAATGTCCAGCCACCTGAGACGAAATGCTTATTGCGAAGGACAGGAAGGTAGAAAAATGACCAGTGCAGGTTTGGAAAAATCGCAAAGAATAAAAACTAAAAGTCAAGAAATTTCACATTTCTAGCATATTTCCTTCTGTGAAATATTTCACTGCTAGAGTGGTATGGGGCGTCCTCATAAAACCCCGTGTCGCTAGAGATAGGATTAAGTGTCCTGCCAATAACACAACCACATGCTCTTGAGCGGTGTCGAACCGACGACCATTCGAACGTCGTTCCAAGGCTCTAACTACTCGTCCATGCAGGCTCTCTGCGCATGCCAGGAGACATCGCAACTTTAGATGGTAAAAGTGATAGTTAAATTTTAATAAAGACAATAGTTAATAATTTAATATTTTGCAATTCATATCACATAAACAGGTCTGTCATAGACTTTTTTCGCTGGGTTACTTCTTTTCAAGCATTTTATGACGTATGATAAAGCTTTGGTATAAAGAGTTCGCTTTGTTCATGACTTATCTTCGCTAGGCGATGCGCTTGAGTAACCTAAACTGGATCTGCCATCATTGTCAGTTTCAATTGTCAGCTTCATTGTCAGCTTAAATCTTGTTGGAACAGCTTCGTTGGCGTTGGAATTGTTTGTATGCTTCACACCTTCCTCAGCTCTCATACCAGACCTCACTTCAACCGCATGGACGTCATAATGTCCGGTATGATCCTCAGTATTGTTACAAAACAAGTAAAAGTTACGTTTGATGCATTGGTCAGAAGTCCAGTAGCGAATCTTTAAAAATTTTGGAGGTGCACAAGAGTTTCAACAACTTTTTTTGCAAAATTGAATAGTCAAAGTAAAATTTTATGTCCGAAAAATAAACCAGATCCCCAGACAGCAATATCCATGCGCCAAATGGTGTGCGTGGTTTGCGTGAACTGGATGACGAATCAATTCAATTGCTGCTCAAGTGCTCAACACCTGCCCAAACATCTAGTCCGCGTCGCCGCCACTGCCCAAGGGTGGTAAAAGGCAGAGCCCCCCGACCCCTGGAGTGATGAAGAAGGTTCAAACGAAGAAGAAGCAAAATCTATCGCTTTTACATTGTCTGCAAACGTGGAATCAATGTAAAAATGACGGATTTTGCTGTCTTGGTCGATTAGCAGTCTGGAAGGATTTTTTCTCAAAACGTTTTGACAAACTTGATTTTGTTGAAAACGCACAAAAAGCTACAAGACCAATGATAGTTTTCTAGCCCAGACACACGCCTTGTATTTGACCAAAATCATCAAATAAAAACTGAATTTCGGTAAAAATTTGAGTTCAAGTTTTGTTGTAAAATTTAAGTGTTACATTTTGAACATTTTTTCTTTAACGACCAAAGAAGGATTTCAATACCCTTCAACTTGAAGGTTTATAGCCTAAATGTTGTACAGTATGGTCTCAGTAAAATTTCAAAATCGTCTGAAATGTTCTGACCTTTCCTTCCGCATAGCATACAAGGCAGATTTCACCTCATATCACTTTTAACATTAATGAAACAATTCAATTTAATTCTTAATTACACGGGTGACCAATGTACTCCCTTTAAAATGTTGCATTTTTTCCACAGCCGGGCTTGTTAGAAATTTATCTCTTAAATCCACTACCGAACTACTGCGCGCCCAATGCCGCCGGTTACGGTAATAAAATGGGATTGAGCAAGCAAAACAAGCCAGAAATATTGGCAAAATAAGAGAAAAATTACATGTTTTTTTCTCGATTTTGGGCTGCGTGATCAAGTGACCCTTTTGAATCCGCTACTGCATACGTCCCAAGCTTATCTGTTACTTTTTTTGTCGTATCGTGGCTGATACGATAAAAAATATCGTGTATCGTGGTTGGTTGAAGATTTAGATTAAGCGGACGAAAAGAAAATTAATCCAATATTCGTGTCTATCTTCAGGCATGCCTTTAAGTGCCCTATCAGACACAAAGCCTCTTGAGCGGTGTCGAACCAGCGCCCTTTCGATTGTCGTACGTATAGTCTCTCACCACTTGGTAAAGTAGCCGATCAGATATGATACTGTTTCAATGGTAATAAACACTGGTAAATGTATATCAATTGCTACCGCTGTTGGGGAAAAAAAGATTCCTCTTCCATGACATTTTCTGGCTCGTTCGGTGTGGTCAAGGAAGTTCGGGTAGTCGAATTTCTTCTTTAGGACTAGAACTCCCAGTCTAAAAGTAACAACGTAATCATTGCTTGACTATAGCTTAATATAAATTATTTTATTTTTTTTGTCTTGTGACTGAGGTTTGAAAAGTAAATTTATTTACCAACTGCGTTTAGATTGAACACTATCCGTTCAACATATTTCCTATCTCATTCTCATAGTGACGTAGGCAGGAAGGCATTGGGTTAGGGTTAGGAATTAGGTTTTGCCTCTCCTTTTAAAAAAAAGTTTCAATAATTTAAAAAAGTACGGCACTTCATAGCACTGTCAAATCAAATAGAAATGTTGTTAAGTAAGCAAATACTAAATCAATGACTCAATTTTGGGCCCAGTTTCGGTTTATGTTGGCCCAAATTTGATTGGACCTACAATAGTTTTACATTATTGTACACTTACCGCCTAGTTATGAAATCTTTCTGTTCAATGAAAAATTACAACGATTAGAACTTTAAACGTAAGATACTTGCGAAAACTTTTTAAACATTCCCAGGCAGCAAAATCCTTCGTTTTTACATTGACTGAACATCTGCAGAGGTTGAATCAATGCAAAAATTGCAGATTTTAATGTCTTGGTTTTAAGCCAGCCTAGTTCACAGTAACATTTGCAATAGTGACGATACGCATGAATGATCTTACTTGTCGGTTGCTCCTTCGATATTTGGAAACAAGTACAATTGCAGCTACAATTACAATTGCAATTGTCAGTAAAACAATCAGAATAATGAGCCACGTGGGAAAATGTGGAGAGGCGGGCACATCTGAAAAAATAACATCATATGACAACCAGCAAAAGAATCGGACCAACGATCCACGCGAGTGAAGGTGGATAGACCGGCACATCTGAAAACATATCTATGAAAAGATACGAAATAATCTTGAAGATGTTTACAAAGTTAAGTCTGTTGTGGTGCGTTGCTTCTTTCAGTGGCGTACACAGATAATTTTTATGGGGGTGGTTTTGACAAATAATTGCTTGAGACCATTTTTACCAATGCTTAGGCTACATTACGACAAAAGGACAGTAAGACTGACAGATCACAGAACGTAGGCTTGTAATTTTGCTGATATAATTACGGCTACGAGATGGTCGAGCAAGCTTCCCTAACATTGCTATACGTTTTTTGTTAGAATATTCTTGGTTGAGTGGGCAATGCAAATCATAAATGTAATCCAATGTCCATCCAGAATTCCCTGTGAAGTGCGAAAACGTTTCGCATTTTACGTTAAGATTGCATTTGTAACAAGTGGAATTTTAAATACTCGTTGCAGTGCTATGCTTTTACTTTGCGATAGATATTTATTCGCGTCAGACAAAGCTGTCCATTTTGTTGCCAGCTATAGAAAAAAGGGAGGTTCAAAGATGAAAATTTCTACAAATTCCGTGATTATTTGTTTATCAAACAAAACCAAACTTTGAAAACCGTTGTCTTGTTTGAAACACCCCTGAGTGAAAGCAATCAGTTTATCTTAAAATAAACACTTTTTACGCAATCCTAGGCATTTTTGTCTTGACGCTTTCTACCTTGAGCCTGAGGCTGAGGATGTGCCTTGCTAGACCCTGTCCCACCCTGATTCTAGAAAATGAGACGTAAAATAGGAAGAAAAAGAAGAAGCCTACGATTCTCATGCATGGGCATTTCATATTTCTTGTCAGCGCATAACGAAACCAAATTGCTGAGATCTCGAAATCAATGAAGATAAAATAATTTTCCGTCAAAATCAAACAAAACATTATTTTGAAAACGTTTCAACATAACATTAAAGTTGCTCATGCTTGGAGCTGTTCCATCAAATGGCGGAAAGAAACTGTTGCCAACAAAAATAGGCCGGTTATTTAAGCAGGTACTTATCACCTGAGTCCACACTAGCCTATTTTGTTCAAGTAGCCTCACTGAACTTAAACAAAAACAAGCGAAAAATTTAAAAGTTTGGATACCAGCTATACTTAATTTTTCATTTTTTAGTTTCGTTGAAGATTATAATTGCTGTAACATGACACATACGTAACTCGATTTCATAATAACTAGTAACACGTTGTGTTGGTGAAGAAACTAGATGACGCATTTAAATAACGCCAAAAACAATAAGAAAAATCAATTTCAATTTTCAAGCTCAATAGGAGAGGTTTTAACCCCCACATCCCCTTGCGTGCGCCAACGGCTTCCTTATTTCTAACCTTTGAAAAAGTCCCACCTCCTATAACTGTAAAGGTGAGTCCCATACTTGAATCTAAGCATCGTGGGATGAGAAGATAATGTTCTCATTATACTAAACCTTCGGCACTAACGAAGATTAACATAAAAGATGGAAATGAAACCATTTTAGTGCCAAACACCAAGCCCCCACAAAGTGTACTAAAAGTTGTTGAGCAGTGTTGTGTCAACAAAAGCTGTTAGTCGCGAGATCGAGTAAATTTAAACCACTGTTATATTTTAAATCAAGTGCCTTTTATGGCTTCATAATCTTGATTGCTCGGTAAAAGAAGTTTGAGCAGAAGAGAAAACATTCCAATTAACAAAACCGTGGTTTACAAGGAAGGCTAAAACTCAGACAGCAAAAAAAGTCACTGATTTGCTGTCTGGAAAGCAACATATGAATAAAGGTGTTTTATTGATGAAATTAGTGAGCAATTCATAAAGGTGTTTGAACTGTTTTGCTGCTGTGAAACTGAAGATGTAGTTGAGCGGATAGTTCTCAAGTTTTTTTTTTGCCTGTGATGCGCTCAAAAAATTGTCTTGAGACGTGCTAATAAATTTGTGTTTACTTCACAATGTAGGTATTAACGACCTGTTTAAGCCTGATGCTGCGAGTTCGCTGTGGTAATAGCGAATAGCACTAGCTTTCGGAACACAGTTCCCTAATCATGTGCTATGATCATGTTCCTTCGTCATAGCACATGGGTAGGGATTTGTGTTCCGAAAGCTAGTGCAAACTGCTATTATCACAGCGAACTGGAAGCATCAGGCTAAAACAAGTCGTTAGTATCTACATGCATACATTTTATCGAGGTATATGCGTTTTAAGTCAAAGTGTTTTTTTAAATCAAGTTCACAAACAAAGAATCTCCTAAAAAATATCGACGAAAAATAATTTCAATTTTTAGGACACGTGCTGCGAAAAGGAAAATTAGAACATCTCTCTCTCTCACAGGAAAAATGGAAGGGATGCGTGCCCAAGGCAACAAAGATTAACCTACTTAAACCAATAACAACATGTACCTAATACACACAGCAAAAGAACGAAAATCTGGAAACTTATTATACAAGAGGCAGCCAATGCTTGGAATCAAGTACGACAATAAAAGTAGAAGTAAGAAGTATTAGTAGTATTATAGTAAAGAAGAAGTATCTACGTCGAGAAGTAAGCAACGAACATAGGCCTACTGCTAAAAGCGAAACTAAATCTAGCTTATTTCAAATTTCTGTTTACCGTAGTCAGGTGTAATAAGAATCGACAGCGATAGACACGGTGTTTCGCCCATGAAGCTGGGCTCATCAGTATGGCACCACTACTTTATGCCAAAAAGTTCTCGGCCGCTGCTTTCGCTAGTTACATATGAACCTGTATTGACTAATTTTTTCTACAGTAACAAACCGAAGACATAGTGGCAATTACGCAGAATGTTCAGAAAAGTACATGCCACTTACCTATCACTGTTGGACGACATATAAAACTTCCCATAGTATTATAACATGTGAAATTGCTACTGCAGTTAGCGATGTTCATAGCACACTCATCGATATCTTTGCATAAAGTTCCATCTGGATGAAATCCTTCATTACAAATGCAATTGAAACTGCCCATTGTATTGTTGCAAGTGGAATTGCTCGTGCAAATATCCTCGTTGGTGGCACATTCATCCATATCAATACAAAGAACTCCTATTTCTTGAAATCCTTCATTACAAATGCAATTGAAACTGCCTATTGTGTTGCTGCAAGTGAAATTGCTCGTGCAAATATCCTCGCTGGTGGCACATTCATCCATATCAACACAGAGAACTCCTATTTCTTGAAATCCTTCATTACAAATGCAATTGAAACTGCCCATTGTGTTGCTGCAAGTGGAATTGCTCATGCAAATATCATCGCTGGTGGCACATTCATCCATATCAACACAGAGAACTTCTATTTTTTGAAATCCTTTATTACAAAGGCAATTGAAACTGCCTATTGTGTTGTTGCAAGTGGAATTGCTCGTGCAAATATCCTCGCTGGTGGCACATTCATCTATATCAACACAGAGAACTCCATTTTCTTGAAATCCTTCATTACAAATGCAATTGAAACTGCCTATTGTGTTGCTGCAAGTGGAATTGCTCGTGCAAATATCATCGCTGGTGGCACATTCATCCATATCAACACAGAGAACTCCTATTTCTTGAAATCCTTCATTACACATGCAATTGAAACTGCCTATTGTGTTGTTGCAAGTGGAATTGCTCGTGCAAATATCATCGCTGGTGGCACATTCATCCATATCAACACAGAGAACTTCTATTTTTTGAAATCCTTTATTACAAAGGCAATTGAAACTGCCTATTGTGTTGTTGCAAGTGGAATTGCTCGTACAATTATCATCGCTGGTGGCACATTCATCTATATCAACACAGAAAACTCCACTGTTTTGAAATCCTTCATCACAAATGCAATTGAAACTGCCTATTGTGTTGTTGCAAGTGGAATTGCTCGTACAAATATCATCGCTGGTGGCACATTCATCAATATCAACACAGAGAACTCCATTGTTTTGAAATCCTTCATTACAAATGCAATTGAAACTGCCTATTGTGTTGTTGCAAGTGGAATTGCTTGCGCAAACGCCATCGCTGGTGGCACATTCATCCATATCAATACAGAGAACTCCATTGTTTTGAAATCCTTCATTACAAAGGCAATTGAAACCGCCTATTGTGTTGTTGCAAGTGGAATTGCTCGTGCAAATATCATCGCTGGTGGCACATTCATCCATATCAACACAGAGAACTCCATTTTCCTGAAATCCTTCATTACAAATGCAATTGAAACTGCCTATTGTGTTGTTACAAGTATAATTGCTCGCGCAAACGCCCTCGTTGGTAATGCATTCATTGATGTCGCTGCAAGACGTTCCATTTCCACTGAATCCTTCATTACAAGTACAATTGAAGCCTCCAACCGTGTTCTCGCATGAGGCGTTCGGGTGGCAATCGTGTGGTCTGTTGGTATTTGCACACTCGTTGACATCTAAACATTGGATGGAAAAATTAAGCAATAGTTTCGAACACTGGACAGCAAACGAACACAAATCTAAGTCGTGTGATGTTAACCATAAACAGCTGATGTTAAAAACCATAACCATGACAAACGATAACCATAACAAACATAACCATAACAAACGATGTTAAAAATAGTTGGTACGGATAAAAAATTCAAACCTGTGGTTGAAATTCATTCTCATCAAGAAATTTATGAATATACTAATTTGTTTTAAGTAATCCAATTAAGGATTTTTAGCAGAACAATTGATGAGACCAGCGGAGGAAGACAAGCACCTTCACGTGGTCCCCCTCCCCCCGTCAGTAACATACGAAACATAAATGAAACGTATGCGAAACGAAGCTTGTCAAACAAGAGCTAACGAGACTGTTCAGCGCAGGGTGGATAGGGGAATGCCCTTTTCAGGGCACGGCAGTGCTTGCACTGTCGAAAAATACCGACGACCCACCGTACTGCAGCTGAACACTGAGGGCATCACGGCCAGCAAGCTCAGCATCATCGAGCACCTGGCCACCAAGCATCAAGCCCTCATCATCCTCCTCCAGGAGACCCACTGCACATCTGTAGATAAGTTGGTACTAACCAACTTCACACTCGCAGGCGCAACCTGCAGCAGGAAGCACGGCCTCGCCACGTTTGTCCATGACCAGCTGAGCTGGTCCTTGGTTGATCAATCCCAAGCTCAATCGGAGATCGAATGGCTTTGTATAGATGTAGCAGGCTACAACATCGTCAATGTCTACAAGCCCCCACCTTCGCGGATAACATCAACAGCCATCCCAGTGTTCCCCCATCCCAGCCTCTACGCTGGCGACTTTAACTGTCACCACACTGACTGGGGCTACAACTCCATCAACAACGACGGAGAAAGTCTGGCCGCTTGGGCAACCAACAACAACCTCGCCCTCTTATACGATCCTAAGGGCGCACCGAGCTTCCACTCCGATCGCTGGAACACTGGCACAAACCCAGACCTGGCTTTCGCAAGTGATGACCCCAATGATCGCCAGCCGGACAGACGTGTGCTAGAGAAGTTCCCAAGGTCTCAACATCGACCCTCGCTTATCACGTCCCCCTTACTCGCCACACCTGTTCCGAGCCAGGGGGACGTGATAAGCGAGGGTCGATGGAACTCCAGTCAAGCGATGGAACTCCAGAAAGGCCAATTTGGAATACTACAGCTTCCTCACAAACGAAGCTACGCAGTACCTCCCATCCCCACACACCATCAAAGTGAACGAAGCCTACCAGGACTTCTGTGATGCAATCATATCTGCGGCAAAAGACTCCATCCCGCGAGGTCGACGAAAAAACTACATACCTTGCTGGGATGTGGAGTGCGACAGGCTCTACCGCGACTTCCTCTGTTCCCCCCAGGGCGCACCGCCACCTCCAACTCAGCAACAGCCCTGCTGACAAGATTGGATTCAAAGAGGAAGAAGCGCTGGACAGAAGCCATCGACTCAATCGACTTCACGCACTCCAGCCGCACAGCATGGAGTACACTCAACAACCTCACTGGCAGATCACCTGCCTCTCGTCGCCAATGCCCCATTTCAGCAAATGCCATCGCCTCACAACTTGTGAAAAATGGAGTGCACAGAACGAGAGACCGTAAATCAGACAAGTCCATCCTCAAGGAAATGACGGACCTCTGGAAGGTCCCAACACCTGTCGAGGGCAACATCTCTGGTGAGTTTACCCCAGAGGAATTTGCCTCCGCCCTCCAGCACCTAAAGCCAGGCAAATCCCCGGGCCTTGACCACCTATGCCCGGAACTAATACTCCAAGCTTCCCCCACTATGAGGTCCTGGTTAAAAGACTTCTTTTCCTGCTGCTTGCGTCACCTGCGCATCCCAAGAATCTGGAGAAGAGCCCTAGTGGTTGCAGTCCCAAAGCCGAAGAAGCCCCCAGGGGATCCGAAGAGCTACCGTCCCATCTCTCTGCTCTGTATCCCCTTCAAGATACTCGAAAGACTTATCTACGCCCGTGTCGAACCGATAATAGACCTTCAGCTCCCTCGGGAACAAGCCGGCTTTCGCCACGGAAAACCAACCGTAGACCAGGTCACTCTGATGACCCAAGACATCGAGGACAGCTTCTCAGCAAAAAAGAAGGCTGGCGCCATGTTTGTCGATCTCACGGCTGCCTACGACACTGTATGGCACAGCGGCCTTACCTGCAAACTACTCCGTCCCCTTCCTGACAAGCACATGGTTCATATGATTATGGAACTTGTGCAAAACCGCAGCTTTACCCTTTCCACCGGTAGCGGCCAACGAAGTAGACTACGTCGACTCAGGAACGGCGTCCCACAGGGCTCTGTCCTGGCCCCCCTCCTCTTTAACACTTACATCTATGACCTGCCTGACACCATCTCCAGGAAGTATGCTTACGCAGACGACCTGGCTCTCCTACATCCAGCCGGAGATTGGCAGTCAATGGAGAGGAACCTAAGCCAGGACATGTCAACTATATTAACATATCTCCAGAAATGGAAGTTACAGCTCAGCAAGGCAAAGACAATGTCGGCGGCCTTCCATCTAAACAACAAGGGAGCAAAACGTGAGATCAACTTTACCAATTACCACCGATGACGAACGCCTGCCATACTGCGCCGAACCCACCTACCTCGGCGTAACCCTGGACAGGTCACTCACGTACCGACGACACCTGGAGTCACTGCGCAAAAAACTATCTGCGCGCGTTGCACTTTTGAGGCGGCTGGTGGGTTCCGGCTGGGGAGCTGACGCGAAAACTCTTCGCACAGCTACCTTGGCCCTCGTCCATTCTACCGCTGAGTACTGCGCACCAGTGTGGTGCCGCAGCTCTCACACCCGCCACATTGACACCGCCATCACCGACGCACTACGCACTGTGACTGGATGCCTGCGTCCAACTCCAACGGAATGCCTTCCTATCCTTGCAGGCACCCAACCTGCTGAGCTTCGCCGTAAAGGAACCATGATCTCCCTTGCTCGTCGCGCACTGGACCCCAACCACCTCCTCCACAGTACATTCCAGCGCCTACATGGAGAACACCAGCGACTGAAATCAAGACGCCCATTTGCGCCCGCCGCACGACAGCTTCTGAACAACGTTGAAGATTTTGGAATAAGTGCGGCACACTGGACGAACTACACATGGAACACGGAGTGGCAAAACAACACCTCCCGACTCCGTGATTGCCTACCCGACGTCGATTCCCACCCTCCGGGAATGTCCCTTGCAAAACTTGCGTGGGTCCGGCTTAACCGCCTACGAAACGGCGTCGGTCGCTTTCGTTCAGACATGTGCAGATGGGGCCTGGCTCTCTCACCGGGATGCGAGTGTGGTGCCACAGACCAGACAGTAGATCATGTCGTCCATGACTGCCCAATCCATCAACCACCACATGGAACGCTTGGACTGAAGGCCCTGGATGATGAGACTGTCGAGTGGCTGATGACCTCATGCCCAAACATATAGTCCGGAAGAAGACAGCTCAAACGACGAAAAAGAAGCAGAACAACTTTGCTTTGTATACGAACATGTGTATGCAAAAGTGTTTGTAAATAGGCCACTAAAAATAAGTTAATTGCTGTTACTGCAAACCTGTGATGACCATCAAAGACCCTGACAACGCTACAGTAGTCCCATCACTAGCCATACGCCTTGCTATCACGGAGATATTGCCTCCAGTTTCAAAGGGTAGTCCATTTATTTGCACCTACCAACAAAATGAATACTGTAGCTATAATACAAATAAAAGAATAAATTTATGTGAATAAATGTGCATATGACTTCCAATTTGAACTAATAGTTGTCCGTCCCGTTAGCTCAGTGGTTATGCGCTCGGCTCAAGATCACGCGGCGCTGGTTCGACTCTCTGAGTGTGTGGTTGAGCAACTCATTTCAGGACTGCTCTCTATTCAGCGGCACCTAGTGGATGGAATAATTCACCGGCAACAACAATTCAACAATCGGAAACTTCACTCTACCAATCTCGGTAACCGGCCCTGTGACAAGAGCCTCTACAAGTATGCGAAACTATCAGAAATAACCAATCAAGGTTTTGTCAGTCCGAGGATGAAGATTCAAAACCAACCAAACCATTTAATAGTTACGAGTTTGACTTTGTTGAGACCATTCATAAATGTTACAGCCATGATTATAAATGTTTTGAATGTTAAAATGAAAATGGAAGTATCTAAGAGTAGAAAAGTTTATTTGCTTGTATAACCAGTCATTTATCATCCTAAATATATAGGATGGATTTTTAGCCTACATCAAATATAGTTACTATTCTCTAAAACCTCTAGCCTACAGCCTGATTCACCCCAAACCGGGGATCATCAGAAGGTCTTTATTCAAATAGAATAGATTATTGTATAGATTATTATAGATTCTATTTAAATAAGGACCTTCTGATGATCTCCCTTTTAGGGTGAAACAAGCTGTAGAAGTTTTTAGTGAATAGTACCTATATTTGATGTAATTCGCTCTGCTTGGCTTTTAGCTTTTCATTGAGCACTTTTTGTAGTATTAATAATATTCATTGTTTATGGATCTTTACATAATATTTATCATTTATTTGCAACATTGGGAAAACAAACCAGAGGTCATGGAACAATAAGTTTTACTTTGCAAGCTATTTTTTAAAACCATTGCCAGGGCCGTGATAAAGATCATTTTGGCCCGGTACCAAAGAGATCCTCGGGCTTTAAATTAGGACATTAAGAAAAACGTTCCATATCTATAGAATACGTGATGGCTTTAAGTTTCCGCCCTCTTCAAGTTCCCGCCTTCTTCAAGTTCCCGGCCTCCTGTCAATGCGGCTGACCATTGTTCACAGCCTTTGTTGGCATTTTCAAAACTATTTTGCCACGTTTCTTTTAGTTACCATGTAAGTCGAGGAACTGTCCAATTGATTTCTATTTAAAGTTGCAACAGTTGTTTCATTGAAGTTGAAGGTGAACTCGATTGCACGTGGCAGAAGAGATGATGGAAGCAGCAAGGTAACACCAACACCATCGTCATTTGTAGTATACTGGATGACTGATGTGTTTAGCATCGATCCACCTATTCATAAAATACTGTTGTGATAAAAAGAAAAAAAGTTTAATTGAATAGTAAAAAAGAGAGAAAGACAAATGAATAGGATTTACTTAAGATTGATAAAAGGTAGATGCAAATCAGAACCATCTAAAAGTAGAAAAAGAGAAGTTCAATCTTGATTGATTGATTGAATTTTTATCCTCGGACTGGGAAACTTTCCTGCAGAGCTTAATCCTGGCAGTTTCGCATACTTCTAGAGACTCAAGTTCAATCTTATGTATTTCAATCTTCTTTGAAAAGTCGAAAATTTATGAGAGACATTTTTCCATAACCAGGAAAATATTTTCCAAATCAAAAAATTGGTTAAGGTGCCCTGAAAATGTTTAACTTAATAAAAAAAGTTGAAATGATTTAAAATTAAATGATTAAACCATTCAATAGTTAGAATTTAGCTTACATTTAACTCGATTAATTAAACCAAAAATCAACCAGTGGAGATTGTTAACGATAGCTCAATATATTAAACTTTTTACAATATTTTACAGTTTACAGCTTTTTTACGGTACAATTTGTACCTATAAAATCCAGTTACCAAAGTATATGTATCAGTCGGAGAATCAAAAAAAGAACGTTACCAAAAGCAGAACCTAATTTTCTTCTGTGACAGCATAAACTGCTGGAAGCAAATTATGCATCACGTAGTCATAGAATCTTAATTTGTCTGTACCCATCTCTTCACACCTGTGTTATGAAATATTGTGTATCGGCTTGAATCGGGTGACGTGTCTGGGGCAAAAGCGCCATGTACTCTGTCATAAATTGTGACGTCATTATCGTTCGACGTGCACGTCTTCAACAAATAGGTTTGTTCAATTCCATATATGGCATTGGAAGACAAACTGAAAAGAGTTTCTGGATTAGGAAATGAATCGAGTTGGATTTCTGGAAATCAAAAATGTGCAAAATTTTACTAAGTACAATAATCAATGTAGTATCTTTCCATATCTTTCATAGTCATATCTTTTTTGATGAAACTAAACATAGCCTATTTAAATGTCAAGTGACGACCTAGTAGGCCGTGGTCAAGTTAAAACTATATCAAAATAGAATTAACTAATCCACTCTCAAGACATTTGGAGCAAAGATGAACAACAGATGAAATTGAGTTTTGTAAAAAAATAAATAAATTGAACGACACTTGTACAGGAATAATTCTGTGCCAACATTCGATCGGTGCTTATTTCTCGTTGTTTTACTCAGTTAGGTGGTTATGTTTAAGAAGTTGAAATTATTATTTTTATTGAAACAAATATTTTCAGTTTCTTGATGAGGGTTTAGACTAAACCGAAAACGTTCGGCTATTTAAATTATTATTTGTTAATATGTCTAATGTATTTTTATAATGCTCAATCCTATTGTGGCGTTGTGTCTTGCCTGCCTATGATACAAATCGCTTTGGATTAATTTTGAATAGACCACTTGGATATAATTACTGTAAAGTGACAATTACGTCGGAAACTTTGAACAAGATCTCAAATTTACCACACCATTTCCTTGGTAGACAATTTGACATCCCATACTTCTAGAAATCTTTGGTATAGTATGGTAAATTTATAAAGATGCATTCATGCTGAGATGTTGTTTTATTACCTTTGTTAGTAAAGATATATTGTATCGGAGAAGTGGGACTTGGAGTCGATCCAGTCACATCTTGCATGTTCAAGCGTCCACTTTCGTCATGTAATGTCCACAATTTTGTGTTTTTAGCTTTAGTTGGAGGTTTGCAAATCTCTTCTGAATCTGGATCTCGGAATGATAGATCGTATATGTTGTTGTCCCTGGAACTGACTGAAAACTCGAACCCAAGTGACCTATTTGAAGCTGAAAGTGAAAGCAATTTTTGAATAAACTCATCCTTTGCAGGTATACTGTAAAACCTCGATGTGTTTAAATATGCAACAGATCGAGTTTCGCTTTTTGCAGTATGATCGTTAAATTAATATTTCACAAGTAATATTTTCACTTTTGACTAAACGTTTATTATAATTTATTAATTTTTGTAGGCCTACTGATGAGTTCTTTCTGAACGAAAACCGGTTCTGCAACAAATAAATTGCAAAATAAATTTGTAATGCTGTGAGGGAGATAGCTAGTCGTCGATGGTATAAAGATTGACTTCGAGCAAAAACTTTAGAGTTTTATGTCGTTTAATATTTCACAAGTGTAGATTAAGCGTTTTTTTTATCATAATGCTGCGGGTTCGCTGTGGTGAAAGCTGTTTAATACTTTGTATTTGTTTTTCTTCCAAATTTTCGGAACACAGTCTCCTAGTCATGTGCAACAGCAACCACTCGTCGTTTGAACTGGCTAGAAAACTGTGTTCTGAAATCTCGCGACAAACCGCTTTTACCACAGCGAACCAGAAGTATGGGCGGCAGAAAGAGAACGTTCAATTTACATTTGCGAAATAATCTTTAAACATATTTCATACGCAAACCCAACTCATGTGAATGATATGCGCTCGTGAGTGACAGTTTGGTTTAAGCTTTAGAGACTTTGAGCAAAGAAGAATATTATGTCAGAATAATACGTCATGAAGTAAAGCCATTCAGAAACACTTTGCTCTTTTTTAACATAGTTGCTATTGAAAACGCAGAGTGATTGAAAAATGAACGACACACTGGATCTTACTTCTGTATATTGGGCAAAATAACATGTTCGGCAAACTTCAACCAATGACTTTTATAGTTGCCACCATGTACGAGTACGACCATTCCTATCAATTTCATCTTTATCTTACAAACTTACCTTTAAACATGACCAAAGTATTGTTGTAAAGTGTGCGGTCACTTAAAACCAAAGCAGAAACGTTTGGCGATAAAGACTGAACGTTCAATACAATTTCATGGTGACAAAGAATGTTTTCGGATTGCGTCTTTTCCAATTCAACGACGGAAACACTGGAAACTTCGTCGGAATTCGCTTGATAAGCTAACTCTAACTCGTTGGCAATAGTTTCCCGCAGGGTGTCATTGGTATTGTCTGATGACGTGTATATTCGGGTCAAAAGGTCAACACGGGCAAATGCGGACAGTTTTTCTGCAGAATACAGTTTTAAAATTGATAAAAAAGTAAGTAATAAGAGAAAAAGAGACAAACTTCTATTTTGTCTGTTGCGAGAGCAGTACGGTAGAATTATAAACAATACGAATAAATAGCACCATTCCACCGCAGACACAAATTGCAGAAAGTAATTGGTAGGCTAATTGAAAAAAATACAGTAGTTGAAACATTTGGCTTAACCAGTACGCAATGTTGTGCTGGGATAACAAAAACGTTTTAATATTTTCACAGGCTGATAAAAAGTTGCACTTGAACATATTGATTGACGATATTAAGCTATCCTTCACTGACTAATTTAGAGAAATTTTGTTTTTAAAACTCCATAAACAACTTAAAAGATGGAATAAAATGATCAAAGGAAAGCGAGCACGTGGAAAACAGCGCCTCACTTTTCTCAAAAACTTCAAGAATCATTTTCGCGTTCCAACCACAACAATTTTTAATACATTTAAATATCGGGATAAATGAAAAGAACTATGCATTAACGCCTAAGCCTGGAACAGGCCTGGTACATGAAGAAGAAAAAAGAACTTGGTGTTACAACATGACACAAACCAAACCAATTGTAAATATCAAATGTCTGTTTGAGCGACCGGCGCATTTGTAAAACCTACTGTTGAAGGGCACCATAAGAAAATTGACCAATCAGAAAGCAGCAAGTGATTCACACTTCTCCCAGGAGGAGAAAATTTCTCCGAGAAAGAGTGATGTTTGAGCTTGAAGTAAGGTTGCCAGGTGCACAATTTACGCAAGGTATTATTGTGGAGTTACATATAATGCTATGCAGTTGTCTGATGTGGAAGCAACATAAGTCAATTATAATTATTGTTTACGAGTTTTTCGAATGCAGCTCTTTCGGCCGAAATGAAACAAAACAGAATTCTTTCTGAAGAATATACTTTCAAACAAATCCAAAACAACAAATTTTGCTTCGATTGGCATGGTTTTTGTTGGGAACAATGCTACTGTTTTGTTATTGATGGATCAGTATGAAAACATAGTATGAAAACTATAAACTTCCCATCTATTCGATTCCACTGCATGCTCTGGTACATTTAGGAGCGCCTAAGAATAACATAAACGTCAAGCATTAACGTTGTACATACTGTGTTGTGGAATGCCTAGTACTACCTATCAAAGCTCTTTGTACAAGCTCTCATGGGAGCCGATCGCTCTCTAAAATTGGTGGAAAATTACTTTGGATTTGGTGCATTCTGCGAGCATTTTCAACAAAAATGTGGGTATAAATCCCCTAGTATAAATATTCCTGTAAAATGGTGCTGTCCGGTGGCATAGCAAAAGGATAAGATCATGTTTTCTTGGGAATTTTTCGGTAACTTAATAAAGCTAAGTCTCTATGTTTTCTTGTTGCTAATTCCTGGCTGAGATATTTGAATGTTTGTTATTGGCAAAACTCGCTCTTTTAATGCAGTTTCGTTTAAAATTAGGCAAACTTTGTTTTAGAGACATAGAAACTAAAAGCATTATTCTCAATATCGTGACGTCACATGCGTGCCAAAGGGGGGGTTGTAACCCCTAAACCCCTCCTCTCCTTTGGCTACGCCACTCTTTTGAACTTTGCCATTCTGTTTGCTTTTATTTTCCGTGTACTTTTGCATTATCAACAAAAAAAATAGTCCTGTCTGATAGTGCCGCCCCCCAGACGTGCCGCCCGGGGCGGTCCGCCCCCCCCCCCCCCCTAGCTACGCCACTGACGACGAGCGAAGCGGGCTAAAAAGATCGGGGGTCTGTTCTGACAAACAAAAAAATACAGTAGGTAGCCTAAAAGTCTACTGCGATGTATTTAATTGTCAGTGTCAACATTGGACAGCAGACGTCCAAACACTTGGCCACGAGTCAATTTAACCCTTTGCTTTTCAACGTTTTTTTGGAAGTTAACTGCTCAAGGGGGGGCCTTTTTTGGATCAAATTTAATCAGCTGTTACGTGTTATCCGCTGATGCTATTTCAACAGAAGTTGCACTGGTGTGAAAGCAAATCATTTGTCTATAAGTTTGAAAAGTCATTATTTTAAAATTTTATATGTTAAACTTGATATTTCTATTTTTGCAAAGGTACCCAAAAACGACAATTTTGATTTAACTTGCCGCTATTTAATTACCGTGCTAATCCGATTTCATGCAAACTTCTAAATAACAAAGAGCTCGATCGAACGCACGAAGTGTGTGTGCGGTGTGCCGAATCATTGCATTGATTAGAATTTACGACTTGCGAGCAAATCTTATTGTAAGCTACTCACTGATTCTAAAATAGTTACAATCAGAGTAACATTGTTACACGAATTTGAAAAAAAATCAAAACTGCGTTTGTTGTCTTACATTTTTATCCTAAACTAATGCATTCCGAAACTCATGGCTAGCTTCTAGTTTTATGGAACCAAATTTTTCATAAGTAACAGCTTAGCCTGCTTGAATAGCTGTTTACATCTTCGTTTGTGTATTTTAGGTCTACAATTGAGTTCGTAGTATGAATATTTTTAGTAGAGAGACAATTGAACATGTTGTTGAAATTATCTGAAATTTCCAAGTCCAAATTAGGTGCTTTTGAAATTGTGGATTTGTGTCAAGTCGCATCACAAATATCATGCAGGCCACATCATAAGTCATTTCGCTTACGGGTGTTTATAAACATGACTCATAAATTACATTCACAAAAATACAGCATTTACATCAACAAAGCTAAGCTGGAAGCTCACTTTTTATTGAAGATTGTGTCAATCAATTTGAAAATACATTTTTAGTCCGCCAGCGTCGTAATAATGCAACAGCGAATTGAGGAACATGCGTAAACAAAGGAAATGTGAAATAACCCACAGTCAGCAAATCTACATAAATTTAACGTTTACAAATGTTGAATCAATGTAAAAGGACTGGATTGCTGACTGGGTCCTTATTGTTTGAAGCACTAAAAATACGCGTAAAAGCGACAACATCAGCAAGGCAGTGATTATGTTTCTGGCCAAAAAAAAATAACTTTTGACTTCAAAGATAAAAATGATTATAACAAAGCTTCAAAGTTTGTCGTAAAAATTTTTACAGAGATACAATAAACATAATCATTTTGTGCCAGATTGTGAGAAGATTTCCTAGATTCTTTCCAACCATTTGCATGATTGCAAATTATTTTCCATAACTTTATATTGCTAAAAAATGGCTTCTTTGTTGAAACAACGTGGCTACAATTTTATAAAAAATTCTTAGGCCTACTACATTGAAGTAATGAAATTTTTTTTGTGATTTTGCTGATGACGTTTTACAATATCCGAGAAGTAAAAAATAATAATGATGAATTATTTTACAAAACCGTGGTTTGCAAGTGCTTCACAAAAAATTGTTGGGGGAAAATTTACTATTAGACGTAAAACGTTTGTAAAAGAAAATTGTCGGTTTACGTATTTATAATGTTTATTGCGCTGTTATCGAATTATAAACTGCCTGTAGGCTATTGTCTACCTTTGTAGTTGCCGGCCAGCTTAGAGCAGCATGCAAACTAAGCGTTTATGGTATTTGCATCGTGTTATGATTCTCGAAAATTTCCCACAAGGTCTTTATTTTTATCGTGATATTTTGTGCCTCTTCTGTCCTAAACTTGAAGTTATTGTGCAGCACAATCCACATCGGTTTTTAGACTCAGTCTTCATTGAAAATCTTTTGTGTGGTGCATCATTTCAAGTAGTGTCTTCCCCTAAACTGTTACACAAATCGCCCAGAACCAGGTTGATTATTATGTATTTTACAGCAGTTGAGAGCCCATTATTGTATGTGTGGAATTATTACTGTAGATGTCTGACTAAATTCATGCCAAAGTCGAGCAAATTCTGCTTTCGGGATCCATGCCGTTATTTACGGTATTTTTTGTTGATAAGTTTAGGCAGCATTTTTCCAAGATAAATGAAGACATCGGTATTGTTCGTCACTTAGATTTACTTTTCTCAGCATTGTTTATTCATTCTTTGATCCACTAGTTTGTCCCACCTTTGGTATAATCGGATCGTTTATAAATGGCGAGTTTTCACAATAGCCGGCCTCTTATACATTGGCGCAACGTATTCAGATGTTGAATCAATGATGAAGAAAGCTGATTTGTTGTTTGTCTTATGTGACGCCTAACTTTATGCCTCGTCTACAGTACAAAATATTTTGTAATGTACATTGTGTACATTGTACATTTTGTTTGTAGGCCTACATTACAAAATATTTTGTAATGTAGATGAGGCATTATCATTTTTATTTTGCGCTCTTTGGAACAAAATACAGTGCACTGTGAAACAAAAATACAGGACATAACAACAAGTAGGCGACATAAAGCATTGAAGGGACGCCATCGAGTTAGCTGATACGTGTAAATGGAGCCTATTTCATAATTTTGAGTGTATCTCACAATTACTGTTTGCAAAAACGCTATTTCTCCGGCTTCTCCCAAAAGCATTTGCAGTGATACATTTCCTCAATTGCAAGTTTTGTCAATGAGAGCATTTCCATAGAACGTTTATTTCGAAACCAGGTTTTCGTGTCTTTATCCAAGAGAAGATTTCTTATTGTAACGTTTTTTATTCGTCAATGAATATTATCTGCTTGAAACAACTGTTTTGAATAGTTTGTGGCCTCCATAGCCTACTATTTTGATCGTGGATTGCTATTCTTCTTTGTAGAGCTGATAACGCAAAAAACGTTTGCTATTATTGTTTCTAATTAACAGCTTTACGATCACTGACTTTTCTTTGTAGCATAAGAAATAACGCGCTTTGTATTATTGAGGTCAAACCAAACAAAGGAAAGCAAGAGGATGCTTCTCTCTGCTCGCGCATATCGATGCACGAAGCAATTATGAGCTTATGGCTTGTTATCGCAATGTAATCCATTTCACGCTTTGCTGGAAGTGAGCTAGAAATAGCAAAAATTCACCAAAATCTTGAATTTACAAGAAAACTACACAACTTTTAGCATTAAATTTAATATCATCAGATCCGCCTGGCAATTTTAGGAAAAGTCAAGAAAAACCAAGTGCATGGCGTTACTGTGCTTCAAATAATTAAAGGAAATATGAGGGGGGGGCCAAACCTGGCCTCCCTTTGAGGAGCAAAGTGTTAAAAAACAAAGTCCTCGGAGAAGTCATGGAGGTTGATCGAATTCAAAACTTTGTTGTGTACTTGGCAGAACATTGCATGATATAACAGTTTCTGTGTCATGGTAGACATGGCCACCTAAAGATACGGCCTGATTTGGTACATTTTGCAGGAATTTCCAGGTTTTTCTAACTTTGGGCGAACGTTTAAATAAAATTTTCTAAAAATTAGATTTTTACGCTTTCTTTACTGTTTTCCCCAGATGAAACAATAGGTTTTAACATCCTCACATGTTAAAAAACAAAGGAACTTTGATTTCGAAGATTTTAGTCAGACTGTTAATTTTTCAATAACCGTCTGATTTAGCGTTTTTCAACTTACTTTTTCTCATTTGCTATTGCTTCCCCAAGGCAACAAAAAAGTTTTCTGTCATTAGGAAACCGCAAAAAGAAAAAATATTTAAAAACATGTCAGTCAAGCACTAGCAGTAGCTGTAATCAAAATCTGCAAAATGTGACAAATCAGGCCGCATCTCCAGGTGGCCATGTGGTAGATCGTAACCAAGTTTTGACATGTCGCAAAGTTGAAAATGAACTTTCAGCTCAACACGAGCTGGCTGGTGAAATAAGCAGAAGTCGCACAAAATTTACACTTCTCGAAACATTTGCCGAACAACGGATGGCATCTTTTTGAATATCATTCGAAAATGTTCCACCGAATTTTCATTGTACTGCTCTCGAAAGAAGCATAGTTCTTCTGCAAGGGACTCTGTGTCCGAGAACTCAGGATAATCGTCTACCACGTGCGATTGTAGCTTTCCACTAAAAAGTGATTCTTCCAGAATTTTGTAGTGCTCAAAATCGCTCACCTTGAAGTGGTCAGTAAGATTTTGCTACGCGCTGTCAATGACTGCAAAATACTCTGACCCGCCGATATTTCGTCTCTGGTGCGTGAATTTGAGAAAGGGAAACGATTATGCGGGGAAACTTAGGCTGCGGTCGGGGTTTCCTTGCATAAAACAAAAATGTTGTCCCCTCCTTTCAATAGATTTTAAACGTCTGATTAATATAATTGTGCCTTTTGGTTTATATTTTCGTTTTGCGTTATAAAACATAACGTAAAAAAATGGCAAGGACATGTCCCCGTTGTCCTATTATAGGGATCGGCGCCCATGCAAGCTCTTCACCAAGAATTATAATGATATGGTTCATTTATTGTCGCTTACAACTGCTTTGGACTTTTAACGCAAGAGGTCATTTTACTTTTGTATCATATTTACAATGTCATCGCATTATTACCCGACTAATTCTCACTGCGTTATGCAAGAAAGAACACAATCGGTTAAAGTCTTCGGTTTGATCCGACCTGGAATCGATCTCAAATCTACCGGTACAAGAACCGAAGCCGGTAACGACTCGGCCACTGAGCTGGAAGTTGCACAAGGTTTAAGAGATAAAGATTCGATGAATGAGGTCATCACTAATGACATAGTTAGCACATTATTATGATTCCGCCAAAAGCAAATTTGTAAGAAGGGATTGCCCAAAATCATCAGAACATCAGTTTTCTTTTGAAAAGTTTCTTTAAATATAACGCATCTAGTCTTTCAGATACTTGGTAGCGCTGCCAAAGGGATTTACAATAAAACAACTCTTTGAAGGGTATGTGACGTCACGACAATTGAAACAACGACGCTGTACTTAAGTTTATCATTATTATTTATTCAATTACCGTGATGTCATACATGCATCAAAAGAAGATGCATGCATGCAGCATTCCTACCCTTTTGGCTACGCTACTGCATCAACGCATGATTGCGATAGTTTATTGGCTCACCAGTATCAAAGCTTGTGCTTCTTCCATACGGGCTCTGTGATTCTGTATAGTGTACAACGGCGTCAAATTGGGCAACTCTTGCTCGTACCAAATAACGTGTGTTTGGATTAAGAGAGGAGATTCTAAGGAGAAAAATATAATTTTAAACAAAGACATTCAGCTTGACTGGAATTTGATCATAAAAAATGAAATATTTTGCTTATGCTTTTGTCATTATCGTTTGGAATCGTCCATCCGTGGCGAGGTTGGGCCGCGACAATCATTAAATTTGATCCACTACTTGGCAAGATTTGGTATAACCGGGCAGGGTTTTGAACACGTATCTACCAGCCCACAAAACGATTATTTTATCTATTAAGCTGGTTGTGTGGTAAATAACGTTTTTAAACTTTAAATTTTAAGACTTACAATATGACACGGACTTGCACTATAAAAAAAATTAAAGCAAGTAAATAAGGCCAAAGTTATTATTCGCCTACCGATCATCTTATCGTATTATCCACAAAACGGTTGTTTTATCTAATAAATTCCCAAGCAGGTTGTGTGGTAAACACTTTCACTATAAATAAAATTAAAGCAATAAAATAAGGCCAAAAAGTTATCATTCGACTAGAGCTAGGCCTACAGGTAATTGATAGATTAATGATAAAAGTAAAAATTCGACGATTGCCTCACATAGCCACGTAGTGTGTATTTGAAGGTGTGTCTTTTGGCACATCCAGTGTTGATGTTTCATTAGTTGCGCTGTTGCTGTATTGAATCTGCCACCCGGTGGCGCCAGGTATTTCTTCCAGGAAGACAGTGGCGAAAGTTGGCTTGCGAATCAGGTAAAGTATGGAAACGCCAGCAGGTGCTAAAACACAAAAAATGAAGTTACCATTATTAAAATTGCAATATCACAACTGAAATACAACCTGACTTATGGCATTAAAACAAGAGAACGGCAACCAAAAATGTTTCTCTATCAAATAGAGCAGGACACTGGAGTACAGTAACACTAACTGTCGAATTTGATTTGGAACAGGGGTGTTTAGAGGAACTGTGTTAATAGTGTTCAGGTGCGCTCAAATGGATGATGATAGCGTTGTTTACAATAACAGTGCAATACAACCTTGTAGCCTACTTACTAATATATAAGACTGCATATAGCTAATAGTAGTAGGAAAGAAAAAGAGAAGAAATCTAAACAACGATAAATAGGCTGCGTTTGATAGGATATGGCAGTTGTTAAGAAAAAGATTCAAAGAAGAAGAATATGGTTTAAAAAGGAAGATGCACATAGTAACCTAGTTCAGAAATCAAAATCCGCACTGGTAAACCCACTTAGGGAGATTTAACCCAGAAAACTTTTAGTTAGCAAAAGCTTCGAAACGTAACTAAGGTAAACAGATAAAACCAAGCAACCACACGGCATTTAACATCATACATTAGAGTGAACATAAAACTATAAACTACGAACGTTTTCGGCCATACTCGTTAGCCCTTCTCAAGTAACGAAAATAACTGATTTTACAATTGTATCTACATTGAAAATAACTGATCTACACAATGAATTGAAAAACGAAATGCACAAGAATGAACTGCAAAGCACTTGAGTAATGCCGATAACGTTCGTAGTTTGTAGTTTATAGTTTTATGTTCACTCTAATGTATTATGTTAAGTGCCGTGTGGTTGCTTGGTTTTATCTGTTTATGGTTAAAGAAAGTCACCTCTCTACCAAAATTGTAACTATGGTAAATCAACAAAAATACGAAATTTCACTCTCAGGATACTGACCAGTTCTTGCTGTTGCTTCAGCTGGATTTCCGAGCGTACCATTGGTAGCTCTCACAACTACTTTATAGATGATGTTGCTTCTTCTTTCTGTAACCTTCATTCAAACATAACGATTAATGTGGACATTTTATACAATTTCATTACCTGCAAATCGAATAACTGTAGGTGCACAACTATTTACTGTTTCAAATAAACAAACCAATAGTTTTTTTCATCAAGAGTATAAACCTTAAATCATGATTTAAGTTTTATATTCTAGATAAAAGAAGCTATTGGTTCGTTTTCTTAGTGTTTGCTTCTGTATTAGGTTGGTCGCCCATTTGAGGAAGTGTCTCAATACCAGGTCGTCTTTTCTAGTTATTTTTTTCCACTTTTGACTGTATCAAGTATTTCTATTGCTTTGGCAAAAACAACTTACAGCAACGTTAGTTGATGTTGCATTATACGTTGTGGCATCTGAGGCGTTATAAACTGCAAAGACAGTGATCTGGTAGAAATCTGCATCTTCAACGCGTGAGAACGACACGTTGAATCCGGTGGATGTTTCATCGCTGATGTTTATGGAAGAGGGGGCTGAAACGAAAAGAACAAGTTTAGTGATAAAAAATCGACTCAAAATTATTATTTGTAAACGCAGTACGCACGTCTTGTGTGTCTAAACGCCTATTTAATTTAAATGTCTTGTAAAAAATCTTATGTCTGGAAAATAGACGACATACAAAATTTGTGGAGTTTATTTTTAGCATTTTTTGAAAAATGTTTTCGTAGTATCACGAGATCTCGTATCTTGAAAAAAAGTAACTTCCTATCGGATTTCAACACTATACCGGTTCGTGCATGGGCAAATCTCTCCTTTATTAATTAAATATTTAACGTCTGTAAACGTTGAATCAATGTAGAAAAAGCGGATTTAATAACCGGATTATTTCAGCTTGGCTGCAAGCCCTTTTTTCGTTTTATCTAACAATTAAATTTCAATAAAATAAAAAACGAAAACTTGTGGTTGTTCTACAGTCTATTTCACATTCTAAATATAATATAAAACGTTTGAAAGCAACAAATCATTACACTGGTAATGCCTAATGCAACTTATTCTCAGTGATTGTGTTATTTTGATATACGGTATGCTAGGTTATACTCTCAAATACATTGCATCACGACAATTTTGATTTTGGTTTTTTATGTAGAGCGTGTTTATTGTCAAAAAGGCGAAATATTGTTTGAAAATGAAATTTATCGCAATAATGCAGACTACCCGCTCATAGTGTGCAGTTTCTCATTCACCACAGCTGCTAAATTTCATTAATCGGGAATGCTTTAAATACTGACATTTAAGCAAGACCCAATATCTTGACATTGCTCATTTAGAAAAAATGCTCAAGAATAAATCTCGCGAAAACAATGGCATTTTCAGCTTAGTCATTCCACAAAAGTAACGATTCAATTGACTGACAAAAAGCAGCGGTTGAGAACTATGTGGCATGAATTAGTGGTGCGATACTAATGAGCCCAGCCTCATGGGCGAAACACGTGTCTATCGCTGTCAATTCTTGCTACACTCGACTGCCGAGAAACACATTTTCAGCTTATTTAAATAATCTTATAATTTAAAGAAAAATGTTACACTGCATGCTTTTAATAACTTGTAAGTGTGACGTGTGAGTGTGAAAGAAGTTTCAGTTGTTGCAAAGCAACAAACAATAACTTTAATATAACGTCGAAATAAATTCAAAAACTCAGTAAAAAAATGTTGAAATAGCTTGAAATGTGTTCGCTAGAGGGCGACTTCCTTGCTTTTGACAGGGGCCTGCATCTATCGATATGGTCTGATCTTATGAGACGCTCTTCTGATGTACTGGTACTCTTCCTAACTATCACAAGGTGTTCCAGGTGGTATGTCCACAATAAACACCATGTGGTTGTTTATAGCATAGTTTACACCAGAAGATCGTATCATGTTATTGATTGATTGAATCTTTATCCTCGGACTGGGAAAGCTTCTTGTAGAGCTTAATCCTGCCAGTTTCGCATACTTGTAGAGGCTTTCAATAACTGACGCAGACATTGTTACCGAGATTGACAGAGTGAAGTTTCCTATTGTTGAAGTCTTGTTGCCAGAAATTATTCCATCCATTGGGTGCTGCTGAATGGAAAGCAGCCCTTAACGTGCGTTGCTCAAGCGCTCAGTCCGAGTGTCGAACCAGCGCCGCTTGATCTTAAAGCTTCTTCATTCCAGAAGTCAAGCGCTAACCAACTGAGCTATCGGGGCGGACTATGGTTGGCAAAAGTCTTGCTGTTCTACTGAATGCTAGGTAAGAACTACAACTAGTAGTTTCATATGGCATTTTCACAGTTGAAGCTTGTTGTCTTTTAACCAGTTTTTCGAGATATTTCCGCATTTGTAAACTGTGTTGAAACCATCAGGTATTGCAGCCTAGTATGGACAGTCTAAAACCACATCATCTTTCTGCAATTTGGACAAATTAATTTAATGTGTGAAAAAAAGAACTAAAAAGCCAGAAAGAACCCTTTCTTACCACTGTAACACTTTATATATTTTTGTAGTTATGTCATGTTAGTGATGTTACCATGCTTGTAATTTCAATTTTAAATCATATTCTCTTTCAACAGAATGTTTATCGCGTGACGAAGCCCAGAGGCATGTTGTTTTGTGTGATGCAACACAGTAACAGAAGCTACACCATTACAACACAGCCCCTTGTGAGGAACTTTCCTCTTCGATGAAAGGTCGATTGACGTCTAAAGTAGCGCAATAATCGATCAATCAACCGCACAATATCAGTCGCCGCGTATCGCGATCATGTGATTGAGTCGAAACAATGGAGCCCTACGTCATAGACTTGAATTTTCATATGGTGATATACGCAGAGCGCCCAATTTGTAAATATGTACAAAGTGCTGACAACGTTATTTTAGAATCAAGACTCTAAGACTAAGTCTTATCTGGAGTGGCGCATTCAAGTATTAAAGGGAATATAATTGACGTCTGCAGACCTTGAATCAATGTAAAATACGATTGATTCTCTGTCTGGGGCAGCACTCGATGAGATTGCCTTGGTTTTGCTTTTCATCACTTGCTTTGAATTGTAAAGAAGCAGTCACGTGCTGAGTCACATGACTGTGATGTCATATGTCACGCATGATTGCGTTCCCACTTTGGCACAGAAGAATTTGCTCTGAATTTTAAAGAAGCAGAAAGAAACACTTCATTTGTACAAAAATATTAATTCAGTCAACATTTCCAGTTCAAGTCAAGTCAAGTCAAGTCAATTTATTTTGTTTAACATACCAGAGAGCTATGATTCTCCATTTCACTTTCATTACATCACTCAATTACCGATATATCACATTTTCAAGACGATTTTGGTTTGGAAAACGAAGAACATATCATGTTCAAAAGTCTTAATTTGTGGATGTTAAAAAATACCAGCTAGTTTTTGCACTCGCAACAATTTCGGTTTGGGATAGAAAGAACATCATCAACAGTATCATAGCCGATGCGGCCTTTGATGAACTAGATGCTTAGTTCGTAAATTTTTCCAGTGTTCCCTTTGTCGCACAGTGTCCCAAAGTGTTCTTGGTTGGCTGATTGATTATGAACATCACCTGAGAAAGAACATCAACTTGAGAAAGAACATCACCTGCCCAGAAAGCAAAATCCGTCATTTTTACATCAATTCAACATCTACAGACAGATCAATGTAAACAAAAACGAATTTGTTATCTAGATAAAGTTGTTTTTTTTTGCTTTTACGTTTCTACCAAATCGCCAAACGTTGAAAAGATGTAAATAAGGTGACTTGTTAAAGTGGTTCCTTTTCAAATGACGTTGTCTATTGCAAGGGTCTCAAACTCAAATTGCTCTGAAGGCTAAATGAATACCTGTGAATTTACTCGAGGGCCGCAATACTTTTTGCTTGATGGAAAGTTAAGCCTGCCTCCCTGGCCGGTTCCGCCATTCTATTTTTCGCAGACGGGTGCTACAGTCCACGAATTTTCAATCCATACACTTCTTCCACAAGCACCTCGATTTCACAACCTGCTCCTCCAACTTAAGCTGGTGAACCTTTCTAGGGTGCATCGCCACCCCAAAATAACACCCCTCTCCTCTACCGCAGGTGTAGCAGGCCGGCTTTTTAAAGTCTCTGAGTTGGCCATGTTTATTGTGTTCTTCTCGACGTGTCAATTCGTTTGTACTCGTGCGTTGTCCATGCTGATAAAACAGTTCATCACAGTTCAATGAACAAAATAAGATAGTAAGGACGCAATAGAAGAGGTACTGAGAACGCATCAAAAACGTAAGGTCCCTAAAAAGGAAATAGTAGTAAGAACAAAAAGATAGAAAACACTCAAAAGTCTTCCAACCAACTCTCAAAAAGCGCGAAAAAAACGAAATTTCCAGAAAAACAATACACGTTAACGTTGCAGAAGTCTACAATCATTTTTTGTATCAATTTAACTATTATTGATTGTCACGTGTGATGGAGTTTTGATTGAGCGCTCACCTAACGGTACCACAAACTTTTTAAACATTGTCGGCTGCGTAGCCGAGTGGTGAGTCGAAAGGACGTGGGATCGACACCGCTCCAGAGCACGTGGGTGTGTCTCGGCAAAGACACTTAACGGCAAGCCAAAATAAGGGGAGCAGCTGACTCGAAGACTATATGTCACTTCGCTGCTTCCTGTCATCTGTTGTATCGCATCTGTGATCGCAGTGTACTGTTTGCAGTACCTGGGCAGGTCATATAGCAAGATATCAGGACAATAAATGGACTAAAAACTTAACAACATGGACACCACGAGAAACCAAAAGAAAGAAAGGAAACCCAAAAGTGAGATGGAGGGACGACATTGACAAACAATGCAATACAACCAATTGGTACCAACTAGCACATAATCATGTAAATTGGCATGAAAAGGGGAAGGCTTACGCTCTGCAGTGGGCTCTCACAGGCTGAAAATGATGATGATGATGATGCAGTACCACGAGATTTGATATTACTTCTTCATATCAAAAGGAATACAAACAAAGCGAAATTTTTGAATCCCACGTAAACCTAATTAAGAAATTTTGACATACAGTAAATGTGACAAGTACATGAATGAAATTTTATACCAAAGACAGGCAAGATACAACAATACCACAGGGTTGAGCTTACAACGGTATGTAATTGCTGTTGTAATGCTCAAACCTGTGGTATTGTTGTGTCTTGCCTGTCTTTGGTATAAAAAAGCAAATTCTCTCCCGAAACTATGTGAATGAAATTGTTGATTAACTTGGGACAATAAGTTTTGAGTTTCGCAATCGAAACGCACAACAACTCCATATTTGGCACAAGAATAACAAATGTTGACAATAGATAGAAACAAAACTATCATGAGATAAGAAAAAAACTCAAAAGGGAAAATTATTGGAAGATTTGCACGCGATGGAAATTACGACACCACAATTACACACCAGCGTTGCAATACTGACAAAATTGCTCAACTAGAACTAACAGAGCAATTTATCTACTTACGTCAGATCAATGTAAATAGGCTACAACCATGGCCATGCTACAACTAATTTTTCTGGCCGAGATGCTACTTTGCAGACTTCGGTTGGTTTGGTTGGTTTCTTCGACCATGATCTTTCTCAGAAGCAATCAACATCACATTTGTTGTAGGCTACATTCTTGTTATGTGAAGCCTAGCTGCGCACTCAGGCTAATATCTAATTTTTCCAGGAAGTAAACAGGGTGATTAATATTGAATCAGACTTAAAAATTATTTTATTTGTCGACAAGTCTTTTTTCAATTACAGTACTGTTGGCACATAATAACTAATGACAACAACTATCTAACCTACACTACGATAAGAATTTTATTTAATCACACCAATAAGTTTGTTAAATCAGCATGAGCGTAAACCCAGCAGTAAGCAAGCACTCAAAACAAATTTGTTCAGCTTGAAAATCCTAGAAATCAGAGCCAATCTGTGAAATAGTTTGACAGGTGCATGGTGCTATGGAATGAAGAACAATTTTGGAAACTTTATTGATTCTTCTTTCACTTTGGAAATCGTTCTTCAAATAAGTTTTGTAAAGTTTTAAAAGATTTCTGTTGGTTTTAGATAGGGATGGTAGAAGTAGGGGATTGCTCACTCAAAATTAAGGTGGACAACTGGAGGGTCACAATGTTATGACAAAATTTGATGCAACTACAGCTTGAGGTCTACTGCCATATGTCGCATACTCAGGTGCAGTTTATATGACCTGCCCACGTGTGTACAAAGTGTGTATTGCCAAAACAAATGTAGGAAATATGCGATATTATTTTTATTCAATAGTATTCAAGTCATGATAGTGCAGTGATAGACTTCACGCAACACCGATAACGGTAGGTAGCCTCACACTGCTGCAGTAAGGTTTTGCAGATTTTCTAGCACCCAAAATTTTAACCAAATATAGCAACTCGTTTGGTGAGAATGAATTTACATAAAATCAAAGAAAATGTTGTGTAGTTCTGCTAATTTTTGAACTTTTTAGTAACCCTCCAGCTGTCCATTTTGCAAGAAAATTCAATAAAGTGAGTCGTCCCGGTATTCCACTGTCCCTAGTTTTAGAGCATGTGGCAGTGAAAGTCGCTTTCGGGAATTTTCTAGTAGTTTACTCGACTTTGGGCCTGTCAGATGGCCATTGTCATGCGCTAGCAAGAGTTGGAGAGTTTTTTAAACATGCAAATAGAATTTCCAAATCTTAAAAGACTTGAAAACGTTTGTCTTGTAATCTGTATTAAAAATTGGTTTCATAAAAGTGAAGCTGGTACATTTCCAGCCCGATTCACTTTGCTAAATCCGCCGCTCGTTGGATTTTGTATTTGGGATAAAAACTGATTTCATGATATTTGTAACATCTTCTATTGTTGAAACAATTATACATTCATAACGACAGTACAATGAAACCAACTTACCTGGTAATTGGGCAAATATTGACGAAAACATGAAACTGAAAACAACTACCAAAAATATGCAGCAAGTAATCCCTTTAGATTGTTGAGCCACCATTGTGTGTCAGTTCAGCTGTAGATCATCTGTGTTTTTAATCAACGTCGTTTTAATAAATTTTTACAAATATTCTGAAAACAAATTGCACTGTTATGTGTCTAACATGTATCATACAACTCACCAACACAAATTCCAATGCCAACTACATCTGTTCAAATTACAAGTCATTCTGCAACCAAATAAAACCAACTGCACCGTCATACCAAACCAGCTTTTACGCAATAATTAAAAAAGACCGCGACTTCTTTTAAATGCAATTTCCTTTCTACAGTGACTATTACGTAAGTTCTCGGCAAAATCTTTCTTTGCTGACCCTGACAGCTTTAAAAACCTTTTCTCTCCGCATAGTGCAGTGGTTCTTAACCTTTACTAACCTGCCGAACCCTTACGCTAATCTGCAAGCTTTCGTTGAACCCCAAATTTTCGCTGAGTCATAAAAACAAAAATCTACCACATTTAATAGTTAGGCTATACACTACTGAATCAATGAGATTAATTCTGTTGTCGTTTGTCTGAGACCAATAGTGAGATTCGAGGCTTTGTTTCGGAAACAGCAATCCTCATGTCATCTTCGCATACAAGCCGGTATCGTTTTTTTTGCTTTAACATTCACTAGAATAGAAAACGCATGCTTGCATAAATAAGTGGTTACGAATGGCATGAGAACTTCAAGGGCAGCTTTTGTAATAAGAAGAAAACTTTCCATTTGTTGGCACCAAAACGTTTGAAAATTTGTTGTGTTGAGGTTTTTTTTGCATCTTGCTTTCTTGAAGCTCGATAATGTAATCCAAGTATGGACTGTTTATATCTACTGTTGTTGAAAAAAATTGAAAATAGAACTAAATTTCCTTAAACTAAGGAAGTTTCCTCAAAAGTGAGAGCCCTGCTTTTGCAGTTCCATGCATATAGCAAACGTGTGGAAATTCATGCTTTGAGAAAATGAAGTTTTTCCTACCGATTGCTTTTACAATGTTAAGTAAAAACTTTTTTTTTTGCATTCTGTGTTACATGCAGATGGCATCATTACAGCACGCGTCAATCACACAGATGTTTATTTACTATTATTATATTATGTTATTATTATATATTATGTTGTTATTATATTATTATATAACTATTATTATATTATGTTCTCGCACTGAATTGGAAAGATACTAGAGAGCAGCCAGTCTTTGGCTTCATCATCCAAGAAGCGCAGACCTTGCACTTCATTAATTGCATTGAAGATGGTGCAATCGTTGACGATGTGGTCTGCGACCTGTTCCTCAGAGTAAGAGAGAGAGGGAAAGATGTTCGTTTTATTTGTCTTCCTAATACGAATCGAGAAAAAGAAACACAATTACATAAAAATTAATATATATCAATAGAAAGGTCTGGCAGCACCGAACAACCTTGCGATTAACCAGTCAAGGTGCTGCCTCAGCCACACATTTACAAGAAGAGGAAGATACCAAACCATTCCCCATTGGTTTATGGTTGAGCGAAAAAGCTGAACTGAAAGAACTGCTCACAACTTTGTGCAGGCAACTTATAGTGATGTGGCAAGCTTCCGCTTTACTCATATCTAACCTTAACTGAACGACATGTTCTATTGTTCTATATTTCTAGTTTTCGAACATTATTGCACCAGCTGTTTTGATGAAGTCATTATCACGCCAAGTGCTTCATATCGAACAAACGAAATACAACTTGCAAAAAAACAACGTTGAGTTTTGCTGATTTATTTCAGCAAAAACACTCTTCTGTTTTTGTTCAAGCTGGTAAAATTATTTTTTTACATTAATTCAACATCCGCAGATGTTGAGTCAATGTAAAAGATTATTTTTTCACTGGGTTCACTTGACGATCACGTGACAAGCTTCGGTTGAGAACATTGTCAGTGTCAAATAGAAGAATTCGATTACGTACGAAAATACGACTAGCAAGTTGGCCTTGTTACGGCTAACAATAGAAATTTATTCATTTTGTCAGTATGTTTCTGTGTTGTGCCATTTGTTACTGAACAGGTTGTGTTTACCTGTTTCAGCCCCCTTGATAAAGTCAGTCGTGCTGACTGACGAAACGTCGGTAATAAAAGCTAGGCCTCATCTTTAGCATCAGGAGGTAACCTAGTAGCCTATAGTTACCAGAAAAACGCAAGTCACTTTAACTATCAAATGCCTGGTGAGCAGTTTCACTCTGTTTTTAAAAATAGAAATGTTACTTTTTGATTTTCCGTCATGTTACTCTGTTTTTGTTGGTGCCACCAACTCAATGAAGCAGTGATTTTTGCTTCTACCAATTTTATGGCATGTCTGAGTTCGATTTCAAATCTGCACGTGCTAGAAAGCTTAAAACCGTAACAATTTGTGTTCTTTCGTCCGTAGAGCTGAAATATATCTGTGATATGGCAACATCTTTAAGTGATGCAAAATTGAAAAAGCAAAGTCTCTTAAATTTGTATCAGTTGTAAACGGTTGGTGACAATAAATGAGAATAGTAGCAATGGTGTTTTGTTTTCAAGCAAAACAAAATTGCTTAACACCTGAAAGGTGTTTTCCTTGCGTAATCGTCAGATGGAATTTCAAAAGCAGCCATATTGAGTTTTGTACTGAAGATGAAAATAGTCCAAATTTTTAAACATTTGTTGATTCACTCGGTTACTTTTGCATTTGAAATGTTATCATTGTGCTTCAGATTGAAAAAGCACTTCAATCATTCATTGCCTAACGAAACAAATGGGAACTAGCAAATTAACCTTTGAGAATGCTGCGCGTTGTTACAACGATCATTTACAAAAAGGGCCTCACACACGCAGCTCGCGAGTACTTTTGGTGTGGCCCGTGATACATTTTGCAATTTTTAAATAATTAACAAATGCAGGACATAATTTTGCTATAGATTTAGAAAGTTAAAATTCTCAAAATTGCTCAAAAAATCTGAAAATTCCCATTAAACTTCACACGACTTTTCAGCACTACTGTGGCGCCATTTTACTTCTTGCGAAAAGCTCGGGCTATCGTTACATCACAATCACATTGTCTATTCACTTGCTGTTTCGTTATCGCAATAGTAACCTTGGTATTTGCTGAAGTCAGTTCTTTAAAACAGGGCTTCCCAAACTTTTTTGTTTGCGACCCCTTTTAGTCTCCAAAAATTTTCGCGACCCCTTACGATTAAAACGACGAACAGTGCAAAATATACATTTGTGATATTTATTGAAAGGCTTAGATCAAACCAAAATCATTTTACCGGCACTCAATTCACTTTGTTTTTATTTATTTCTGACTATCACAACAAAGCCTATGGGTACTGGGTAGCCTACTGGAAAAAAAAGCAGACACATTTATTCAGTGTGACGGGTGTGACTGCCTTTTGCTACAAAGCAAGTCCACCCGTGGCTCAATTTTAATTAAAGCTGGTCTCAAAAGGGTTTCAATGTTGCTTAAGTTGGAACGGTAGGCGAAGTGAGAACATTTCAGATAAATAATTTTGAAATTTTGGTTTCCAGATGTTCAATTTTAGATTTCAACACAAAATAGCCTATTAATGTTTTCTCCTAGGAGGGACAAATTAAATTCGTTTAGTTTTTCAAGCAAATCTGACGTTTGACATAATTTCAAAAAGTTAGAATCTAGAAAACTTTACAGCATAGCACGCACTGTGGCTTTTCTTCTCCAACTTCTCCTCCAGCTAATATATCTTTTATGTTTGGTTTAGAAAATAAGTTGCCTGAAAATTTTTACTTTCCACAATTTTTTTTCTTCGGGATCGTGTTAGTTTTTTTGGAAGGTGCTTCGCGGTCCCAGAAAATTGCCTCGCAGACCACAAAAGGACCGCGGACCCCAGCTTGAGAACCACTGAGCTAGATGTTATTGCGAAAATGGTGGACCAAGACGGAATTTTATTCTGTTGGAAAAGTCACGATTTCGATTCTCTACGTTAATTGGCTAGCCATTTTAAAGCTTTAACTTTTGAACGCCACCTCACTTCACGATGCGGTAAAGGAGTTTATAACTCCGATTCAATTTCACCTCACAAATTTTCAAAAATACGGGCAACCTATTGAGTGCACGACTCTAAATAAAGTTAATAACTATCACAGCATCTCGCACAGAAGTGTTAATATGCAGTGCCTTGTGCAAATTGGTATAGTTTCTGCGACCCCTGAAGTTCGTTACGCGACCCCTTGGGGGGTCGCGACCCCCAGTTTGGGAAGCCCTGCTTTAAAAGGTTTAGTTTTTTCGGCGCTTTTGAAAGTTAATTGCTAGATTTTTATTCTCCAGGTTCGTCGTTTCGTTTTTTTTTGCGATCGTAGGCTACAATGTTTTTCCATCTTTTTGTTCTTACTATTTTTGGATCTAAAGTTCTTTGTGTGCTCTTACTACTCTTTTTTTCATTGCGTTTTAACTGCGCTGTTTTGTTTATTGACTTTTTACTGTGTATCGCGGTCCTCGGATTAATTTACAAGTTCATTTGGCTCTCAGAGCAATTTGTTACAGGCAATCTAACTCAAATAGTCAAAGAAGTTGAGTTTTTGGTTTCTTGTGTGTCTACTAGGCAAAGCAAAGAAATTCTTTTTTGCGCTAAACTTGAATAGAAACAGGTTTTGTGCCACAATCAGTGCCGGATTATCCATAAAACTGAAATTACTCATGCAAAAATGGTTTAATATTTCACGATATATTCACGAATTTTTAACTGCAAAAGCGAGAAAGGTAGCCGTCTTGAAATTTTTATAGGTTGTAATTCTTATGTATGCGAGTAATATGAATCGTTAATTTCTGGCCCATGGCCACCTGGAGATGCGGCTTGGTTTATCCCATTTTGCACATTTTGATTACAGCTACTGCTAGCGTTTGTCTGACATTTTCTGAGATTTTTTTACTTTTTGCTGTCTCCTAATGATATAAAAGCTTTTTGTTGCCTTGGGGAAGCAGTAGAAAATGAGAAAAAGTAAGTTGAAAAACGCTGAATCAGACTGTTATTGAAAAATTAACAGTCTGACTAAAATCTTCAAAATCAAATTTTCTTTGTTTTTCAACATGTGAGGATGTTAAACCTATTTATTGTGTCATCTGGGGAAAACAGTACAGAAAGCGTAAAAATCTAATTTTTAGAAAAATTTATTTAAACTTTCGTAAAAAGTTAGCAAAATCTGGAAATTTCTGCAAAATGTGACAAATCAGGCCGCATCATTAGGTGGCCATGCCTGACTCTTTTTACTGCATTAATGAATTCTTTCGATGTAACATCTATAGTACTAATCCTTTGTGAAAACTAACTGCCTGTTCGAAGCCACTAAAGCAGCGGTTCTTAACCTTTTGCCTTGTCTGCACCACCTTGAAATTGCCAATCAGTGCGAGACCTGTGCCTAGGCGGTGCGAGGGTGCTGAATTATCAAGGTTTGTTATAATATGACGTAAGAAGAAAAGTTGTTTTACCAGGTTTCAACAAAAATTTCGAACTGTAGGCGTCTATTACTTTTCAGCCAATTCTAGGAAGGGGTGCAAGAACTACGTTAACCCCTGGTTAAGAACCCCTGATCTAAACAGAGATAACTGCCAGTGTCATGTATGCAACTGCTTGTTCGAGGGCAATGAACAACGCAACAAAATGAAACTTGAACCAATTCCCAAACCTGTGGCCATGCATACCATAGCGCTCGAATATCTTGTTAGAAGTTAATTTGAAATAAGTTTAATATCCCACTGCGAGCAAAAATAGGTCTTACAGTAGAAATTTTTACGCACGTACAAAGAAGCCCACAAGTGATGCTTTAGATCAGTGTTTTAATTTGTAACCTACTATGATATGACCAAGATACGTTGTATCTCATGCTCAATATCATGCTAATAGATTTTAAACTCCGTCATCTGAAAACCAGGAGTGAGAGACTATGTTGAACTGAAATTTTTCATATTTTGTTTTTCAAAGTCTATTCTGCAGAATTTCTCAATTTACTGTATTCTATATTAAAAACCATTTATTCTACATTTCATCTTTCCACCACACTTTGGTGAATTTTGATATCCGCAATAAACGAGAACCATAAAATAGACCATACTGTTTCGAACTAGTTTTGTCGTCAATCAAATGTATTTGCGCTAATAAGCAATTTGACGCAAGCTTCTCGATATCAACTGTGAATAACAGCACATCACTATCGATATGAAAACAATGAAGATCTTCCTTCCTCACTACTTCCAATGCAGTACTAAAATTTTTTTTGAAGATATATGAAGCGCTTACTTTCCAATAATGCAATCCTGGTTTGACTCCCGGTTAAGCTGGTTGTTGAAAACACTGCTCACCCCTAACTAGGTTGTAATGAATTAAGTGGGCGGACTTACCGAAGGAAGGGTGGCCGAGAGAAAGGAACTGGCCACTCTACGCTCCTTACTATTAGTGGCTTAGTACAACGAGAACTTCGTCTTCTTATTCCAGACACTTGGAATCGAGTATGGGTTTATCTATACCTTTCTATTCGAGTCTCAATTCAGTCAAGTAATTACAAAATTCCATTCTTGTGATATTAATTTTACGCAGTTGCCTATTGACCAGAAACGACAAAGATCTAAATACAACAAAAACACATATACACTAAAGTGGCAATTTTCCTCACTTGGCTTTGGTGAACTATTTAATGCGCAGCTAAATAACTGTTGTCCAAAAGATTCTTTTAAATTTTGACAGCAAATGGGTATTTTATGAGAATGATATGATGAAAAAATACGTCATAAACTTATTGGCTTATCTCGCTGGCGACTTGCGGTATGTGTGAGTAACCTATCCAGCTAATTAAACCTTTTTACACGAGTTCAACGTCTGTAGATGTTGAATTAATGTAAAAAATAAATAGTTTTTTGGAGAGGATATTCTATTACGGTTTGTTTCTTTCCAGGCAGCAAATCAACCGTTTTTAGCATTGATTCAACGTCTGCAGACTTTAAATCAATGTTAAAAACGGTTGATTCGTTGTCTGGGTTGTTTCCAGCGTTAAATGTTACTTTCTGAAGGCTAAATTTTTTAAAATAAGATAAGTTTCATTTAGATCTACAAAGTCGCAAATCAACAACTCTGTATTTTGGCAAAAGCTTTGGGGTTACTGACTGCCTGTTGCGATTTACACTTGAAGCTTTATATTGCTGCTAATCAGTTCAATTTACGTTGATTAAACGTCTGCAGACGAGAATTTTTTTGACTTGGTGTGTATTCTCTTTTCAGTCACGCCATCTATTGTGACATCACACTAAAACGTGATGCACTCTTCTGGTGAACAATAAGCTTCGCTATCACATGGCGTTTCAGGTGATAATCTGCGTATGTCAATCTGCGTATATGTCAATCTGCGTATCGTTAATCAGACAAGACTGACTTCTTCACGAGCTAAATCAAGTTATAGCAGAATGGTAAACGGTAATCGGTAATAATCCAGAAAGAAAATATCCCGAATGGAAAAATCCCGAATGGAAAAAAATTCCAACTGGAAAAAATCCCGAATAGAAAATATCCCGAATGGAAAATATCAGTAATTTTCAGTGGACTGGAGTTTGTAAGTGGACATTGTCTAAGTGTGTTGTGAAATACCAACAACACTACAAAATCAACTTCTGCTTCTATCGTGTTGGCCTATTCAAAATATCTTGAGAAGTTTTATTTCCTGATTATAGCTTACAATTTGAGAAAAAACATCAAGAGGCCAAAGACTGACAGAAGGGAGCAACTCCTTGGGAATTCCTGCCAGCAGAGCAAACGCTAGCCCTCACCAAATAAATAAGGGACTAACCGATTATGATGAAAACTCTGAAACTGGTTTATCCTTGAAGGGTTTTTTTACACATCATTAGGAGCATTCTCATTTCTGCAAATTAAATTGAACTGAGACCTATTGGTGCTTTTTCTTGATCAAATTTGACCCTATGAATATGATATAAAACTTCTTGCGATATTTTGAATATGCTAACACGGTAAAAATAAAAGTTGATTTTGTAACGCTGTTGATATTTTATGACACACTTACACAATGTCCAGTATAATTACATTCTAGCCTACTACAAATTAACGATTTACATTAATGGCTACCAGACCCACTCGCTTATGCAGCCTAAAATCATAGGCCTACATTAATTTTTGCGGTGCACAAAAGCTTGTCAAAAAAAGTAAGGTTAGGGCTAATGGGTTAGGGTTAATTTTTAATCATTTCGGAAAATCTTACTTTTAGACCAGTGACCAGAATCAATTTCTTTTCTCAACTTTTTGAAAGTTGACTAGACTAGGTGTATCTCCAGGCTACGTATTTTTTCAAGTTCAATGTTTACATTTGGACCTGCTGGGTGGCGAAAATCGCCTGCTGTAAGGGCGAAAATCGGTAAAAAACAGTTACGCGCGCCGCGCGGTAACCAGTAGCCTAATGGCTACGCTTACAGAAATATGCAAATGAGACAGAAAGTTCGTGGAAAAAAAATTTTTGTACCAAAGACAGGCAAGACACAACAATACCACAGGGTTGAGCATTACAACAATATATTTTACATATTTACAAATAGTTTTAACATTCGAACGTTTTCGGCTTAACCTAAGCCCTCATCAAGAATCTGAAAATATTTATAAAATGCAATAAATTTCAACTTCTTGACGGTAACTAGCTAACTGATTGTAAGCAACAAGAAATACGCAACGGTTAAAAGCAATAGTGTGGAAAACAAACAGAGGAACGGAAAACAAAATTACATTGGAATTACATTAGAAAAAGGCAACCACATGACTACAAAAGAATTAGCACCACAAAGAAAGGTTGCCAGGCCCGCGGTTTTCCGCGGAATTGGGCTAGTTTGGTTGAAGAGTTGCGGGAAAAATAGAGCAGTCGCGGGTTGAGGGTTTTTGGGCTTGTTTTCGTTTTTTACTGCGGGTTTTTGGGCTTGTTTTTGGAGCAATATTAAGCATAAAATAGCAAAAAATCACAACAGTTTTCATTGAAATTCTATAAACTTCGCTTTACAGTGAATGAATCAGAGTGAATTTTAAGTGAACTTTTTTTCTGTTAAACTGGATAAGCGCATTTAGCGCCTTAGCGGAAAAGTGATGGAAACGTCACGTGAAGGAGGAATGGTATGGCTGCTTGTATGATCTATTAATTATTACCTGCTCCCGGTCAGGGGCGCTGGAAGCGGGGGGGGGGGGGGGGAGGGAGATGCAAATGCCTTCCTGCCCTCAATTTTTCTGTAGATAGGGGGGCAGGGGAGAAATTGTGCCCTTTTAAGGTCATGTAAGCTACTGCACGATTTGCAATATAACAATTTCTGCTATTCGCTTTCAGCCTAATTATAATCTTTCATTTTTGCTTCGAAATAATATTCACGACACAAAATTCGGTATCACAGTAAATTAGGTCCACATCATTATAACATAGCATGATGCCCTTCCGTGCCATTGTTCTTTGTATACCGGACACTTCTATCATTACTCGATAGATGAGCATTATCGCTATATCTTATCTTAAAACTTAAAAAAATGGCATTTCAGCAATAAAAGTGCCCTTTTTCATAATCCTGCCCCCCCTCCAGTCAAAAATCGTTCCGGCGCCCCTGCTCCCAGTGCTCTGTCTTACTGTCTACTAAAGTGTCTAGTAGAGTTATATACCGTAGGGGCAGGGCCGGATTTAGACCATGAGAGGCCCTAGGCTATTCCATTTGTGAGGCCCTTCCCTATTTTTGAGCTCAGAGTTTCTCTCTAAACAATATCACATGTCATTCCTTAATGTTAAAAAATATGAGTGCATTGAACTCTTCGTTGTTTTCATTTTCCACATTCATGGGTGCAAATTTTTAATTAAAGGAATAAAAATTTAGTTAATTAAGTTTTGCTTGTAATTGCTTTGAATAAACAACCGTTACAATAATTGTAAAGTTTAAATTTTAGAATGTGGTAGTGCTAACAGGCAGCACATCATTTCTGCCAAAGTTTTAAACCTTGGTTGTCCATTTTCGCTTTTAGCCAAAACTCTGGTGGGCTAAGGTTATCACTATCATGGAGAGCATTCATCTAAATCTTCTTTGTTAACAACAGAAGGAAAGTTGATGCTGCCACTCTCAAAATTAAAAAAAAACCACTAGATTCTCCAAGAAAACCACTAGACCACCAGGTTATTTCAAAAACCACTAGATCTAGTGGAAAACCACTATAGGAGTGGCAGCCCTGACCCTGATGTCAAGTACCGATATTGTTTTTTTTTTGCGGAAAAGACTACGGTCAGTGGCGCAGGCAGAAAATTGAAAAGGGGGGGGGGTTCACGATCGTGCTTCGCTTATGGCGAGAGCCAGCGGCGGGGGGTGTGGGGGACCTCCCCCAGAAAATTTTGAATAATTACTTTGAATTTGGTGCATTCTGAGAGTATTTTCAACAAAATGGTGGGTATGAATATTCCTGTAAAATGGTTCTGTCCGGTGGCATAACAAAAGGAAAAGATCATGTTTTCTTCGGCATTTTTTGGAAAGAAAGCTACAAGTCTCTATGTTTTCTTGTTGCTAATTCCTGGCTGACATATTTGAATGTTTGGTAATGGCAAAACTCGCTCTTTGCAGTTTCGTTTAAAGTTAGGCAAACTTTGTTTTAGAGACTGAAAGCATCATTCTCAATATTATGATAATATCGTGACGTCACACGCGTGCCAAAGGGGGCGGTTGCAAACCCCAAAACCCCTTGGCTACGCCACTCTACGGTACTTTAACATAGAAACTTCCAGCAGAATGCGCATAACAATTGCCTTTATTACGATAATGACGTAATAATGACTGTTTACAACGTGGCTGAAACCAGTTGTGTATAGAATTTTCTACTTTGAAAAGCTTGATATATACTTTAGGTAAGGTTTAGTTTAAACTTGTCAAGTTTTGAAAACAATTACAAACTTCGAAACCGAATTTCGAGGCCCCTGGATGTTGAGGCCCTAGGCTTCAGCCTGCCTAGCCTATTGGTAAATCCGGCCCTGCGTAGGGGTCATACTCATATTGTTCACTGGCTCCCCACTATGGCTAGCGATTTTCTGCCCTACCACGGTATAGATTAATGCTGTAAACCAGGTAGAACGCTTAGTAAGTTAATGTCCACGTCCACCGGATGCCGAACCATCGCATTCCTAAACAACTGCTCTACGGAGAACTGACTAACGGCAAACGTCATGTAGGTGGTCAAAGAAAACGCTTTAAGGACACTTTAAAAGCTTCCATAAAAGAATTCGCCATCGACGTAGATTCGTGGGAAGACTTAGCCGAACGACCAACATGGCGCAGTCTTATTTATAAAGGCGCAGAATCAGCTGAGAAACACCGTACGCTATCTGCTGTCAGAAAACGAGAACATCGCAAGGCCCGAGCCTCAAACAACCCTGGCCCTAGCCAACCATCCTTCCAATGTCCATCCTGCAGCAGAAGTTTCACCGCACAGATAGGCCTCATCAGCCATCTCCGCACTCATGTAGCCTACACTGACCAAAGTCAACACTAAAAAAAGAAAAAAGAAACTTGATCTCAGTCTCATTGGCCATCTTCGGAAACGAAGGGCGAACATCATCATCATCATCATCATCAAACCAGGTAGAACGCTTAGTAAGTTAATAAGATCTTCAATGATTGATCGTGTTTCGTCAATTTGGACTGATTTTGTGAACGAATTCTTCTCATTTTGGGCTAGTTTGTACAAGCAACAATATTGGGCTGTTTTGGGCTGGTTTGAAATTGCTTTTGGGCTGGAAATTTTGAAAATATCTGGCAACCCTGCCACAAAGTACGCGATCAATCTAACTTAGTAAATGTTTAGTAAAATGGACGCGCGCCGCCCGCAAATAATTGTTCGTTTAAATTTGGGTTGTATTGATAAGGAGACCTCCTATTTAGTAGGAGACCTCTTGTGAGGCCTTTTTAGAATTGCTGATGCTGAACTCTCAACATAAAAATATCAAATTTACAATTGAAAAAGCACGTGAAACCTTGCCTTTTTTTTGACGTTGAAATTAAAATTAATGCCACTGAATTTGATACTTGGGTCTGGCGTAAACCAACCCATACTGGTTTGTTTTTGAATTTTGATGCCTTATGCCCATCGAAATGGAAATCTGGTCTGATCCTGTGCCTATTAGCTCGGGCTAAAATGATTCACTGTAATGATGTTCTTTATAATATTAAAACAGAAAAATTAAAACAAATGTTCTACAATAATGGTTATCCAAAATTATACTTTGAGAGAATATTGAATCGCTTTATCTCCACGAATTCCGACCAACAAAAAAGGCTGAAAATGAGTTAAATAATAAGCATTGTTTGTCCATTCCGTTTGTGGGAAAAGATTCTAAAACGTTTGCTCGTAAAATCGGACAGTTTATGAAAAGTAAATTTGATGTAGACTGTTTTCCACACTATTGCTTTTAACCGTTGCGTATTTCTTGTTGCTTACAATCAGTTAGCTAGTTACCTTCAAGAAGTTGAAATTTATTGCATTTTATAAATATTTTCAGATTCCTGATGAGGGCTTAGGTTAAGCCGAAAACGTTCGAATGTTAAAACTATTTGTAAATATGTAAAATATATTGTTGTAATGCTCAACCCTGTGGTATTGTTGTGTCTTGCCTGTCTTTGGTACAAGAAAGCAAACTCTTTCCCGAAACTATAATATAAAACAAATTTGCGGCCCGCCGTGGCATTATTGGTGAAGGCCCACCAAGATATTTCCTAGGCCCACCTATAAATTATGTTCTGAATCCGCTACTAAAAGTAGAGGTTGTAGCTGTTGCAAGTAGTAGTGTATATTTTGCTGTATTGGAATGCAAGCAAGTTTCCTGGAGGTAGTGCTGGAAAATAATTTTGTCCTTGTAGCAAGTTTTACCAGTCAAGTTTTACCAGTCAGTTTAACTCTTATCTTTTCTTTCCACACAGATAAGAGTTAAACTGACTGGTAAAACGGTGGTCGAATACCTTTGTGGCAGAATTAGTGGTGCGATACTAACGAGCCCAGCCTCATGGGCGAAACACGGTGTCTATCGCTGTCAATTAGTTTAGTTTAGTTAGTTAGTTTGTTTATCTTTATCCTGCATTGCGGGAAAGCGGACTTGAGCGCTATGCATCGGTGTACGCCTTCCGACATACACCTGACCCACGCTGCAGCCGACTGCAATGTCTGTTTCCGGTTGTCTACTCTACTTATGACTTAAATTTGGTACTACCCATTACTCGAAATCGATCACTGGGTAGAGGCAATTATCGTAAAGTTTCTTGCCTAGAGAAACAACAGCAAGTGCGGGTGGCTGGAGTCGAACATGCAGGCTTTCGACTGTGAGCCCAACGCGCTAACCACTCGCCATTGCTGCCGACAATTCTTGCTGCCGACAATTCTTGCTGCCGACTAACCACCCGCCATTGCTGCCGACAATTCTTGCTACAAATCGGCTGCCGAGAAACATATTGTTGATTGGATGGTCTGAATGGCTAGCGTGGAAGCTACACCGTTATGGTTAGCGAATCGCAACTGCTCGCTGTACTAGTGAGTGCTCAGCCTTGTGCTGATAGCCGGGAAGAACGCCTCTTTCTTCACAATGGTATTGTATTTGTAAAGCTGCATGCACACAAGTCATATGCAATGCTATTTCAGCCATGCCGGATAGTATTGCCATTTTTATCTTCAAAGTGGCTATTTTTACCCACTTTTTGCCATGGTTACAATCAGGTGTTGCTAGAGTTAGCATTAAAGTTAGGAAGGATAAGGTAAGGGTTAGACTTAGGAATAAGGTTAGGGTTTTGATCTTTGCCCAGGACTAAAAAAAGTTTCCAAAGTACAAGTTTTTGTTTTCAACAGCTATAAACGTTTCCTCAAATTAGGGCAGAATTCTTTATGGCAACGCTATATTTACACTACATAGTGTAAATATAGCCACAGCCTTTTATCTTTGTGTATAACTAGTGTGTATCTGTGAATTTAAAGTCATAAACACCACTACAATACTGCATTCTTTGTGAAATAATGGAGTGTTAATACTTTAACCTAATGTATTCTTTGTATTGTTATTTAAACAGGTCTGGTTTTAAAATAAAAACTGTGCGGAACACCATGTATGCATTGGCCTTGTGGATTAACGCGCACCGCAATTTTGCTTGTGATTTGTGAGATATCACGCGACATGTCGCGCTGGGAGGGCCGGCAGCAACATCTGCACCGGGGCCCGAAAGGGTTATTGGAGGCCTTGCGTATATGGGTTGCTTTCTTTTCAACTTCACAGATGTTGAGTGGACCGCTAAAGTTAAGAAAAGGCAGTTGATTGATTGAATCTTTATCCTCGGACTGGGAAAGCTTCCTGCAGAGCTTAATCCTGCCAGTTTCGCATTGTAGAGGCTTTAAATCACTGACGCAGGCCCGGTCATCGAGATTGACAGAGTGAAGTTTCCGATTGTTGAAGTCATGTTGCCGGGGAATTATTCGATCCATTAGATGCCGCTGAATGGAGAGCAGTTCTTAACGTACGTTGCTCAAGTTGATCAACAAGAACACGCACTTTTGCCTTGACAAGATTTTGCATAATAGGCTAAGCTTTGAGATGAACTGACACAGGTTCTTAACAAAAGTGTTGATTTCCTTCTTGCATTTTTTCGAAAACTGTCAACTGACAACAGGCAAATATGCACTTGCGATAAAACCTTGTAGGCTAAAAAATAAACACACAAATTTGGTTCTATCAAGTTTAAAAAAGTAAAAAGCGTCTTAAAAAAATAAAAAACATTTCTCGTACATGAGGACATAAAAAACAATTGTATTAAAATAGTCTCAGTGCAGGCGTAGCTGTGAAGAAAATGCATTGCTGGTTTACTCCTGGAAAGAACACAAAATAAAAAAAATGATTTTGCATAAAAACAGGTGTTACGAAACGTGGCCATTCACACACTTAGCCTACATTGTTGCATAACATATCGTCATCCGGCTTTTTTTTTAAAGTTTAAATTGGAGTACTTGTAGGTAAAATATCTGTAGCCTAGACTATATTCAAAGTATGAAGCTTAAGCTTTTTTAGTTTATAGATATCTATAACTATTTTATACATTTTGTTTTCAACAAACTCGAAAAGGAAACCAGTGACAAAACAAATTAGCAAAAATGTTCTTGTGGTTCCAAATAAATTGGTTTTAATCCATAATACAGTTTTTTTTTTTTAAATGCTAAAATTGTGTTAACATTTATCTCTTTTTGGTTGTATTGTTTTCATAAGCATAAACAAAGAAGTTCCACGACATCAGCCTTAGGCCACATAAGGAACATACAGAGAATCATAAGCAGTTATGTTCAGTGTCGGATTAAGGGTCTGCTGGCCCGTAGGCACATTTTATAAGTGGCCCGAAAATTAGGGTTGCCAACTAAAAAAATTAGAATTATCAGTGTTGCCAAATCATGGTTACAAAGATCGTTGTTGCAACTATAACACAGGGTACCGTGCAAAAACTTGGTCATATGCCCAACTAAATAACAACTTTGCGGGTTTTTGCGATTGAAAACGCGTTAACTAGTTTTTGGAGGTCAATTTTACGGAGTAGATCGCTTTCAATACACAAAATTTCCAGTGTACCAAGACGTTGTTGACACATTGTTGATCGTTTAACGTCTTTAATTCGTGACTACAAGTTATTTCTAATTTCTTAACACAACGCCACGTTTGCTTCGTTGCGTCACCCAACGGAAATCCGAATTTTTAAAAACAATAAAAAGGAAGTGGCAACATGTTTGAATTTGTCTTTTTTAACGATTTTTGCAACCTTTAATTCATCTGGAAAAACAGAGCTATTAAGATAAATACTTATTAGTTTAGAAAATGATTATTTTGAAAAAATGACTAAATTTCTACTGATTTTAAAACGGCCTGGATTTTTGACTGGCCTGTAGGCACGTGCCTACTTTGCCTACTGGTTAATCCGGCACTGGTTATGTTAGGTAACAAAGAGTTTAAACGAAAACTTATCAATGTAGTTTAGTTTTGCGTAACAAAAAAAAATTGCTGAAAAATCTAAACGCATTGCTTATAATTTAGCAAACGTTAAATCAAAGTAACAATCAAAATTTATAGCTAGACAAGGATTTGTTGTTCTATATCTTCCATTTGTGAAAGCGAAAATGTTCAGAGCAGCGATTCTAGAACTGCGATTCACAAAAAAGCATGCCCTGACAAACAAACTTCTAGATTCCTGAAGTTGGCGAACCCTAAGATGTAAGCACAGATAGAGCTGGTCAAAACGATACCTCCACTCATCACCATAAAATCATATTCCAAGTAAAATAAAAATCAATTGAAATGTCAAATAGATTAAAATATTGAAGATAATCCACATTTGTCAGTCATAGAGCAGCCAATTGTTTCACATCTATGAAACGCGACACAATTAATAAAACAAACAAAAAAGCAATTATGGCGCAAGAGAGACATTCGCAGCGATTCATAACGAACTTTGAATTGTGTTTTCAACCAAGCTTAGCGTCATCTTAAATCCACTAAATAGAGAAGGTCTGCGTGTTTAGGCTGATGCGACTAAAACACTGGCTGCTTTTAAGTAGTCTCACTATTCGGCCATACAGGCTCTCTGTGCATGCCAGGAGACATGGCAACTTTAGATAATAAAAAAGATAGTAAAATTTTTATAAGGACAATAGTTAATAGTTTGATATTTTGCAATTCATATCACATAAACATGTCTGTCATCGACTATTTTCGCTGGGTTACTTCTTTTCAAGCATTTTATGACGTATGATAAAGCATTTCATGACGTATGATAAAGCTTTGGTATAAAGAGTTCGTTTTGTTCATGACTTATCTTCGCTAGGTGATGCGCTTGAGTAACCTAAACTGGATCTACCATCATTGTCAGCTTCAATTTTGTCTTCAGCCAGGAACGCTGTATTGACGTACTCGTTCGTAGCTCTTGTTCGATCAGCTTCGTTGGCGTTGGAATTGTTTGCATGGTTCACACCTTCATCAGTTCTCGTACCAGCCCTCACTTCAGCCGCATGGACGTCATAATGTCCAGTATGATCTTCAGTATTGTTACAAAACAAGCAAAAGTTACGTTTGATGCATTTGTCAGAAGTCCAGTTGTTCCCGACAATTTTCACCAAATCAAACGTCATATAAAAACCGTTATGGTCTACTTAACCTAGCTGGCCTCTTACGTCATGGAAATTGCTAGAAAATGTCCAAATATTGCACCATCGGTCGTAAGACCTGATGAAATATTGCATTAGCCGCTTGAAAACCTGTTTGAATGACTTCATAATTGTCTTTCATTATTGCGTCACAGTTACTGTCTACGTGCATTTGAGATATCGCAAATTATTCTAGTCATTCGTAAAATTGTTTGTTGGAAGTTAATCGCACATTTAACTGTTTGCTTGGTGCTTACCAGCTGGACAAATTTTCCGTCTTTTATCCAAGTAATCTGTTCTGTAGTGACAATTTTAGTGGTGTACGGTGTTGCATCCCGATTTCGATAGCCGCGGGCTAATTTTACAGGAATACACTTTTTGAATAGACGTTTCGAAAGAGTGTTTCTTTTTCGGTCATTACATGCAGACGAACGGATCCGGGAATTTTATGTTACAATTTTCCCACGAAGAGATTATGGTTTACCGCTGTGACCACCAGTAACGGATTTTTAAAAAATTGTTGTGGTGCATTAGAGTTTCAACAAATTTTTTGAAAAACTGAATGTCAAGGTAAAACTTGATGTCCGAAAACTAAACACCTGGATCCCCAGACAGTAAAATCCATGCGTCAAATGTTTTGCGTGGTTTGCGTAAACTGGATGACGAATCAATTCAATGGCTGCTCGATACCTGCCCAAACATCTAGACCACGTCGCCGCCACTGCCCAAGGGTGGTAAAAGGCAAAGCTCCTCGACTCCAGGAGTGGCGAAAAATGTTCAAACAAAAGAGCAATAATCCATCATTTTTACATTGTCTGCAAACGTAGAATCAATGTAAAAATGACGTATTTTGTTGTCTGGGTTGATTAGCCGTCTGGAAGGATTTTTTTTCCAAACGTTTTGATAAACTTGATTTTGTTTTAAGCGCTTTTTGTGCGTTTTCAAGACGAATGATAATTTTCTGATCCAGACACACACGCCTTGTATTTGACCAAATCCATCAAAGAAAACTGCTGGATCTCGCTAAAAATTTGAGTACCGTACAAGGTTTGTTGTAAAATTTAAATGTTACATTTTAAACGTTTTATTTTAACGACCAAAGGAGGATTTCAATACCCTCCTCCTTGACGGTTTATACTAAGAGCCTATACTGTTGTAGTGTTGTATGGTCTCAGTAAATTTTCGAAAATTCGTCTGAGATGTCCGCTGTTCAGACCTTTCCTTCCGCATAGCATACAAGGCAGCATACATAGCATACAAGATTTCTCCTCATGCCTCTTTAAACATTATTGAAATAATCCAATTTAATTCTTAACTACATGAGTGACCAACGTACTCCCTTTAAAATGTTGCATTTTTCCACAGCCGGGCACGTTAGAAATTGATCTCTTAAATCCACTGCCGAACTACTGTGTGCCCAATGCTGCCGGTTATGGTAATAAAATGGGATTGAGCAAGCAAAACAAACCAACAATATTGGCAAAATAAGAGAAAAATTGCATATTTTTTCTCGATTTTGGGGCTACGTGATCAAGTGTCCATTTTGAATCCGCTACTGCATACATCGTAAGCTTATCTGTTACTTTTTTGTTGTATCGTGCAGGGCCGTAGCCAGACCGCAGAGCCAGGGGGGGCCAACTTTTTGTTAGGGGGGCCAAAAAAATTTAAATGATTTTGGCATTTTAACCTCTTAAATACCGGTATCCACAAAAATTGCAATATATCAGATTAGTGTTAAGCCCAACACTGGTCTCTTATTTTATCCGCTAGTTAAATCACGGCAACCATATTACAATGACCAACATAACACAGCAATTGTTGACTTGTTGTATAAATAGCGTTAGGCTACTTGTTATGAGCAGTAGCGTAGCCAGGAATTTTGAAAGGGGGTGGGGTTGACGGCGAGTTTCGCTTATCGCGACACCCAGCGGCGGAGGGTCTGGGGGGCCTCCCCCAGAAAATTTTGAAAAATTACTTTGAATTTGGTGCATTCTGAGAGTATTTTCAACAAAAATGTGGGTATGAATATTCCTGTAAAATGGTGCTTTCCGGTGGCATAGCAAAAGGATAAGATCATGTTTTCTTCGGCATTTTTCGGAAATAAAGCTACAAGTCTCTATGTTTTCTTGTTGCTAATTCCAGGCTAAGATATTTGAATGTTTGGTAATGGCAAAACTCGCTCTTTGCAGTTTCGTTTAAAGTTAGGCAAACTTTGTTTTAGAGACATAAAGAGACCACCCCCTTTGGCTACGCCACTGGTTATGAGCAAAAACTTTAACTGGCTCGAAGAAGCTAGTGCCGAGAATTTTGATAGATATGATTACATTCCGCCTATACACCCGTGAGCTAGTCTATTGCAGTCGCGGTAGTTTGGATGCAAACCGTCTCACAAACAAGTCTAAATCGATAGATTTCGATACAGAATGTTCAAAGGCCATAAGCACCAAGTTTGCCTGTTTTGGTTGTAACATGCTCCGTCTAGTGGGAGCGTCAACCGTTGTTAACACTGAGTCTTCCTCCTCCTGTGAATGTGGTGCCGAGGAACAGACCGCAGACCACATCATCAATGACTGTACCATCTTCAAGCCACCTAACGGAGTGGAAGGTCTGCGCGTCATGGATGATGAAACTAAAGACTGGCTGCTCTCTAGCAGCCTTCCAGTGTAGTCCGGGAACATCGTGAATCTGGGGTGGTAAAAGGATAGACCCTCGGCCCCAGAAGCTCAGACGACGACGACGACGACGACGACGAACACTGAGAATCCACACTCACAAACGGCAGTGCTAGATCCAAATGTAGCAATATCTGCTGCAAGGTTGAACACTTTACAGATTAAAAAACTAGAAACAAAATTTATTTACACTAATTGAAGAGAAAAAATAAACACTGCTTAAAAGATTACGGTTTATATTTTGTATGCGTTGTCTTCAAAAACCACTTGCTTTACCACTGCACATTTTGCGATTTATCTCTGCACAAATTTGGTTTATCAGTGCACAAATTGGTTATCACTGACCCTTAGAATATGGTACCGAGAATAGCGACAGCTGATATCAAATAGCCTAATTTGTACCGGTTTGTAGGCCTGCTGGAAAACCATTCCCTCTTTGTTAGGTTATCATTCTTTCTCAAAACATTTTTATTTTGCACAGTTTCTGACAATTTTTCTACCAACCTAACACGTGTTGGCCTTGGTTGAAATGAACATGTTGAGGTTGCCAAAGGAGGGGGTGGGGGGGGGGGGCGAAATTGTTTAATCATCTTAGCTGTTAACTAAACAAAACAATTGTAGTTAATTGGGCCTAGGTTGGAGCTCTGCAACGGGAAAGATGGGCAAAATCATTACAATTGTAGCTGTTGCTCGAGAATGTTGGAATTTTGCCAGAGGGGGGGCAAAATTTTTTTCAGGGGGGCGAGCCCCCCCTGGCCCCCGGCTGGCTACGGGCCTGGTATCGTGGCTGATAGGCTACGATAAGAAATATCGTGTATTGTGGTTTGTCGTAGTTGAAGATTTAGATTAAGTGGACGAAAAGATGAGAAATCCAATCTTCGTGTCCACCTTCAGGCATGCCTTTAAGTGCCCTGCCAAAGACACAGCCGCATGCGCTTGAGCGGTGTCGAACCAGCGCCCTTTCGAACGTCGTTCTTAGTCTCTTACCACTTTGTAAAGTAGCCGACCACATAATTATGTTACTGTTTCAACACTAACAAACACTGGTAAACGTATGTCAATTGTTACCGCGGTTGGAGAACAAAAAGATTCCTCTTCCATGACATTTTCTGGCTTGTTCGGTGTGGTCAAGGAACGTAGTCGAGCTTCTTCGAGATTATAATTCCCCTTGTGAAAGTAACAAAACATAATCATTGGTTAACTATAGCTTTAAAAAATTAGATGTTTCTCTCTTTTATACCTTTTGACTGGGATTTGAACTTATTTACCAACTGCGTTTTGTAAACGTTTGTTGGTAAATAAGTAAACTTATTTACCAACTGCGTTTTGGTTGAACAGTATCCGTTCACCAGATTTCCTATCTCATTCTTAGAGTGACGTACACAGGGAGGCATTGGGTTAGGGTTAAGAATTGGGTTTTGCCTCTCCTTTTAAAAAAAGTTTCAGTAATTTAATAAAGTACGGCACTTAATAGCACAGTCAAATCAAATCGAAATGTTGTTAAAAAGTAAGCAAATACTAAATCAATGGCTCAATTTTGGGCCCAGTTTCGGTTTATTGGCCCAAATTTGGATTGGACCTACATACTTTTACATTACAGCCTAATTATGAAATCTTTCTGTCTCTATGATAGATTAGAACGATTAGATCCACTTAAAACGTAAGATACTTAAGAAAACTGTTTAAACAATCCCAGACAACAATTCTTCATTTTTACATTGATTTAACGTATGCAGAAGTTGAATCAATGTAAAAATTGCAGATTTCACGGCCTTGGTTTTAAGCCAGCCTATTAAGTTGCCAGTAACATTTGCAATGGTGACGATACGCATGAATGATCTTACTTGTCGGTTTCTCCATCGAATGCATAAAATTCCAATTGCAACTAAAATGACAACCAGCAAAAAAATTGGACCAACGATCCACGCGAGTGAAGGTGGATAGACCGGCACATCTGAAAACATATCTATCAAAAGATACGAGATAATCTTGAAGATGTTTAGAAAGTTAAGTCTGTTGGCCTGCGGTGCTTCTTTCAGTGGCGTATACGCAGAAAATTTTTATGGGTGTGGTTTTGACAAATAATTGCATGAGACCCTTTTTACTAATGCATATATTGATTTCCATTAAGGATAGGCTAGGGGATCTCCTGACTAAGAAGCAGCAGGCCAGCGATTCTCCATCAGGTATCAATTAATCATTCTTTATTACCTAAATACATGGAAAATTAGCAGAGCCCTATTGGCATATGCATTTCGCTCTAACTGTAGAGCATCATTGGTGCCTTATTCAAATAGAATCAAATTTTTACTAATGCTTACTTCACGGCAAAATGAATGTAGGACTGACAGATCAGAGAACGTAAGCTTGTAATTTTGCTGATAATGAGGGCTACGAGATGGTCGAGCAAGCTTCCCTAACATTGCTATACGTGTTTTGTTAAAAATTTGTTGGTTGAGTGGGCAATGCAATGCAAATCATGAATGTAATCCAATGTTCATCCAGAATTTCTTGTGAAGTACGAAAACGTTTCGCATTTTACGTTAAGATTGCATTTGTAGCAAAAGGTATTTTAAATACTCGTTGCAGTGCTGTGCTTTTACTTTGCGATAAAATAAGGGAGATTCAAGGATGAACATCTCTACAAATTCTGTGATTAATTAATATTTATTTATCAAACTGAACCAACTTATGAAAAACCTTTTCTTGTTTGAAACAGCCATGAGTGAAAGCAGTCAGCTTATCTTAAAATAAACACTTTTTACGCAATTCTACGCATTTTTGTCTTGACGCTTTCTATTTTAAGCTTGAGGCTGAGGATGTGCCTGACATGAATGGAGACTGTGGATGTGCCTTGTCAGTCCCCGTCCTACCCTGATTCTAGGAAATGAGACGTAAAACAGGAAGAAGAAGAAGCCTAAAATTCTCATGCATGGGTATTTCATGTTTTTTTTTCAGCGCATAACAAAACCAAATTGCTGAAATCTCGAAATCATGAAGATAAAAGAATTTTCCGTCAAAATAAGACAAAACTTTATTTTGAAAACGTTTCAACGTGACATTAAAGTTGCTCATGCTTGGAGCTGTTCCATCAAATGGTGGAAAGAAACTGTTGCCAACAAAAATAGGCCGGTTATTTAAGCAGGTAGTTATCACCTGAGTCCACACTAGCCTATTTTGTTCAAGCAGCCTCACTGAACTTAAACAAAATCAAGCGAAAAACTGAGAAGTTTTGATACCAGTTATACTCAATTCTTCACTTTTTAGTTTCGTTGAAGATTATAATTGCTGTAACATGACACATACATAACTCGATTTCATAATAACTAGTAATACGTTGTGTTGGTGAAAAAACCAGATGACGCAATTAAATAAAGCCAAAAACAATAATAAAAATCAATTTCAATTTTCAAGCTCAATAGGGGAGGTTTTAACTTCCACATCTTCCCTTGCGTGCGCCAATGGCTTCCTTATTTCTAACCTTTGAGAAAGTCCCACCTTCTATAAAGGTAAAGTGAGTCCCATACTTGAATCTAAGCATGGTGGGATGAGAACCTTATCTTCTCATCCCACGATGCTTAGATTCAATTATCGCCTTCGTAACTATGTATCAGAAGAAACATTGCTCATGTTATATTATAGTTTAGTATATAGTCGTGTTCAATACGGTATTACTATATGGGGTACTGCAAGTAAAACGCTAATCAAGGAAGTAGACGTCAGACACAATAATATTATTCGCGCAATCACTAGAAGTACAAAATTCAGTCACGTCACTAACTTATACAAATCTTTGAGTTTTTACAACGTGAAGATATTTACAAACTCGAAATTTCCAAATTTATGCATAAAGTTTCCAATAATAATCTACCACCTGTATTGCAAGATCGTTTTATAAAACTTGATAATATTCACTCGCTCAACACTCGACAATTAAATAAAATGAAGTATTTTCTTCCACAAATAAACAAATCCGTGGTACACAATCTTTTAGCACATCGGGGTACTAAATTGTAGAGTGAATTGGATGAATGTATGAAAAGCAAACACCTTGCTTTGTTTAAAAAACTTTATAAAATTACCTTGTTAAATTCTTATTAAATAGTTAAAATTGTTCAGTTTAATTATTTTATCTACATGTAACCTCGTATTTGTGTACTTTGTGTTATTACCCGATATGATTCATTATTATGCTTTTGTTTTCCTAGCTGGTCTTGATTCATTTTCCTACAAAACCTCATATTTTTCTTTTCGATTTCGAAGTTACTGTTCAATCATGCTGTTTATTGATTTAGCTAATGTATGACTTGTAATGTCTAATGCTGCAATGTATGATGTCTGCAAGGTTGTTCGGTGCTGCCAGACCTTTCTATTGCTATATTTTGATTTGTATGTAATTGTGTTTCTTTTTCTCGACTCGTATCAGAAAGGCAAATAAACAAACATCTCTCTCTCTCTCTCATTATACTAAGCCTTCAGCACTAACGAAGATTAACATAAAACATGGAAATGAAACCATTTTAGTGCCAAACACCAAGCCCCACAAAGTCTACTAAAAGTTGTTGAGCAGTGTTGTGTGAACAAAAGTTATTAGTCGCGAGATCGAGTAAATTTAAACCACTGTTGTATTTTAAATCAAGTGCCTCCCATTGCTTCATAATCTTGATTGCTCGCTGAAAGAAGTTTGTGCAGAAGAGAAAACATTCCAATTAACAAAACCGCAGTTTACAAGAAAGGCTAAAACTCAGACAGCAAAAAAAGCAACTGATTTGCTGTCTGGAAAGCAACATACGAATGAAGCTGTTTTATTGATGAAATTAATTCGAAAGTTGGTCAAGGCATGAACTGTTCTGCTGCTGTGAAGCTGAAGATGTGACTAGACCATGTAGTTTTAAAGTTTTTTTTTCCTGTGATACACTCAATTAATTGTCTAGGGACGTGCTAATAACTTTGTGCTTAATTCACTATGTAGATATTAACGACCTGTTTTAGCCTGATGCTGCGAGTTCGCTGTGGTAATAGCGAATAGCACTAGCTCTCGGAACACACTTCACTAGTCATGTGCTGTGATGGTATTTCCTCGTCATAGCACATAACTTTCAGAACACAGCTGCTTAGAACATCTCTCTCTCACAGGCAAAATTGAAAGGAAACGTGCCCAAGGCAGATAAAGATTAACCTACTTAAACCAATAAAACCAACACCAACATGCACCTAATAGACACAGCAAAAGAACGAAAATCTTGGCAACTTTTCGCTTGGAATCAAGCACGACAATGAAAGAAGAAGTAAGAGTAAGAAGTATTAGTAGTATTAAAGTATAGAAGAAGAAGTAGAAAAGAAGAAGTATCTACATTGAAGAATAAGCAACAAACATACTGCTAAAAGCGAAACTCAATCTAGCGTACTTCAATTTTCTGTTTCTCCGTAGTCAGGTGCAACAAGAATGTGCTTCGCCCATGAAGCTGGGCTCATCAGTATGGCACCACTACTTTTATGCCACAAAGTTCTTGGCCGCTGCTTTCATTAGTTACATGTGAACCTGTATTGACTAATTTTTTCTACAGTAACAAACCGAAGACATAGTGGCAATTACGCAGAATGTTCAGAAAAAGTACAAACCACTTACCTACCACTGCTGGACGACATATAAAACTCCCCATAGTATTATAACATGTGGAATTGCTACTGCAGTTAGCGATGTTCATAGCACACTCATCGATATCTTTACATAAAGTTCCATCTGGTTGAAATCCTTTATCACAAATGCAATTGAAACTGCCTATTGTATTGTTGCAAGTGGAATTGCTCGGGCAAACGCCCTCGCTGATGGCACATTCATCCATATCAACACAGAGAACTCCATTGTTTTGAAATCCTTCATTACAAATGCAATTGAAACTGCCTATTGTATTGTTGCAAGTGGAATTGCTCATGCAAATATCCTCGCTGGTGGCACATTCATCCATATCAACACAGAGAACTCCATTGTTTTGAAATCCTTCATTACAAATGCAATTGAAACCGCCTATTGTATTGTTGCAAGTGGAATTGCTCGTGCAAATATCCTCGCTGGTGCCACATTCATCCATATCAATACAGAGAACTCCATTGTTTTGAAATCCTTCATTACAAATGCAATTGAAACCGCCTATTGTATTGTTGCAAGTGGAATTGCTCGTGCAAATATCCTCGCTGGTGGCACATTCATCCATATCAACACATAGAATTCCATTTTTTTGAAATCCTTTATTACAAATGCAATTGAAACTTCCTATTGTGTTGTTGCAAGTGGAATTGCTCGTGCAATTATCAGCACTGGTGTCACATTCATCCATGTCAACACAGAGAACTCCATTGTTTTGAAATCCTTCAGTACAAATGCAATTGAAACTGCCTATTGTATTGTTGCAAGTGGAATTGCTCGGGCAAACGCTCTCGCTGGTGGCACATTCATCCATATCAACACAGAGAACTCCATTGTTTTGAAATCCTTCATTACAAATGCAATTGAAACCGCCTATTGTATTGTTGCAAGTGGAATTGCTCGTGCAAATATCCTCGCTGGTGGCACATTCATCCATATCAACACATAGAACTCCATTTTTGTGAAATCCTTCAGTACAAATGCAATTGAAACTGCCTATTGTATTGTTGCAAGTGGAATTGCTCGCGCAAACGCCCTCGCTGATGGCACATTCATCCATATCAACACATAGAACTCCATTTTTTTGAAATCCTTTAATACAAATGCAATTGAAACTGCCTATTGTATTGTTGCAAGTGGAATTGCTCGGGCAAACGCCCTCGCTGATGGCACATTCATCCATATCAACACAGAGAACTCCATTGTTTTGAAATCCTTCATTACAAATGCAATTGAAACTGCCTATTGTGTTGTTGCAAGTGGAATTGCTGGTGCAAATATCCTCGCTGGTGGCACATTCATCCATATCAACACAGAGAACTCCATTGTTATGAAATCCTTCACTACAAATGCAATTGAAACTGCCTATTGTGTTGTTGCAAGTGGAATTGCTCGTGCAAATATCCTCGCTGGTGGCACATTCATCCATATCAACACATAGAACTCCATTGTTTTGAAATCCTTCAATACAAATGCAATTGAAACTGCCTATTGTATTGTTGCAAGTGGAATTGCTCGGGCAAACGCCCTCGCTGGTGGCACATTCATCCATATCAACACAGAGAACTCCATTGTTTTGAAATCCTTCATTACAAATGCAATTGAAACTGCCTATTGTATTGTTGCAAGTGGAATTGCTCGGGCAAACGCCCTCGCTGATGGCACATTCATCCATATCAACACAGAGAACTCCATTGTTTTGAAATCCTTCATTACAAATGCAATTGAAATTGCCTATTGTGTTGTTGCAAGTGGAGTTGCTCGTGCAAATATCCTCGCTGGTGTCACATTCATCTATATCAACACAGAGAACTCCATTGTTTTGAAATCCTTCATTACAAATGCAATTGAAACCGCCTATTGTGTTGTTGCAAGTAGAGTTGCTCGTACAATTATCATCGCTGGTGCCACATTCATCAATATCAACACATAGAACTCCATTTTTTTGAAATCCTTCATTACAAATGCAATTGAAACTGCCTATTGTGTTGTTGCAAGTAGAGTTGCTCGTACAATTATCATCGCTGGTGGCACATTCATCAATATCAACACAGAGAACTCCATTTTCTTGAAATCCTTCATTACAAATGCAATTGAAACTGCCTATTGTGTTGTTGCAAGTAGAGTTGCTCGTACAATTATCATCGCTGGTGGCACATTCATCCATATCAACACAAAAAAATCCATTTTCTTGAAATCCTTCATTACAAATGCAATTGAAACTGCCTATTGTGTTGTTGCAAGTAGAGTTGCTCGTACAATTATCATCGCTGGTGGCACATTCATCCACATCAAAACAGAAAACTCCATTTTCTTGAAATCCTTCATTACAAATGCAATTGAATCCGCCTATTGTGTTGTTGCAAAGAGAGTTGATGGTACAATTATCATCGCTGGTGGCACATTCATCAATATCAACACAGAGAACTCCATTTTCTTGAAATCCTTCATTACAAATGCAATTGAAACCGCCTATTGTGTTGTTGCAAGTAGAATTGCTCGTACAATTATCATCGCTGGTGGCACATTCATCCATATCAACACAGAGAACTCCATTTTCTTGAAATCCTTCATTACAAATGCAATTGAAACTGCCTATTGTGTTGTTGCAAGTAGAGTTGCTCGTACAATTATCATCGCTGGTGGCACATTCATCCATATCAACACAGAGAACTCCATTTTCTTGAAATCCTTCATTACAAATGCAATCGAAACTGCCTATTGTGTTGTTGCAAGTAGAGTTGCTCGTACAATTATCATCGTTGGTGGCACATTCAACAATATCAACACATAGAACTCCATTTTCTTGAAATCCTTCATTACAAATGCAATTGAAACTGCCTATTGTGTTGTTGCAAGTAGAGTTGCTCGTACAATTATCATCGCTGGTGGCACATTCATCAATATCAACACATAGAACTCCATTTTCTTGAAATCCTTCATTACAAATGCAATTGAAACTGCCTATTGTGTTGTTGCAAGTAGAGTTGATCGTACAATTATCATCGCTGGTGGCACATTCATCAATATCAACACAGAGAACATTTTTTTCTTGAAATCCTTCATTACAAATGCAATTGAAACTGCCTATTGTGTTGTTGCAAGTAGAGTTGCTCGTACAATTATCATCGCTGGTGGCACATTCATCAATATCAACACAGAGAACTCCATTTTCTTGAAATCCTTCATTACAAATGCAATTGAAATCGCCTATTGTGTTGTTGCAAGTAGAGTTGCTTGTACAATTATCATTGCTGGTGGCACATTCATCCATATCAACACATAGAACTCCATTTTCTTGAAATCCTTCATTACAAATGCAATTGAAACTGCCTATTGTGTTGTTGCAAGTAGAGTTGCTCGTACAATTATCATCGCTGGTGGCACATTCATCAATATCAACACAGAGAAATCCATTTTCTTGAAATCCTTCATTACAAATGCAATTGAAACTGCCTATTGTGTTGTTGCAAGTAGAGTTGCTTGTACAATTATCATCGTTGGTGGCACATTCATCGACATCAAAACAGAGAACTCCATTTTCTTGAAATCCTTCATTACAAATGCAATTGAAACTGCCTAATGTGTTGTTGCAAGTAGAGTTACTTGTACAATGATCATCGCTGGTGGCACATTCATCAATATCAACACAGAGAACTCCATTTTCTTGAAATCCTTCATTACAAATGCAATTGAAACCGCCTATTGTGTTGTTGCAAGTAGAGTTGCTTGTACAATTATCATCGCTGGTGGCACATTCATCCATATCAACACATAGAACTCCATTTTCTTGAAATCCTTCATTACAAATGCAATTGAAACCGCCTATTGTGTTGTTGCAAGTAGAGTTACTCGTACAATTATCATCGCTGGTGGCACATTCATCAATATCAACACAGAGAACTCCATTTTCTTGAAATCCTTCATTACAAATGCAATCGAAACTGCCTATTGTGTTGTTGCAAGTAGAGTTGCTCGTACAATTATCATCGTTGGTGGCACATTCAACAATATCAACACATAGAACTCCATTTTCTTGAAATCCTTCATTACAAATGCAATCGAAACTGCCTATTGTGTTGTTGCAAGTAGAGTTGCTCGTACAATTATCATCGTTGGTGGCACATTCAACAATATCAACACATAGAACTCCATTTTCTTGAAATCCTTCATTACAAATGCAATTGAAACTGCCTATTGTGTTGTTGCAAGTAGAGTTGCTCGTACAATTATCATCGCTGGTGGCACATTCATCAATATCAACACATAGAACTCCATTTTCTTGAAATCCTTCATTACAAATGCAATTGAAACTGCCTATTGTGTTGTTGCAAGTAGAGTTGATCGTACAATTATCATCGCTGGTGGCACATTCATCAATATCAACACAGAGAACATTTTTTTCTTGAAATCCTTCATTACAAATGCAATTGAAACTGCCTATTGTGTTGTTGCAAGTAGAGTTGCTCGTACAATTATCATCGCTGGTGGCACATTCATCAATATCAACACAGAGAACTCCATTTTCTTGAAATCCTTCATTACAAATGCAATTGAAATCGCCTATTGTGTTGTTGCAAGTAGAGTTGCTTGTACAATTATCATTGCTGGTGGCACATTCATCCATATCAACACATAGAACTCCATTTTCTTGAAATCCTTCATTACAAATGCAATTGAAACTGCCTATTGTGTTGTTGCAAGTAGAGTTGCTCGTACAATTATCATCGCTGGTGGCACATTCATCAATATCAACACAGAGAAATCCATTTTCTTGAAATCCTTCATTACAAATGCAATTGAAACTGCCTATTGTGTTGTTGCAAGTAGAGTTGCTTGTACAATTATCATCGTTGGTGGCACATTCATCGACATCAAAACAGAGAACTCCATTTTCTTGAAATCCTTCATTACAAATGCAATTGAAACTGCCTAATGTGTTGTTGCAAGTAGAGTTACTTGTACAATGATCATCGCTGGTGGCACATTCATCAATATCAACACAGAGAACTCCATTTTCTTGAAATCCTTCATTACAAATGCAATTGAAACCGCCTATTGTGTTGTTGCAAGTAGAGTTGCTTGTACAATTATCATCGCTGGTGGCACATTCATCCATATCAACACATAGAACTCCATTTTCTTGAAATCCTTCATTACAAATGCAATTGAAACCGCCTATTGTGTTGTTGCAAGTAGAGTTACTCGTACAATTATCATCGCTGGTGGCACATTCATCAATATCAACACAGAGAACTCCATTTTCTTGAAATCCTTCATTACAAATGCAATTGAAACTGCCCATTGTGTTGTTGCAAGTAGAGTTGCTCGTACAATTATCATTGCTGGTGGCACATTCATCCATATCAACACAAAAAAATCCATTTTCTTGAAGTCCTTCATTACAAATGCAATTGAAACCGCCTATTGTGTTGTTGCAAGTAGAGTTGCTCGTACAATTATCATCGCTGGTGGCACATTCATCAATATCAACACAGAGAACTCCATTTTCTTGAAATCCTTCATTACAAATGCAATTGAAACTGCCTATTGTGTTGTTGCAAGTAGAGTTGCTCGTACAATTATCATCGCTGGTGGCACATTCATCAATATCAACACAGAGAACTTCATTTTCTTGAAATCCTTCATTACAAATGCAATTGAAACTGCCTATTGTGTTGTTGCAAGTAGAGTTGCTCGTACAATTATCATCGCTGGTGGCACACTCATCAATATCAACACAGAGAATTCCATTTTCTTGAAATCCTTCATTACAAATGCAATTGAAACTGCCTATTGTGTTGTTGCAAGTAGTGTTGCTCGTACAATTATAATCGCTGGTGGCACATTCATCCATATCAACACATAGAACTCCATTTTCTTGAAATCCTTCATTACAAATGCAATTGAAACTGCCTATTGTGTTGTTGCAAGTAGAGTTGCTCGTACAATTATCATCGCTGGTGGCACATTCATCAATATCAACACAGAGAACTTCATTTTCTTGAAATCCTTCATTACAAATGCAATTGAAACTGCCTATTGTGTTGTTGCAAGTAGAGTTGCTTGTACAATTATCATCGTTGGTGGCACATTCATCGACATCAAAACAGAGAAATCCATTTTCTTGAAATCCTTCATTACAAATGCAATTGAAACTGCCTATTGTGTTGTTGCAAGTAGAGTTGCTTGTACAATTATCATCGCTGGTGGCACATTCATCAATATCAACACAGAGAACTCCATTTTCTTGAAATCCTTCATTACAAATGCAATTGAAACTGCCTATTGTGTTGTTGCAAGTAGAGTTGCTCGTACAATTATCATCGCTGGTGGCACATTCATCCATATCAGCACAGAGAACTCCATTTTCTTGAAATCCTTCATTACAAATGCAATTGAAACTGCCTATTGTGTTGTTGCAAGTAGAGTTGCTCGTACAATTATCATCGCTGGTGGCACATTCATCAATATCAACACATAGAACTCCATTTTCTTGAAATCCTTCATTACAAATGCAATTGAAACTGCCTATTGTGTTGTTGCAAGTAGAGTTGCTCGTACAATTATCATCGCTGGTGGCACATTCATCCATATCAACACAAAAAAATCCATTTTCTTGAAATCCTTCATTACAAATGCAATTGAAACTGCCTATTGTGTTGTTGCAAGTAGAGTTGCTCGTACAATTATCATCGCTGGTGGCACATTCATCAATATCAACACAGAGAACTCCATTTTCTTGAAATCCTTCATTACAAATGCAATTGAATCCGCCTATTGTGTTGTTGCAAGTAGAGTTGCTTGTACAATTATCATCGCTGGTGGCACATTCATCAATATCAACACAGAGAACTCCATTTTCTTGAAATCCTTCATTACAAATGCAATTGAAACTGCCTATTGTGTTGTTGCAAGTAGAGTTGCTTGTACAATTATCATCGTTGGTGGCACATTCATCCACATCAAAACAGAGAACTCCATTTTCTTGAAATCCTTCATTACAAATACAATTGAAACCGCCTATTGTGTTGTTGCAAGTAGAGTTGCTCGTACAATTATCATCGCTGGTGGCACATTCATCAATATCAACACAGAGAACTCCATTTTCTTGAAATCCTTCATTACAAATGCAATTGAAACTGCCTATTGTGTTGTTGCAAGTAGAGTTGCTCGTACAATTATCATTGCTGGTGGCACATTCATCCATATCAACACAAAAAAATCCATTTTCTTGAAATCCTTCATTACAAATGCAATTGAAACTGCCTATTGTGTTGTTGCAAGTAGAGTTGCTCGTACAATTATCATCGCTGGTGGCACATTCATCAATATCAACACAGAGAACTCCATTTTCTTGAAATCCTTCATTACAAATGCAATTGAAACTGCCTATTGTGTTGTTGCAAGTAGAGTTGCTCGCGAAAAAGCCTTCGTTGATAACGCATTCATTGATGTCGCTGCAAGTCGTTCCGTTTCCACTGAATCCCTCGTTACAAGTACAATTGAAGCCTCCAACCGTGTTCTCGCATGAGGCGTTCGGGTGGCAATCGTGTGGTCTGTTTGTATTTGCACATTCGTTGACATCTAAATATTGGACGGAAAGATTAAACCATAGTTTCAAGCACTGGACAGCAAACGAACACAAATCTAAGTCATGTGATCTTAACCATAAACAGTCAGCAAAGAATGTTTCGGGTTAACTTTGGTTTTCGACAAGGATTGTTTTGGATTTTTAACAAGGGGTTAAATTTTTTTTTTGGGGCTATTTTTGTGTGATAAAAAGGTAAATTTCGACAAAGTACATGATGAATATTCAAAATGTAATTTAGAAAACAACTTTTGGGTGAAATTACCTCAAGGCAGTCGGTAAAGAATAAATGATAATTAAACGATTTGAGAACCTGCGGTGTATGATTGATTGAATCTTTATCCTCGGACTGGGACAGCTTTTTGCAGAGCTTAATCCTGGCAGTTTTGCATACTGGTAGAGGCTTTGAATCACTGACGCAGGCCCGGTCGCGAAATTTTTTTTCCCACGAGATTTCTGTCTCATTGATTTTAGTCACTCTAAAAGTAAGATTTTCCGAAAGTGTTTTGAGAGATTGGTTGATTCAGATTGCGAAATAACTATTTGCTAATGAAATTCTGCAATGATAATAAAATATAAGCTTTCCCTAACCCTACTTTTTTTGAAAAGCTCTTGTGCACCGCAAAAATTAATGTAAAGAAAAAAAAAGTTTGACTTCGACGGGCGTCGAACCCTCGTTCTCACGATCATCAGGCAGGGTATGAAGCCACTGATCCAACCGTGCCAACGAGAAAATGTTGCATTCACACGGTTTTAATACAAACGTTTACCAAAATATGTAAATGAGACAGAAATCTCGTGGGAAAAAATTTTTCGCGGCCCGGTCACCGAGATTGACAGAGTAAAGTTTTCCTATTGTTCAAGTGTTGTTGCTAGGGAATTATTCCATCCATTAGATGCCGCTGAATGGAGAGCAGTCCTTAACGTGCGTTGCTCAAGCACACACCCCGAGAGTCGAACCAGCGCAGCTTGATCTTGAAGCTTCTTCGTTCCAGAAGTCACACGCTAACCTATAGAGCAGTGGTTCCCAACCGGGGTGCCGCGGCACCCTGGGGTGCCAATTGCAATGCTCAAGGGTGCCGCGAGATATTGCAATAGTGTGGCCCATTCTTTATTTTAACTTTAACTCGTTAAGTGCGGAATTTATTTATTTCTAACCGAGTTTCAGTGCGTATTAAGTTTCGCGCCTCGTAGTTATTCCCGGCTCCTTTCTAGAGAGTCGCTTAGTGGGGAAGCCGCTGGGCTGGCGGTAAGCCTTCGTTTTCTCGCCCAGGAAAAACAGCGTGAAAGAGATTTTGACTCGTTGCTTTTCTTTCCCTGAAAACGTTTGAAAGGCATCATTATTGCCAGGTTTCATGATTTTATTTTGCGTTTCATGGCGCACAAAGTCAAATTGCAGTGATGGATTATTGGATTGTGTGACCCAGCACGATTATAAAATTGCACGATTGTTTGCGAACCATTGTAAACCGATGGTTGGGTCAAGGTCAATTGAAGGATTTGTATCGTTAGCAAACAGGCAAAATAGTGATATTATAACAATACACTGTTTTCTTCATCGCGAAGTTCTTGTCGGAAAAACATTAGGTTCAGACCTAAAAAGTGTTAAACAAAGTTGTCAAAATGGTCAACTACATCAAAAGTAGACCACTTAAATCACGTCTATTTGCCAAGCTTTGTAAGGAAATGCGAGAAAACTATGCTAATATTCTGTTAGGCTACCGTCCGAAGTAAGATGGTTGTCGCGAGGAAAAGCATTGTCACGAGTAGGCTATATATGAGTTTCTCAGCAGTCAAGTGTAGCAAGAACTAGTAGTGCGGTACTGATGAGTCCAGCCTCATGGGCGAAACACGTGTCTATCGCTGAGTTCTTGCTACACTCGAATGCAGAGAAACACATGTTTTTGGGAAAATCTTGATGGCTAGGGTGGAGGCTACACCGGTATGGTTAGCAAAACACAGTGCTCGCTGTTCTATATAGTGAGCAGTCAGGTAGTGCTGACGCCAGACAATCGCTCCTTCTCAACTAGGCTAGCCTATATGAGTTGAAGGATGCAATGCTCTCTTTTTTCAGCCTTGAAAAGCAAGAGGAATTTTGTGAATTGCTTTGCGATTACAATGGGGTCTCCAAATTAGCGTATTTAGTAAATAGCTTCGACCATTTAAATAACGTGAATGTAAAAATGCATGAAACTCTCTTAACTTCAACCGATAAAATGAAACCACTGAGAGAACAACTGCAAATGTGGTCCTTAAAAGTGGAGAACGAAAACTTTGACATGCTTTCACATTTCTCTGAAATGAAGAACAAAGAAGTTCTCATTAATAACTCAGCACCTAAAATCATTGGAAGAAAAAATTTAGAAATAATTCCCCTGCTTGTCCACGGAAAATTACGCATTGGTGAGATATCCACTTTTACTGGACTCTCGTATTGTTTTGAATCTTAAAGAAGAAGAATTAATTGATATTCGCAACGATAAAAATTTTAAGCTTATGCACAAGCAGATGCCTCTCGACGGGTTCTGGATAAAAATTCAAATGAATATCCTTGCGTTGAAAAGAAAGCTATTGTGCCTTTCTGCAGTTTTCCGCGTCATACTTATGTGAGAGTGGATTTTCCGTATAAACGAACATAAAAACTAAAAAACGAGAACGACTGCTTATAGTTGAGGAAGAAATGCGGGTGGGCTTTATCGAATAGAGCCCCCAGATATTAAGGGACTTTCTTCAAGAAGTCGAGCCCAAATTTCACAATGACTTTTGAATAAATAGCCTACATTTATTTACGCGCGCTATTAGGCCTATTTGAAATACAGAAACCTCATAAAATTGATCCAGTTTTGCCAGGGTGCCGCAAACTATTTATCTCTTTGATAGGGTGCCGCAAGGTCAAAAAGGTTGGGAACCACTGCTATAGAGCTATCGGGACGGGCATGATGAAGCATGTATATCGATATGCAGCATGTGAATCAGCGTTCGTACATCTCAAAAAACCATTTGAAATTGTTTGGTGACTGGAGGCATAGAAGCCCATATTCAAAGTATTTAAATATGTTTGTCAACAATATAATCAAACTTTCATCAATAATACTAAGTTCAACTTTCGTTTTGCAGACACTGATTTTCTGTGTTTTCCTTTTTCCTTTAAGTATGTTGGAAATCAAATTACCGAAAATCTATTAAAAGATGTTAAAAATAGTTGGTACGGCTAAAAATTTTAAAACAGTGGTTATAAACCCTTTCTCATAAAAAAATTGATGAATTTGCTAATTTGATTTAAGTACCGTAACCAATTAAGAGTTTTTAGCAAAACAACTTTGCTTTGTACGTACATGCGTATGCAAAAGTGTTTGTAAATAGGCCACTAAAAATAAGTTAGGTGCTGTTGTTGCAAACCTGTGATTACCATCATAGACCCTGACAACGCTACAGTAGTGCCATCACTAGTCATATGCCTTGCTATCACGGAGATATTGCTTCCAGTTTCAAGGGGTAGTCCTTTTATTTGCACCTACCAACAAAACCAATGCTGTAGCCATAATACAACTAAAAGAACAAATTTATGTGAATACAGTACATGTCTGTATGACTTCCGATATGAACTAATAGTTACGAGTGTGACTTTGTTGAAACCATTCATAAATACTATAGCTGTGACTATGAATGTTTTCCATGTAAAAATGAAATATGGAAGTTTCTTAGAGTAGCAAAGTTGATTTGCTTACATAACCAGTAATTTATTATCCTAAATATATTTTTTCATCAAACATAGTTACTATTCTCTAAAACCTCTACACTCTGCAGCCTGCTTCACTCTAAACCGGGGATCATCAGAAGGTTCTTATTCAAATCATCATCATCAAGTGCAGTCTCCGATCCGAAGGTTGGCTGTCATTTTCTTCCACAAGTCACGTTCTTCCGCTACTCTTTTTGTTTCTCCAATGCTTGACAAATCGGCCCACTGTATTACGTCATCTCCCCATGTTCGTCTCCTTCTTCCCCTGCACCTCTTTCCTTCCACCATACCTTCAATAACCAATTGATGTAGCTGTCCTGACGATCTTCTCAAAATATGTAGGTTATTCAAGTAGAATAGATTATTATAGAATTTATTTAAATAAGGATCTTTTGATGATCTCCCTTTTAGGGTGAATCAGGCTGTACAGGTTTTAGAGAACACTAACTATATTTGATGTAATTTGCTCTGCTTGGCCTTTTGCTTTTCATTGAGCACTTTTTGTAGTATTAATAATATTCATTGTTTATGGATCTTTACATAATATTCATCATCTATTTGCAACATTAGGAAAACAAACAGCGGTCAGGGAACAATAAGTTTTACTTTGCATGCTATTTTTTAAAACCATTGCCAGGGCCGTTGTGAAGATAATTTTGGCCGGTACCAATGAGATCCTCGGGCTCTAAATTAAGACATTAAGAAAAACGTTCCATATCCAAACAATACGCGATGGCTTCAAGTTCCCGGCCTCTTGAAAACGTTATTTTTTTCATTGTCTTACTTGATTTGAAGCTTGACTACCCCTTGTTGGAAAAGTCTCGGTCTCCTAAAATCATTTCGGGTTCGAGTGGACCCTCCCCCTGTCAATGCGGCTGACCATTGTTCACAGCCTTTGTTGTCATTTTCAAAACTATTTTGCCACGTTTCTTTCAGTTACCATGTAAATCGAGGAACTGTCCAATTGACTTCTATTTAAAGTTGCAACAGTTGTTTCATTGAAGTTGAAGGTGAACTCGATTGCGCGTGGCAGAAGAGATGATGGAAGCAGCAAGGTAACACCAACACCATCGTCATTTGTAATATACTGGATGGCTGATGTGTCTAGCACCGATCCATCTATTTATAAAATACTGTTGTTACAAAATAAAAAAAAAGTTTAAGAAAAAAAATAGAGAGAGACAAATGCATAGGTTTTGCTTAAGATTGATAAAAGTAGATGCAAATCATTACCATCTGGAACCAGAAAAAAGAGAAGTTCAGTCTTATGTATAGTCATCTTTGAAAATTAGAAAATTTTCAAAAAATTACGCAGTTAAAAAAGAAGTTTATGGAATTATCAAGTAACTTGCTACATGAGAGACATTTTCCCATAACCAGAAAAATATTTTCCAATTTAAAAGATTAGGTAAGGCGTTCTGAAAGTTTTAACTTGAAAAGAAAGCTAAAATGATTTAAAATTAAATGATTAAAACATTCAATAGTTGGAATTAGCTTACATTTAACTTGATTAATAAACCAAAAATCAACGTGTGGAGATTGTTGTTGATAATTCAATGTATTAAATTGCTTACAATGTTTTACAGTTTGCAGTTTTTTTTACAGTTTGTACCAATAAAATCTAGTTGCCAAAGTATATCCATCAGTTGGAGAATCAAAAAAAAAGAAAGTTTTAAAAAGCAGAAGCATAGACTGCTGGAAGCAAATCATACTCTACTTAGTCATAGAATCTTATTTGTCTTTACCCATCTCTTCACACCTGTGTTATGAAATATTGTGTATCGGCTTGAATCGGGTGATGTGTCTGGGGCAAAAGCGCCATGTACTCTGTCATAGATTGTGACGCCATTATCGTTGGACGTGCACGTCTTCAACAAATAGGTTTGTTCAATTCCATATATGGTATTGGAAGACAAATTGAAAAGAGTTTCCGCATCAGGAAATGAATCGAGTTGGATTTCTAGAAAATTAAAAACGAATAAAATTTTACTAAGTACCATTGTTTGTTTGTTTTTCATATCTTTATCCTGCATTGCGGGTAAACGGACTTGAGCGATATGCATCAGTGTACGCCTTCCAACGTACACCTGACCCACGCTGCAGCCGACGACAATGCCTGTTTTTCTCGGCAGTCGAGTGTAGCAGGAACTCAGTGATAGACACGTGTTTCGCCCATGAGGCTGGTTTTTTTATTTTTTTATTTTTTTTATTGAAAAGTAAAAACAGTTGTACAGTATTGCCAAATGTAAATACATTGAGCATGTGATTTCTAATCTTGAAAGGTCAATTAGGAAAGTAAACAGTACAAAAGAAACAATTGGTGAAGGCAATCATATTATTGATACCAATCTGTTGCACAGTATAAGTTATACCTGAATTAAGAGATCAAAAGCATGCGATAGATTTGGAAATTCATTGTAGCTATGATATCACTTTTATGTTTGGGGCTAGTGTTTTATCTCCACAATAACGGTCATCTAACAAGTACGTTCATACAATAGTAGCCCAAAAGATATTCTTATCATGCATATGCCAAAAGGCGTTGTTGTGTTCGACATTAAATCAGATGCATTGCGCAGGCAGGTAGGTAACACATTACCAGTCACAATAAAAGTGTCTATGTTACTGTGCGTCCCACAACGCACATTTGTGGCCAAAAAATAAACAAATCAATAAGTAGGAATATAATGTAATGCATGCAATTGCATAAACGAAGAAAGATCTGCATGTTGCCTCATTGCTCTCTTGTAGTGCAATGATGCTATATGCAGATGGTATGTGTGAATAAGTATCATTTACTATGGCGCATTTCATAAGATTTACAAGTCATGTGCATACACATCAAATGATAACACAATGTAACAAAAAAAATTTTTTTTTTTGTTCCCAGGTTCTAATCGATTTTTTCCTATTGCTTAGGACCAGTAAGTGTCGAAAATCAACTTTATTTCATATAAACTTTGCTTTTGTGGTTTAGAGAATGAAATTCTAAAATCGCAATATTTTTGAGAAAAGATATCAAAGATATGGCTAAAGAGCATCCAAGATGGATGTTAATCACTTTTAAATGTTAATGTACTCTGCAATACTTGCCATTTTATAGATACATCTGTTTGCAGGGTTGATTTTTGAGGTGTTGTATAGAATATTTTATGATTTGCAATTGATAATTTTTTAACGTTTTCTTTAATTGGACAACATTTGAGTGCTTTCAAAATGCCTAGAGGCTGCAAACATTCTGCTGATGCGTTTTTTTTTGTATGGTTAATCCATCCCGACGCAGAGCTGGAAAAAACGCTCCTCCTATTGCTTACCCAAACATTCCTTCCTCAATACCTCCGGTGCCACATTCAGATGAACTGCCAGTGCCTAATCCCCCCCCCAAGAAATGTACAACTCTCAGGTGATGAGTCCACCACTGAGGAAGAAGATGTTGTCATTGATGAATTTATTCGATCTCCTCGCTGGAAGAGGGAGAACCATATTACCCTAATCAGAAAGATCTGAATGATTTGATCAGAGATCTTGGTCTGACCAAGTCTAATGCGGAGTTGTTGACATCTCGACTTAAGCAATGGAACTTGCTGGATGATACTGTCCAAGTTACTCAACAACGCAAACGTCACCAAAGCTTTTCCAGCTTTTTCACATTGCAAAATGGAATTTGCTATTGCAATAATGTTAGTGGACTATTTGAATCAATTGGAATTCCCTGTAACCCGAGTGACTGGCGTCTCTTCATTGACAGTTCGTCAAAAAGTATCAAGGCTGTACTTTTGCACAACGGCAACAAATACCCATCTCTCCCCCTGGCTCATTCAGTCCACCTGAAAGAAAACTATGAGAATGTTAAGACTTTGTTGAATGTTTTAAAGTACGATCAATATAACTGGGAAGTAATTGGGGATTTTAAAATGGTAGCGTTTTTGATGGGTATGCAAGGGGGGTTCACCAAGTATCCTTGCCACCTTTGCCTTTGGGATAGTAGGGCTACCACAGAACACTACAAAAAGCAAATATGGCCAAAACGAAACGAATTTGTTGTTGGAGAGAAAAATGTAAAACAAACTCGGTTGATTAACCCAAAAAAAGTGCTTATGCCTCCCCTTCACATAAAACTTGGCCTTATAAAGCAATTTGTGAAAGCATTGGATAAAGGTGGTGACGCATTCCAGTTTCTACAGAGAACTTGTTTCCTGAACTATCAGAAGCTAAAGTAAAAGCTGGTGTATTTATTGGCCCACAAATTAAAAAGATTCTCAAGTCGGATGATTTCATCCAAATGCTTAATGATGTTGAAAAGAAGGCTTGGGATAGCTTTGCAGATGTGGTGAATGGATTCTTGGGCAATAACAAGGAAGATAACTACGCCGAGCTCGTTGCCAATTTGGTAAAGTCGTATCGAAACACGGGGTGCAGAATGTCCATGAAAGTAGCCTACATAGCCTATGCTTGATGCTCACTTGGACGAGTTTAAAGACAATATGGGAGCTTATTCAGAAGAGCAAGGGGAGCGATTCCATCAAGACATAAAAGAATTTGAAAGGAGATACCAAGGGCAATATAATGAAAGCATGATGGGAGATTATGTCTGGGCCTTGATGCGGGAAAGTGATGTAGAGTACAAAAGAAAATCCCGCAAAACATCCCATTTTTAACTGATTTTATACTTGAACTGTTTTAGTCTGAAATATTTATTTAGTTTTGCATTTAACATTTAACGATGGTATTGATTCGGATACAGTTAATACATTTATGTGCAAATTTCCATGTACCAAATGCCTGTGCTTTGTGATTTGATTTTAATAACAAAAATTCTAATTCCTTGCCTATTGTTATGCAAACTCAGAATTAACCCTTTGCCAGACAGAAAAATAGCCAAAAGTTGGCTGTAATTTGCTTTACGAAAAAGCAATCGATAGCCTACGACTAACGCGTCAGAATATTTGGTAAATACATCGATAGAATATAATTTCTTAGTCGATGCCAAGCGATTAAATATGGACTTACAACGATCAAAGACAGTTTGGTAAATATCCATTTCCTATAGGGTAAATCAGTGTAACCATGCACAATATATTGCACATACTAGCAAATTCAAAAAATCACTCTCCTAACCACAAAATCAATGTTTGGAATGAACTATATTGATTTTTGGAAGTTTCTAGGTGAGAGAGATTAGGAAATATCAATTAGAACCCGGGAACAACAATCGTGTTACACGGTGTAGTAATTAATAGCAGAATTCTTTCGAGGACAGTGGGTTCTTGGTTGTCATGTTCGACTTATGCTACAGTGTGGGGAGTTTGTAAGGGGCGTCGGTATTAAAGAGGTGTCACTTTGAAGATATTCTTTAATTTTTGTTTTAATAACCCAGAGGGTTGTTTTGGTAAATTTTTTGTTGTCCCACATACATTTATCTCCAATGTCTAGTGAAATTTTTATTTTAATTATGGTACTCTTAACTGTATTTAGGATCAGCAGAATCAGTAGGTTGTCTGCCTGTCTGCTTGGAAAATGGTTGTATAGGATTATATCAGTTGTAAGTTTAATCTTTTGTTTTGTTATTAAATGATATAGCTTTACTATTTTTTTCCAAATTGATTTCGTGAAGGTACATTCAGTTAACAGGTGTTTTATATTGTCAACAGCCATTTTGCAAATTTGCACTGAGTAATTTTGTTCTGGCTGCAACGCCATGAGTTAGATTGTTTGTAAAAATCGCCCCATTTAAAAGCTGAATGTGCTATTTGATAGCAGATCGATATGTCAGAGTTTGAAAAGTATGGTTTGATATTTTTCTTCATAAGGAGCATTTCTGACCAGCTTATTGGTTCATTGTTTAGGCTCTTAAATTCAGTTTTAGTTTCTTTTTGTGTTTTTAGGGTTGTGTATATTGTATTATATGATATATCAGTCCAATCAAGAATGTGTTTTCGGAGTTGGAGAAAAGTGCGGAAAATATCAGAATAAAACGAATTTGGGCAATCAGAGTGTGGTTCACTTAGGTTATATAATTTTTGGTTGAAGTGCCTTATTTTATAGTTTAGATTATACTTTGCCCACTCATGCCATAGTTCTATAGCTTTATCGAGTGTGGACAGGTGTCTAATTCTGTCAGCTCTACTGGTTTGAAATTTTGTTTCTATGTCAATCATTTTTAATCCTCTGTTTTTAATTTCTGCTATGATTTTAGTTCTGCTTAATTGCTCAATTGGAGATGGATACCATAGAAAATTGTATAAGATTTTGTTTAAGGATTGGATATGCTTTTTTTGTGGGTAAAGAACCCTTTCCATGTGAAGAGATATAGGCACGAGGAGAGTATTTATTAGGGTGATTTTTCCTAGAAGGGAGAGTGGTCGAAATTTATGAATGTTGGCAGTCGTTTCAGTTTGTTTTATCACTTTTTCCCAGTTAAGAGTGTCTAGTTTTTTGTTGTTGTTTCCTAACCAGATTCCAAGGATTTTTATTTCAGTTTGAATTTGAATATGTGGGTAATGTTGCTGTACTTCACTTTGTAACTCAGGTTGTGATACAAGCATTTGTGATTTATTTTCGTTAATTTTTTGTCCTGACATTTGTTGATAAAGTTTTAATTCTTTAAGTATTTCAGTAATAGAATTAAGGTTATTTGTGATAAACGTTGTGTCGTCTGCGTATTGTTCGATTTTTACTGCTTTTTTATTTATGGAGAAGCCTTTTATTGACGCATTGCTCTCTATGCGGCGTGTGAGTACATCGGCGCATATTATAAAAAAGAGCATGCTCAGAGGGCATCCTTGTCGGATGCCTCGCCTAATGTCGATTTTTTTTGTCAGTGCTCCATTCATTTCAACTCGACTAGAGATGTTTGTGTATATAAGGGTTAAGTATGAAATCATGAGTGGCTTAAATCCAATTTTTTGGAGTATTTTGTACAGAAAAGAATGTTCCACTCTGTCAAAGGCTTTTTCAAAGTCTGTTACCATTATATATAATTTTCTGTTTTTTAGTTTTGCTGCTTCGATGGCTGCTTGAATATTCATTGTAGCGTGTTCAATTCGTCTGTTCGGTAGACCACATTTTTGGTTGGGTTGAATCAGTGTTTTCATTAAGGGCGTGATTCTATTGGCTAGGATTTTGCTTAAAATTTTGTAATCAGTGTTCAATAATGAGATTGGTCTCCAATTTTTGAGCAATGATTTATCTCCTTTTTTGTGAAAAAGTTTAACTATGGCTTCTCTCATCGTTACTGTCATAGTGTTCTTTAGAAAACAGTTAGTATACATTTCAAGCAAATCATATTTCAAAATGTGCCAACATTTTTGATAAAAGACTGCACTGAGGCCATCCGAGCCAGGGGGTGAGTTTTTATATTGCGATCTTAATTTCATCTTTTGTTATTAGTCTTTCATTTTCTTGTGCTTCATCTGCATGTATTGTGGTGTGGTTCAAAATGTTTAGATATTCATCTTGTTCAGTTGAATCAATTTTTCCATCAATTCCCCATAACTTATGGTAAAAATTGTGTGTTTCTGTTAAGATATTATTTTTGTTGGTTACAACTTTATTGTCCTCTGTATGTAGTTCGGTGATAGTATTATTTTTACCTCTTTTCGTTTCAAGATGAAAGAATCCTTTGCTTGTTTGCTCTGAATCGTTTTGAGGTATTTTGCAGCGAATTTGTGCTCCTCTTTGCGTGTTATTGTGAAATTGTTCAATAACATCCGTAAATTTTGCTCGATCAGATACTAGGTTTGGATGAAATTCGTCTTCAATCTTAGAGTTTAAGATCGGGAGTTGTTGGTTTGCTGTGTCATATGCTTCTCGTTGCATCGTTGCAAGTTGCTGTGAGAGCTCTATCAGCTTATTTTTAAGTATTTCTTTTCCTTTATCCCACCATTCAAGAGTATTTTGAAAGTTTGGTTTTCTTATTGTCCAATTGGTCCATGTTGTTTCTATTTCGGATATTACATGTTGATGTTGAAAGATGGAGTTATTTACTTTATATGTGTGTTGATCCCATTTTATGTGTGTGTGATAGCTTAATGATAAGGTTGGTGCATTATTATGGTCTGAGTACAAATTTGTGTGATGTGTAATGTTTTCAAAGTGCTTCAAGGTATTGTTGTTTATATATATTCTATCTATTCTTGTTTTTGCTTTTGGATGTGAGTATGTATAGATTGCTTTGTGTGGATGTTTGTATCGAAATATGTCTATTAGTTGAAAATTATTAACTAGTGTTTTAAATGTCTTTTTGTCGTAGGTGTTTGAGAAGGATTGAGGGTTTGCCGTATCTAGAGGGTCTGTGATCAGGTTAAAGTCACCAAGTAGTATTATTTTGTCATCATTCCATTTTTGTAAGTTTGTGGATAGTATTTTTGATAGTGATGTTTTGTCTTTATGATTTTGTGGAAAGTATGCATTGATAATATGCATATTTTCACCATTAATATTGATGTGTAGTTGGTGGAGGTGGTTGTTCTTTAAAATAGTATGTCTGGGTTGACCCTTTTGATATATTTCATTTTTTAGTATTATCATAGTTCCTGCACGAAAGCTTGGAGAATCAGGGAATATGTTTGAGAAAAGTTTTATGTTATAAAATTTTTCCCAATTTTCTAATTGTTTAGGTAAAAGTCGATGAGTTTCCTGAATAGCTGAGGCAGAGGGTCTATGAAGCTTAAAGAATTTTATAATGTTGATAAATTTTTTGGAAATTCCGTTTATATTGATTGAGCAAATTTTAAGCTTTTTAACTTGCATGTGACAAGTTTGACTTTCTGCCTCAGAAAACATTTCACTAGGTGTCAAAAGTATGATACACAATCACATTAGGCTATATTATAGGCTATTTAACACTATGATTATTATTACTTTTTTTTTTTTCGGTTTTTAGGCGATAAAATGATTCAATAAAAATTCGTTTTAAATATTATAGTTAGTAGGTATTTTCGTTGTCTCTTGGCAGCTCTTCATCTTTGTTTGGTTCAAGGATAGATTTTTCATCATTTTCTGATGGTGTGAGAAGGTTTTCATCTGTCTGATTCTGGGATGATGTGTCAATCATCAGAGGCATTGAGTTTTGTTCTGAATCGGAGGATGATTCTTTTGAGTAGTTTGGATCTATTTTTTGGGTTTTGTTTTCTAAGGGCGGACTATCTTCAAGAGGTCGCTTATTAGGTCTGATGTGGGTGGGTGTTGGTGAATGGTGACTTTCAGGTGCATTTCTTGTTTTAGATATCGGATGTCTTTGTTGATTGTGTGTTGTTTTCCTTTTCGTTTTCTTTTTCTTCCTTCGTGTGCTTTTCTTTTCCCATGGGTGTGATGCTATGTCAGTGGACTCTATATCTGAAGATAGTTCTTCTGTGTTAGGGCTTGTAGTACCACTTTCAGTTTTGGCGTTTCTTTGTTGAGTTAGAAGGGCACGTTTTGGGCATTCCGTACCTTGATGTCCTCGGTGTTGGCAATACCCACACAATATCCTCATGGGACATGTTGCATCGAGGTGGCCCAGTCCTTTGCAGAAGCGACAAAGATGTCGTTGAGGTGTATTGTTCATTTTTTGTGTCGTTCGGCATTGTTGGGCTGTGTGCCCCTTCTTTTTGCATATATCGCACTGGGCGCAATCTGCTGCCCAATGACCTTGCTTTTTGCATATTCTACACAGGGGGAGATGCTCCTCTCCTGGCTTTGTTGTATATATCCATATACCATGAACTTTGATTTTGTCTGGGATATTTTCCATGTTTATATCCCTTAGGTGGATATGGACATATTCGTTTTTTATGTTTGGGAATTTTTTAAATCTCCCAAAGAAGATTTTTTCCGGTTTTCCCCATGTACAGTCGTTTGCAATGTCTCTTGATAGTTCTACTGGCCACTCTACTGGAACTGGGTAGAGTGTTACTATGTCACAGGGTGGTTTGGGCTTCCAAGCTGTGACTGTTATTGTAGCTCCTTGGTATTGATATGCAGTTGGGGTTTGGTGATCTATAGCTAGTTTATCCAAGTTTTCCTTTTCTGCTTCGGTGTGTGTGATTACGAATTGGTGTTCTTTTAAGTTTAACGTGCGCACTCCTTCAAGTCCTTTTGCATATTTGCTGAGAAAGCCATCTCCCATGAAAAAACTTATGAAATTGTCAATGCTCAGCCAACCTTGGCATTCAGCTTTCACTATAAGTCTTCTTTGAAAGTTGTAAGGCTCGCTTGGTATCATTGTTGCGAGCAACTATAGCCTACTGTTTTAATTCTCAGATCACAATTGTATGTACGAGTATTTGTTAAATTTTCAAAGCAAAAGTTAAACAGTTTGTTTTATTTTAGACTAGCACTTGCAGGTTTTACCACGTTTGCAGTGAGAACGCTGCTGGCGCTTAATTAGTTACAAAAAAAAAACTGCCAACCTTTTCGAAAGAAACCGCCTAAGGTGTTCCTTTCTTTTTTACATCAACAAATTAAAAGTTTTTCCTTTTTGAAGAAATCAGCAGAAAGCCTCAGGGAAGAGAAGCCAGCTGATTGCCTCAAAAAAGAAAACTATAAGTAACCACACTAGATCAGTGGAGCCTAAGGCAGAGTCCACTGATCCAGCTGACGTAGGCTACTCTCTTCACTTCTGTATATTTACCATCCTAGGCTAAACTAGACAAAACACAAAAGATCATATATATGAATATTCAAGCAGCCATCGAAGCAGCAAAACTAAAAAACAGAAAATTATATATAATGGTAACAGACTTTGAAAAAGCCTTTGACAGAGTGGAACATTTTTTCTGTACAAAATACTCCAAAAAATTGGATTTAAGCCACTCATGATTTCATACTTAACCCTTATATACACAAACATCTCTAGTCGAGTTGAAATAAATGGAGCACTGACAAAAAAAAAATCGACATTAGGCGAGGCATCCGACAAGGATGCCCTCTGAGCATGCTCTTTTTTATAATATGCGCCGATGTACTCACACGCCGCATAGAGAGCAATGCGTCAATAAAAGGCTTCTCCATAAATAAATGAGCAGTAAAAATCGAACAATACGCAGACGACACAACATTTATCACAAACAACCTTAATTCTATTACTGATATACTTAAAGAATTAAAACTTTACCAACAAATGTCAGGACAAAAAATTAACGAAAATAAAACACAAATGCTTGTATCCCAACCTGAGTTACAAAGTGAAGTACAGCAACATTACTCACATATTCAAATTCAAAATGAAATAAAAATCCTTGGTATCTGGTTAGGAAACAACAACAAAAAGATAGACACTCTTAACTGGGAAAAAGTGATAAAACAAACTGAAACGACTGCCAACATTCATAAATTTCGACCACTCTCCCTTCTAGGAAAAATCACCATAATCAATACTCTCCTTGTGCATATATCACTTCACATGGGAAGGGTTCTTTACCCACAAAAAAAGCATATCCAATCCTTAAACAAAATCTTATACAATTTTCTATGGTATCCATCTCCAATTGAGCAATTAAGCAGAACTAAAATCATAGCAGAAATTAAAAACGGAGGATTAAAAATGATTGACATAGAAACAAAATTTCAAACCAGTAGAGCTGACAGAATTAGACACTTGTCCACACTCGATAAAGCTACAGAACTATGGCATGAGTGGGCAAAGTATAATCTAAACTATAAAATAAGGCACATCAACCAAAAATTATATAACCTAAGTGAACCACACTCTGATTGCCCAAATTCGTTTTATTCTGATATTTTCCGTACTTTTCTCCAACTCCGAAAACACAATCTTGACTGGACTGATATTCCATATAATATAATATACACAACCTAAAAACACAAAAAGAAACTAAAACTGAAATCAAGAGCCTAACCAATGAACCAATAAGCTGGTCAGAAATACTCCTTATGAAGAAAAATATCAAACCATACTTTTCAAACTCTGACATATCGATCTGCTATCAAATAGCACATTCAGCTTTTAAATGGGGCGATTTTTACAAACAATCTAACTCATGGCGTTGCAGCCAGAACAAAATTACTCAGTGCAAATTTTGAAAAATGGCTGTTGACAATATAAAACACCTGTTAACTGAATGTACCTTCACGAAATCAATTTGGATAAAAATAGAAAAGTTTTAGCATTCAATAACAAAACAAAAGATTAAACTTACAACTGATATAATCCTATACAACCATTTTCCAAGCAGACAGGCAGACAACCTATTGATTCTGCTGATCCTAAATACAGTTAAGAGTACCATAATTAAAATAAAAATTTCACTAGACATTGGAGATAAATATATTTGAGACAACAAAAAATTTACCAAAACAACCCTCTGGGTTATTAAAACAAAAATTAAAGAATATCTTCAAAGTGACACCTCTTTAATACCGACGCCCCTTACAAACTCCCCACACTGTAGCATAAGTCGAGCATGATAACCAAGCACCCACTGTATTCGAGAGAATTCTGCTATTAATTATTATCATTTGATGTGTATGCACATGACTTGTAAATCTTATGAAATGTGCCATAGTAAATGATACTTATTCAAACAAGCCATCTGCATGTAGCATCATTGCACAACAAGAGAGCAATGAGGCAACATGCAGATCCTTCTTCGTTTATGCAATTGCATGCATTACATTATACTCCTACTTATTGATTTGTTTATTTTTTGGCCACAAATGTGCGTTGTGGGACGCACAGTAACATAGACACTTTTATTGTGACTGGTAGTGTGTTACCTACCTGCCTGCGCAAAGCATCGGATTTCATGTCGAACACAACAACGCCTTTTGGCATATGCATGATAAGAATATCTTTTGGGCTACTATTATATGTACGTACTTGTTAGATGTCCGTTATTGTGGAGATAAAACACTAGCCCCAAACATAAAAGTGATATCATAGCTACAATGAATTTCCAAATCTATCGCATGCTTTTGATCTCTTAATTCAGGTATAACTTATACTGTGCAACAGATTGGTATCAATAATATGATTGCCTTCACCAATTGTTTCTTTTGTACTGTTTACTTTCCTAATTGACCTTTCAAGATTAGAAATCACATGCTCAATGTATTTACCTTTGGTAGTACTGTACAACTGTTTTTACTTTTCAATAATAAAAAAAAAAATAAAAAAATAAAACCAGCCTCATGGGCGAAAAACACGTGTCTATCGCTGAGTTCCTGCTACACTCGACTGCCGAGAAACACATGTTTTTGCAAAAGTCTTGAAGGCTAGTGTGGAGGCTACACCGGTATGGTTAGCGAAACACAATGCTCGCTGTTCTATAGTGAGTAGTCAGGTAGTGCTGACGCCAGGAAGATCGCTCCTTTTCAACAGGACAATGCCTGTTTCCGGTTGTCTACTCTACTTATGACTTAAATTTGGTACTACCCATTACTCGAAATCGATCACTGGGTAGATGCAATTATCGTAAAGTTTCTTGCCCAGAGAAACAACAGCAAGTGCGGGTGGCTGGAGTCGAACATGCAGGCTCTCGACTGCGAGCCCAACGTACTAACCACTCGGCCACTGCTGCCGACCACCATAAACAATTGTAGAATACAGTAGTCATACCTTTTTTGATAAAACTAAATAATAATAGCCTATTTAAATGTCAAGTTAAAACTTTATCAAAATATAATGAACTGATCCACTCTCAAGACAATTGGAGCAAAGAAGAACAGCAGATAAAATTGAGCTTTGTAAAAAAAAAAATTGAGCAGTACTTGTACAATGTACATGGATAAATTCGTACCAACATTGCTGCGTATTTCTCGTTGTTTAGTCTGTTAGCTGGTTAGTACGTTTAAGAAGTTAAAATTTATTACTTTTATTGCAGCAAATATTTTCAGATTCTTGATGAGGGCTTAGGCTAAACAGAAAACGTTCGACTGTAAATTATTATTTGTAAATATGTCTAATGTATTTCTATAATGTCCAATCCAATTGTGTTGTTGTGTCTTGCCTGCCTATGATACAAATAGCCTTGGATTAATTTTGAATAGACCACTTGGATATAATTACCATAAAATAACACTTACGTCGGAAACTTTGAACAAGATCTGAAATTTACCACACCTTTTTTTTGGTAGACAATTTGACATCCCATACTTCAAGAAATCTTTTGTACAGTAGGATATGGTAAATTTATAAAGATGCATTCATGCTAAGATGTTATTTTATTACCTTTGTCAATAAAGATATATTGTATCGGATCAGTGGGATTTGAAGTCGATCCGGTCACATCTTGCATGCTCAAGCGTCCACTTTTGTCATGTAATGTCCACAATTTTATGTTGTTAGCTTTGGTTGCAGGTTCGCAAATCTGCTCTGAATCTGGATCTCGGAATGATAAATCGTATATGCTGTTGTCGCTGGAGCTGACTGAAAACTTATACCCAAGTGATCTATTTGAAGCTGAAAGTGAAAGCCATTTTTGAATGAACTACTGCTCTACAGGTATGATATAAAATTTAAATATGCAACAGATTGAGTTTCGCTTTTGCAGCATGATCGCTAATTAATATTTCACAAGTGCAGATTAAGCGTTCTCTTTTTTTTTTATCATCATGCGGGTTCGCTGTGGTTCGGGTTCGGGTTCGGGTTGGCTGTTTAATACTTTTATTTGTTTTGTTTTTTAGAGTTTTCGGAACACAGCTCTCTAGCCATATGCAATGACAACGACTCGTCATTTGAAATTGGCTAGAGAACTGTGTTCCGAAAGCTCGTGGCAAGCCGCTTTTACCACTGCGAACCAGTAGCATCAAGCAGAAAAAAGAACGCTCTACCTACTAAACTCTACCTCTAAAGAGAACGTTCAATTTACACTTGTGAAGTAATCTTGAAATATATTTCATACGCAAACTCAACTCATCTGAATGATATGCGCTCGTGAGTGACAGTTTGATTTAAGCTTTAAAAACTTTCAGCAAAGGAGAATATCACGTCAAAATAATATGTCATGAATTAAAACCAGTCAGAAACACGTTGCTCTTTTTTTAACATAGTTGCAATTGAAAATGTGGAGCGATTAAAAAAATTAACGACCCACTGGATTTCGCTTCTGTATAATGGGAAAAATAAATTTTTCGGCAAACTTCAACCAAAGATGTTCCTAGCTTCCACCATTTACGACAATTATTATCAATTTTATCTTTATCTGATAAACTTACCTTTAAAAATGACCAAAGTGTCGTTATAAAGTGTGCGGTCACTTAAAACCAAAGCAGATACGTTTGGCGGTAAAGACTGAAGGTTCAATACAATTTCATGATGACAAAGAATATTTCCAGATTGTGAAGTTTCCAATTCAACGACGGAAACACTGAAAACTTCGTCGGAATTCGCTTGATAAGCTAGTTCTAACTCGTTGGCAATAGTTTCCCGCAGGGTGTCATTGGTATTGTCTGATGACGTGTATCTTCGGGTTAAAAGGTCAACACGGGCAAATGCGGACAGTTTTTCTGTAGAATACAGTTTTGAAATTGAAAAATAAGCAATTATTGTAAGTGAGTGCTGCATAATAAAAGAAAGAGAGCAAGATTTTTTTTTGTTTGTTGCAAGAATAGTGCGGTACAATAACACAGTGTAACAAAAAAAGAAAAAAAAAATTGTCCTTGGGAAATAATTGCTATTTTCTGTTTGCTTTTGCCAAACGAATACAAAAAATCTTTATTGTACCACAATAACTTCAGGTTTGTGTTCCTCAGGTTAGATTGAATTTTTTCTCATTTTTCATTAAAATAGGCATATACATATACATAACGTTGAAAATTTACTGTCAGCTGCTTCCAGCAATAGTTACCTAATAATGGGTATACATGTAATTAAGTAACAATCGGATTCTGTTTGCACACAAAGCCTTGCAAGTTTTTGCTTTTGTGATGAAACAAAAAGGCTGAGCATTTTTGCAGTCGCATACCTTACTTGAGCAATTTATTCACATTTACTGCTTTGCGAGATGCAACCCTACACAGTGTGTTTGTCTTGTCTTCAACTCCGAGTTACTGGTGAAAAGTGCCCTTACTACCACAAATAAAGAAGATATAAACGATAGTGTCGGAAAATTGTCATTGACAAAGGCCAATGCTGAGCTACTCATTTCTACAATAAAGCAATGGGACTTATTGGATGACAGAGTTCAACTTATTTCACAAAGAAGTTTTTCAGTGTTCTACACATTTAAAGACAGTTTATGCTACTGCCATGATATAGAAAATCTTTTTCAGGTTAAATAGGCATTTCCTACAATCCTTGAGTGAAAGCTCTTCATCGACAGCTCATCTAGAAGTCTCACAGCTGTATTGTTGAGTAACGTAGACAAGTGTCCCTCCATTCTTCCGGCTTACTCAGTTTATATGAAGGAAGAATATTAAAACATCAAAATCGTGATGAGTGCATTGAAGTAGGACCTCTACAATTGGGAGGTCGTTGGTGATATTTCAAGATGGTGGCTTTCATAATGGCGCTTCAGGGTGGTTCTATCAAGTTTCAATGCTGTCTTTGTCTCTGGGATAGCTGAAACACAGTTTTTCACTACAAGAAGAGGAATTGGCCTCCAAGAACCAGCTATGAGATTGGACCTTATAGGCTAATGTAAAACAACAACCTCTTGTATATGCAACAAAAATACTGATGTCTTCTCTGCACATAAAATTAGGTCTTATACAATTCTACAGAGGATGGAGCATTCAAGCAATTAAAGAGCTGTTTTAAAAACTGCAAGATGCAAAGACCAAAGCTGGAGTATTTACGTGATCTGAAGTGAAGCGACTAATAAACTCCATTTATTTTCCTGATAGAGATGCTGTCTGAAGTTTAACAGACAGCTTGGCCCTGTTTCATGTCTGTAGTTAACAGATTTTTGGGCAATCACAAGACAGAGAACTACAAGGTGCTTTTTGATCACCTCAAGGATGCATATTAGAATGTGGGATGCAGGATGTCACTGAAACTACACGCACTACATGCTCACCTTGATCAATTCAAAGATAAAAAGGGCGACTCCTCAGAGAAACAAGGTTTTTGAGGAGCGCTATATAAAGGCCAGTTGGCCTACAATAAAAATATGATGGAGGACTACATATGAACCGTTTACGTGAAAGAAAACTGATATATCATCGCCAATCTAAAAAAAACATTTCTTTGCAATTATGTTATAAGTTGTAAGTGCTTTAAGTGACGACGTATAAGTTTGCTCTGTAATAATTTTGACCAAAGGCCTGTAGCAGGGTATTCAGGCCTTTAGGTCTTCTATCGTGTTTGTAGCCTAAATTAAAATCGCGTTCTATACATGTTTTTGTCTTGTTTATGTATTTAAAGAATCTCTGAAACAACGTTCATCGTCATTATTTTAGAATGACAACACAGACAACAATAAGTAATCTTAGATTTAACTTCTTTATATTGATTTAAAAAGATATAGTGGGAGCCATTGCATTAAAAAGGCACAATTAGCCAGAAAATCCAATAAATGAATCTCATTAAGTCAAAACCGAAGTTTGAACTTTATGAATGCTCATTTTTGTTGATTTAGGCCACATTAAATCAGAAAATAATAATTTTAACCCAAGGACAAATTTTGTGTTACATAGTGTAATATAAACAATACGAATAAAATAGAATCATAACAAAATAGACTTCACAACTGACATAAGTTGCAGAAAGTAATTGGTAGGCTAATTGAAAAAATTCATTGGTTGACACATTTGACTTAACCTGTACGGAAAGTTGTTCTGGGGTAAAAAAAACTTTCCGTTTTAATAGTTTCACATGCTGATGAAAAGTTGAACATATTGATTGACCATATTGAGCTATCCATCACTTTCTTATTTAGAGAAACCCTGTTTTCAAAACTATGTAAAAAACTTAAAAGATGAAATGAAATGGTCAAAGGAAAACAAGCACGCGGAAAACAGCTCACTTTTCTCAATAACCTTATGAATCATTTTCGATTTCCAACCGCAACAATTTTTAATAGTCCAATACCGGGATAAATGGAAAGAACTATTCATGAACGCCTAAGCCTGGAACAGGCCTGGTACACGAAAAAGAAGAATGAACTTCACTCCGCCAATCTCGGTAACTGGCCCTGCGTCAAAAGCCTCTACAAGTATGCGAAACTACCAGGAATAACCAACCAAGGCTTTGTCAGTCCGAGGATAAAGATTCAAAAACCAACCAAACCAAAAAGTCAGCTGCTACCCAAACATATAAATAATACACCAAAATTTAGGAACATACCACATAATAAGAGCCTCTACAGCCTACAAGTATGCGAAGCTACCAAGAATAGCCAATCAAGGCTTTGTCAGTCTGAGGATAAACATTAACAACCAAACCAACAACCAAACCAAGAAAGAACTTGATATTACAACACCGTACAAACGAAACCAATTGTAAATATCAAGTGTCTACTTGAGCGTAAAACGGTATGGTATAAAAACTATAAGTTTTCCATCTATTCGATTCCACTGCATGCTCTGGTGCATTTTAGAGCGCCCAGGAACAACATAAACGTCAAGCATTAACGTTGTGCAGTACTGTGTTGTGAAATGCCTAGTGCTACTTATCAAAACTCTTTGTACAAGCTCTTCAATAATAATGCCATGGTTTATTTATTGTCGCTTACAACTGCTTAGGACTTTTAGCGACATGGGCTCATTTTTAATTTTGTATCATATTTACAATGTTATCACATTATTACCCGACTTATCCTCACTGCGTTATGCAAGAAAGAACACATTCGGTACCGTTTTAAAGTCTCTGGTTTGACCCGACCTGGAATCGATCTCAGATCTACCAGCACAAAAGCCGAAGGTGATAACGACTCGAGCACTGAGCTGGAAGTTGCACAAGGGTTAAGAGATAAACATTCGATATATGACGTTATCACTGATGACGTAGTTAGCACACACGATACCGCCAAAAGCAAATTTGGTAGAAGGGATTGCCCAAAATCATCAGAACATCAGTTTTTTTCTGAAAAGTTTTTTTTTAGTAGAATGCATCCAATCTTTCAGATACTCAGCGCCGCCAAGAGGATTTACAGTAAAACAATTCTTTGAAGGATATGTGACGTCATGACAATTGAGAACAACTCTTTGAAGGATATGTGACGTCACGATAATCAACGATGCTGTTCATAAGTTTATCATTACTATTTATTCAATTACCGTGATTTCATACGTGCATCAAAAGAGCATTTGCGTTCATACCCTTCTGGCTACGCTACTGCATCAACGCATGATTGTGATAGCTTATTAGCTCACCGGTATCAAAACTTGTGCTTCTTCCATACGGGCTCTGTGATTCTGTGTAGTTTACAATGGCGTCAAATTGGGCAACTCTTGCTCGCACCAAATAACGTGTGTTTGGATTAAGAGAAGAGATTCTAAAGAGAAAAATATAATTTTAAACAAAAACATTCAGCTTGAATGGAATTTGATCATAAAAAATAAAATATTTTGCATATGCTTTTGTCATTTTATAGTGTGTAAACGTCTATCCGTGGCGCCGTTGGAACGCAACAATCATTAAGCCTGATCTACTGCTTGGCAAGCTTTGGTAATAGTAAGGTTTGGTACAGCCGGGTGCGAAATTTTTTTCCCACGAACTTACTGTTACTTCGCAAAGAGTTTGTATTAATACCGCGTGAATGCAAACATTTATTCGTTGGGGTTTTTATATCAGTGGTTTCATCTTGTGCCTTTAGTTCGTGAGGACAACGGTTCGAAAATGAATTGATAAAAACAGTTACTAACGCCGCGTGGTAACCAGTAGGCTAATGGCTACACTTACAGAAATATGCAAATGAGAGAGAAAGTTTGTGGGAAAAAAAGTTGCTAGCCGGGCAGGGTATTGAACACGTGTCTACCCATCCACAAAACGATTATTTTATCAAATAAATTACCAAGCTGGTTATGTGGTAGATAACGTTTTTAAACTTTCAATTTTAAGATCTTACAATATGACACGCACTTGCGCTATAAATAAAATTAAAGCAATAAAATAAGCCCAAAAGTTCTCATTCGACTACCGATATATTGATAGATTAATAATGAAAGTTACAAAATTCGACGATTGCCTCACATAGCCACGTAGTGTGTATTTGAAGGTGTGTCTTTTGGCACATCTAGTGTTGATGTTTCATTGGTTGCGCTGTTGCTGTATTGAATCTGCCACCTGGTGGCGCCAGGTGTTTCTTCCAGGAAGACAGTGACGAAGGTTGGCTTGGGAATTAGGTGAAGTATGGAAACGCCAGCTGGTGCTAAAACACAAAAAATGAAGTTACTATCTTTAAAATTGCATTATAACAACTGAAGTACAACCTAACCCATGGCATTAAAAAAATAACTACTGTACAACCAAATACGTTTCTCCATCAAATAGAGTAGGACACTGGAGCACAGCAGCCAGTGGTGTATCCTAGTGGGTTGAGCAAGAGAAGCAATAAAACTCGTGGGGAGTTAAAGCGTGCCGAAAGCGCGTGTATTCTAAGGGGTCCGAGGGCATGCTCCCTGGAAATTTTTTGCAAAATTACACTCAAACAATGGATTATAGTGCTTTCTGTAAACACTTTTAGGTTAATATTTGCATGAAATATATTAGCAGATAAATAGCTATTAACATATTAAAGGTAGCTCTCACACACAAACGGGCAAAAACTGCGGCTAAAATTAGAGAACACCAAAACCTCTGCTACAACTACCTCCTGCTGTAGTAGCTTAAGCCAGTATTCATGTCAGTCAAGTCTAGCCTAAATCTCACATATCCTGTCTTATGCCAAAGTCTATCCAGCCAGGATAACAGTGTAAAGCCAACATTAGACTCAAACTTTTCCTTACGAGGCCGATATAATCCTAACATGCATTTTGACGAGTAAATTGAAAAAAATCCCAATCTAGGAAAAGGCCAAATGCATGGCCACCTGGAGATGCGGCCTGATTTGTCACATTTTGATTACAGCTACTGCTAGTGCTTGACTGACATTTTTTGAGATGTTTTTACTTTTGCGGTTTCCTAATGACAAAAAACTTTTTTGTTGCCTTGGGGAAGCAGTAGCAAATGAGAAAAAGTAAGTTGAAAAACGCAAAATCAGACTGTTATTGAAAATTTAACAGTCTGACTAAAATTTACATAATCAAATTTTCTTTGTTTTTCAACATGTGAGGATGTTAAAACCTATTGTGTCATCTGGGGAAAAGAATAAAGAAAGCGTAAAAAAATAACTTTTAGAAAAATTTATTTACACGTTCGCCCAAAGTTAGAAAAACCTGGAAATTTCTGCAAAATGTGACAAATCAGGCCGTATCTATAGGTGGCCATGGCCAAATGTATAATTTCTAAGGCCAACAGACTCTAAAAAAGCCTTAAAAAGGCCAATCTGGCAACCTTGAACAATGTGGAAGCAATTTTGAAATTGCTTCCACAGATTAGTTTAAAGAAACGTAAATCGCGTTGCTTTTTTTCTTTTCTTTCCCACTTGTTTCTTCTTACAGCAAAAACGAGAGCAAGCGATGCGATACGAATCTCTGCTTCCGTAAGCTTCCAACTTTTTTTAAATTAAAACTGAGCTTAAATCATACGGGGACATGATTTACAAGCTGTTTTAATTCGTATTCAAGTAAAAAAATTACCAAATCGTTTTACTGAAAAATATCATCTTCTTTTTTTTCAATTTTGACAGGGGAAGCAATGCTTCCCTTGCTTCCACTGAGGATACGCCCCTGACAGCAGCACTATCTGTCGAATTTGATTAGGAACAGGGGTGTTTAGAAGAACTGTTTTAGGTACGTTCAAATGGATGTTGATAGCATTGTTTACAATAACATTGCAATACAACCTTGTACATGGTAAAATAATATTTTAATAAATTTCTTATATTATAAGGCTGCACATAGCTATTAGTACTAGAAAAGAAAAGGAGAAGAAATCTAAAAAAAGAAAGAAAAGGTGCGTTAGAGAGGATATGGAAGTTGTTAAGAAAAAGATGCGGAGAAGAAGGATATGCTTACAATAATCTAGTTCAGAAAACGAAATCCGCACTGGCAAACCCACTTTGGAGGGTTTAACCTAGAAAACTTTTGGTTGACAAAAGTTTCAAAAAATAACTATTGTAAATCAACAAAAATCACTCTCAGAGTAGCCTACTGACCAGTTCTTGCTGTTGCTTCAGCTGGGTTTCCAAGCGTACCATTGGTAGCTTTCACAACTACTTTGTGGATGATGTTGCTTCTTCTTTTTGTAACCTTCATTTAAACATAAAGATTAGTCTGGACATTGTATACAATTCCATTTCCTGCAAATCGGATAATTGTCAGTTATATTTTGCTTTCTGTGCTTGCAGGATTGCAGCTGCAAAGCTAGTTACTGTTCAAGTACTGTATTTCTATTGCTTTGGCAAAAAAAAACAACTTACAGCAACGTTAGTTGACGCTTCATTGTAGGTTGTGACATCTGAGGCGTTATAAACTGTAAAGACAGTGATCTGGTAGAAATCTGCATCTTCAACGCGTGAGAACGACACGTTGAATCCGGTGGATGTTTCATCGCTGATGTTTATGGAAGAGGGGGCTGAAACGAAAAAAACAAGTTTGGTGAAGAAAAAAAAATTCCTTGAAAAATATTTGCGTAGTATCACGAAATCTCGTATCTTGAAAGAAATTTCTTCCTATCAGATTTCACCACTGCACCGATTCGTGCATGGAAAGTTAAGCATTTTCAAGTTAGCAAATCTCTCCTTTATTGGTTAAATATTTAACGTTTGTAGACGTTGAATCAATGTAGAAAGAGCAGATTTATTAACTGGATTATTTCAGCTTGGCAACAACCACTATTTTCTCTAACAATCAAACTTCTATAAAATACAAAAACGAAAATTTGTGGTTGTTCTACAGTCTATTTTACATTCTAAATACAGTATAGAACGTTTGAAAGTAACAATTCTATACACTGGAAATACCTAATGCAACTTATTCTCAGTGGTTGTGTTATTTTGATGTATGCTGGGTTAAACTCTCAGATATTTTGCATCAATTCAACTTTGATAATGGTTCTTTATGTACAATTGGTTTATCATCAAAATGACGAAATTTGGTTTGAAATAGAAATTTACCACAATAATGCAGACTGCCCACTCAGTGTGCAAATAGGCATTACAACTGCTAAATTTCATTCATCAGGAATGCTTTAAATACTGACATTTAAGGAACGACCCAATATCTTGACATTGCTCAACTCGACCTGTTATCAGCCGGGACCTGATGGTCCCGCCCTTCACTAGTTTTGAAACTTTATGTAGAAGGAATTCTCCTAAAGCGCTGATATTTCTTGACTTTTACTTTTTATCATTTGAGCATCGTTTAAACTTAATTTGGTTATTTTTGGAACATTATGTGGTTCACAATAAGCATTTTGTCACAGGTTGTTCAGAAATTTTGTCTAAATTCCTATATTTTGGCAATCGGCCTCGAAATGACTCATCGCTTCTGCTATTGTGTACACAGTGGCCACAGTCAACCGCGAGTCAAGTCATCAATCACACATTTAAACTTAGAACTAAACGCAATGGAACTCATAGTGTAATTTATCGTTTTATCTAAATCCCAGGCAGTTTTTGTTGCGTCATTGCACAATCTCGGCAAGTGAAGTTGACCAGTTTTTACGAAGTTTCGACGTGTTCAAAACATGAAAAGCAAACTTTGGCTACTAGGAATAATCCGTTACTTTAGTTTAGTATTTACACTTTGCTACTTCTGAAAAGAAAAACAGGGCTAATCACAACCGAATCATCAACCACAGTTATCGACAAAGCGTTGTACCATTATGTGTAGACGACATCAGAGGAACGGGTTATTCCAAAAAATGAAATAATCTCGACAAAGTTTCTGATCGTCGCTCCAAATGCAATATGCCTTTTTGCACAAAGCACATATTGAAACTATGTATGTCATGCCATTCATGACATGTAGGCTACAGTTGAGAAGGAGCGATCTTCCCGGCGTAAGCACTACCTGACTACTCACAACAGAACAGCGAGCATTGTGTTTCTCTAAATGCTTGTAAACTGAATTTTTCATAACTCCACGATCATTTGTGTGTTGAACCAGAATTGTGGTACATTTCATTTTTAATTACGTAAAAGTAAAATTAACTATTCTTACATTGTCTCGACATTGCCAGACTCAAGTTAAACAACCCAGACAGAAAAACCAGTCATTTTTACATTGATTCAACGTCTGAAAAATGACGAGTTTTGCTGTCTGGGAAATTTAGCTAAACGCAGCAGCCCAGGCAGAAAAGTTGGCTTTTATATCGTTTCAACGTTTAGCTACATTGAAAAGTATCAAAAAGAAGCTTTTTTTCTGATTCTAAAACATTTTGGCAGGTTGAAATGAAAGCTACACTCTATGTTATGAAATGAAACGCCTGAAAAAACAGCTGACTGGAAATCGTGTTACCTATACTTCTAACCCAGCCAGTAAATCAACCACTTTCAACAATGATTCGACGTCTGCAGACGTTAAATAAATGTAAAAAGGACCAATTTTGCTGGCTGGGAAAGAATGTGATAACCTAGAGTTCTTTCAACCAGAAAATCAATCTGCGAAGGTTGAATCAATGTAAAAAAATGATTTGCTAGCTGGGACGCGACAACTATTTTATGCTTTCATTCATCTTGATTTGTCATGAGAGATACTGCGATGCTAAGCAGCCATGACCACATGTGGAGAACCTATCAGTGCAATTCATCACAATAAACTCAAAATCGCTTGATGTAGTATGAATATGAAAAATACTGTATTTATTGTAGGAAAAAATAATTTGTTTCAAAGTATTTTTTTGAATGGTCACAAAATCATCAAAATTAAAATTCGAACGAAGAAAATCGGACATAAAATGACTAAATGCCAGCAAAATTCGCGTTTTTAGAGCTTTTTTGCAACATATGTCTTCAGAATACACAAACTAAGCATTTATTTCGAAAACAAATAATTACAATATAAAATAAAAGCATTTGACTATGTGCATGCCAATTTTCTCAAATGTGCGATATTTAGCGGCTGAGTTATAACCCATTAATCAGGGCGTGGCCAAATGGTCCCGTCTCGTGCTTTTCGCGTGTCTTTGACACGAATACCAGTAAGGATTAAGTAAAAATGCTCAAGAATAAATCTCGCAAATCAATGGCATTTTCAGATTGTTTAAATATCCTCATAAAGAAAAATATGACACTGCATGCATTTAATAACGCAAGGTTTGGCACTTGTGGGTGTGAGTGTGAAGGAAGTTTCAGTTATTGTAAAGCAACAAACAATAAGTTCAATAAAACGTCAAAATGAATTAAAAAATTCAGTAAGATAATTTTGAAGTAGCTTGAAATGCGTTCGCTAAAGGGTGGCTTTCCTGCTTTTGATAGGGATCCGCATCCATCGACATGGTCTGATCTTCAATAACATGAGACGTTCTTCTGCTGTACCGGTACTCGTCTAAACTATCACAAGGTGTTTCAGGTGATATATCGACAATAAACACTATGTGGTTGTTTATAGCGTAGTTTACACCAGAAGACCGTATCATGTTATTGAATTGAATGCCTGGTGAACAGGGTTATTCCATTTTTATGGTTTGATGTCTACTATTTAATTATTTGAGTGTTCCCAATTTCACATTGTATTTTCATTCTGAATTGCTTTTTTTGCAAAACGTAGAGATTGACCCTATATGATGTTCACACAGTCATCGCATATATGCGAAGTTTTTTTGCTGTAGACATTTAAATTCAAATTTGGGGGAACAATGTTGACAGAAAATCTTAAGACTTTGCATGGAGGCTACACCGTTATGCAGTGGCAGATTCATGGGGGAGGGCGATTGTCCCACCGACCTAAAACACAGAAAAGTAACTTTTTGTTGAAATCGTCCTTCGTAAGTCACTTGTTGGATCTGATTCTACCGATACGGTTAGCGAAAAGCAATATGCTTGCTGTTCTACTAGATCAGAGCTTCCCGATTCGTTTATCACCCCACACCCCATGGGATTGATGAAGCCAATCTCGCACCCCCTGTTTTGAAGTGGAGTGGTTCTGAGAAAAAAAATTCAAAATATGTACGAAAACAACACAGAAAAGCAGCTCACCAGCCTTTATTATATGGCTAACGAATAGGAAAAAGGGCAGCCTTCAACAACGCAATCACACAAAATAAAAAAGCGAATAAATAAATAACACGAACTGAGAACATAATGGCGTTAATCAAGATCTTTGACTTTTCTCCTCCCTCTGCCATTCCTTTATTACAAGGGCCACCGGCGTGTAATGCCAATGGCCAATCTTCCCAACTTAGCTCACTCAAATCGACAGAAAAAACAATCCAGTTGCTATACTCAGGCCAATATCAGTTGTTTTTAGCCTGACAGTAGCTAGCACTTTCCTTTTCGTAAGTCAATCCACAGTCTACAACAGGGGTTCTTAACCAGGGGTATATTTACCCCCTGGGGGTAAATTTCACCTACCGAGGGGGTAAATTTACTGAATCATAAATTAAAGCAAACTTCATTTGTTCAGTTATTGAAAAACTGGTAGTGTAGGCAACTAGTGTTGCACTCGATTCTGATTCAAATTTATGCTTGATGTAAGTTTTCGTCTTTTTCTTTTATCTTCAACTAGACTACCAATTGTATTTCAGCAGCGTAGCCTATGTGTGCTACATTTTTACTGTATAGAACCTAATTAGGACCACAAAGTGGATTGCAACTCTGCTAAAATTGCAACTTCCTTTATTGCGCCATAAAGTGCATTGTTTTCGCAATGGTCAAAACGTGGTGCAGCTCCATTTGTCTCATTATACTTCATTAGAGGACAGTAGACAGACTGCACAGTGCACAGTGAACGTCTTTCGCAAAATTATTTTGAAGTGAGTAAATAAGTTAAACAATCTGCAGTTATTATGTCGAAGAAGCGAACTTATTTAGAATCATATGTTGACTTTGGGTTCGACTTCATTACGACAGATGATGTTCAAAAACCTCAGTGTATCGCATTCGCATGGTTGACTGGACACGATGACATCACAAGGGGTCACCAAAACGGTGGGGGTAAATTTTACTTTTTTCATTCGGCAAGGGGTAAACGAGACAAAAAAGATTAAGAACCCCTGGTCTACAACGTGAAAAACTTCGTTCTCGCTTAAAATGCGTTCTTTCCCAATGTGTACGATAAGAAATTGCCAACAATGAGCAAACAATTGCCAACAATGAGCAAAATGCTAAAACAATATTATCGCATTATCCCGCTACGTTCGGACCACAGCCTTTTTGTTATCAGCAACTTGTCGGGTGGTATTTTCTTGTTGTTGTGCGTTGTGCTGTTTAGGCCAACATAGAATGCTCTGAGGATTAATTACCACCTCCCTCGTCAAATAAAATCCATCTCTATTTACGGTATAGCTCTTCTTCCTCGATGGATTCTCGCACCCCCAGCAACAGCTACTCGCAGCCCCAGGGGGTGCGAGCACCCCCAATCGGGAAGCCCTGTACTAGATGCTGCTGGCCTTGAAAGAACTAGTAGTTTCATACATTTTGACAGTTGAAACTCGTTGTCTTTTAACCAGTTTTTAATTATATTTCCGCATTTATAACTGTGTTGAAACCACCGGGTAGTGCAGTCCATGGACTGTCTAAAACCCCATCAGTTTGCTTTTTTTTGCAATTTGGACAAATTAAGGTGTGGAAAAAAGAAATAAAAAGCCAGAAAGAACCCTTTCTTACTACTGTAAGACTTTATATATTTATATTTAAAGTAGTAAGAAACAGAGTTCTACAAATCTACAGACGAATCAATGTAAAAATGACAGGTTTGTTGTCTGGATAAGGTTTTTTTTTTACTTTTACGTTTCTTCAAAATCGCCAAACGTCAAAAAGATGTAAATAAGGTGACTTGTTAAAGTGGTTCCTTTTTAAATGACATTATCTAATGCAAGGGTCTCAAACTCAAATTGCTCTGAAGGTCAAATGAATATTTGCAAATTAACTTGAGGGCCGCAATACTTTTTGCTTGATGGAAAGTTAAACCTGTCTCCCTGCCCCCTTCCGCTATTCTACATTTTACAGACGGGTGCTACAGTCCACAAATTTGCGATCCATACTCTCCTTTCACAAGCATCTCGACTCAACAGCTTGGCCCCCTCAACAAGTTGGTGGACCTTCCTCGGGTGCATCGCAGGCCGGTTCTTTGAAGTCTCTGACCTGGCTATTGTTAATGTGTTTTTTACGCCGCGTGAATTCTTTTGTACCCGTGCGTTGTTCATGCTGATAAAACAGTTCATCACCATTTAATGAAAAAAATAACACAGTAAGGACGCAATAAAAGAAGAAATGAGAACGCACCAAAAACGTAAGATCGCAAAAAAGAAAAATTAGTAAGAACAAAGAGACAAAAAACACTCAAAAGTCTTGCTAGCAACTCTCAAAAAGCGCGGAAAAAACTAAATCCTTGAAGAACTGACTACCGCAAATAGGCTGCCAAGGTTGCTATTGCGATAAAGAAAGCAATACGGGTTTTTCGTACGCAATAAAGTAACACGACAATAGGCTAGCGCTAAGAAGTCGTGTGAAGTTTGATGGGTATTTTTAGATTTATTTTTTCAACAATTTTAGAGTGAATATTATTTTATATTAAGTGGATAGCGAGTTGGCTAAGAGTGAATTTTTCTTGTTAATTATTTGAAACTTCAAAAATGCATCGCCGACCGCACCAAAACGTCTTCCCGGGCCGCATGCGGGCCTCCTTCATCCAATAATGGATGTTTTGGTCATAGTCGTAGGAAAGTAAAACATTTTTTGGGGCGAGCAAAATTGCTCAAATTTTGTCTTTGCAAACTTACTTTCAAAAACGCAACGTTACTCACAATCTCTGAGATGGTGTATGGTCTAATACAGGGGTTGGGAACCTTTTTAGGTAAGAGAGCCATGAAAGCTACATTTTTGGAAATGTATTTGCGTAAGAACCACATAATGCTTAACACTTCATACAATTAACATGTAGTGGCAGGTGATGAGTTGTAAAAGCGGGCCATGTGTTTATTGAAGATGAGAAAAACAGCGGTGGGTCTGGGGAACCTTTCCCAGAAATTTTTGAAAAAATGCATTTCATCTAGTGTAGGCCTATTCTAGGAGTATTTTCAGCTTTAAATTGTAATGAAAAGTTTAGATAAAACTTTCTGTGAGCTAGATGCCGTCACAAAGAGCCATATATGGCTCGTGATCAATGGGTTCCCGATACTTGGTCTAATTACTCCACAAGTTCACAGTCTTCAACTTGGCAGTCTGCGAAGTCGAAAACACAGGCAACAAATGGTTCAACTTAAGTTTATATCAGTTTAATCAGCCATTTAACTTAAATCTACATTCATAAACCTGTTTGTGTCCCAATTACCTTAAATGAAACATCAAATTGAATCTATCTTGCATCAAGCTTGCACCTTTGAGTATTTGATGCAATATTACAATGAAATCATACTCAATGTTCTTTCATACTATATAATTGATTGATTTATTATTTATTAATAACTGCATCCGCCCCGATAGCTCAATTGGTTAGCACGTCACTTCTGGAACGAAAAAGCTTCAAGATCAAGCGGCGCTGGTTTGACTCGCGGGTGTGCGCTTGAGCAACGCACGTTAAGGACTGCTCTCCATTCAGCGGTATCTAATGAATGGAATAATTCCCCGGCAACAACATTTCAACAATCGGAAACTTCACTTTGTCAATCTCGGTGACCGGGCCTGCGTTAGTGATTCAAAGTCTCTGCAAGTATGCGAAACTGCTAGGATTAAGCTCTGCAAGAAGCTTTCCCAATCCAAGGATAAAGATTCAATCAATCAATTATCATCGTTACGTTAATAACTGGACATTTTTGCCCAAATATTTTTACAAATAACTGCATTAGTAGGATATAGACAAAAAAAATCAAAAAACCCAAACAGGTTACCAAACAGGTTAAAAATGTTAATGTACTTCAAAATACAATATACAGTACCTATACAAAGTTCCTAAAACTAGTAAAATGTTGAAAAATTATGGTAAAAATTGATTTGTCGAAATAACTAGACATATTTTCCCAAATGATTTTATTAATAACTGCAGTAGTATGATAATGAGAAAAATGCAAACAAACTCATAAAGTTATCAGTACCCAGAAGGCTTTTGAATCCTACCAGTGAAGAAATGTAGCCTACATGCTAGTGAATAAGCTTAGCCTACCTCTGCTCGCCAATTATGCTCTTTTACACTTACTTTTGGCAAATGTTGAATCGAAACTTATCATTCTGCCCGAATTGCAATAACACATGCAATAGTTTCCAAAATTGATGATATTAGATTTTACAATTGTTGGAAAATATCAATGTATCTCATAAATTACAACAACTATGTAAAGTCTGTAAACTGGTGAGATATCGAAACATCATAGTAAGATTAATTTGCCCAAATAACTGGACAATTTTGCCCAAATTTGCGATGTTTTTTTTTCAGCCAGAGAGCGACTGCCCCCTGCCTCTCCATCACTTATAGCTATGTGATAGGCTAAAGTCCTACATGCTAAGCTATCAGCACGCAACAATTTGCTGAGATGCTTAGCTGGAACATTCTGGGGTGCTAACCAACTTACCTGGTAATTGGGAAAGTGTTGACGAAAACATGAAACTGAAAACAACTACCAAAGATATGGAGCAATCAATCCCCGTAGATACTTGCGCCACCATTGTGTGTCAGTTTAGCAGCAATTATCTGTGTTGAAATCAACTTTGTTTTAATAAACCTTTACAAATATTCTGAAAACAAATAGCACTGTTATGTGTCTAACATGCATCATACAACTCACCAACACAAATTCGAATGACTACTTCATCTGCTCAAATTACAAGTCATTCTGCAATCAAATAAAACCAACTGTCAACCAAGCTTTTACACAATGAATAAAGGGATCACGACTTCATTTAAACGAGATTTCCTTTCTACAGTGGCTATCCCTAAGTTCTCGGCAAAATCTTCCTTTACTGACCCTGACAGTATTAAATTTTTTTCTCTCCGCGTCGTGTTTGCATCAGTGATTGCTGCAGCAACTACGCCTTTTTTTTTTTTGCATTTTTTGTTAAACTGTAGCTAACCCTGTCAAGCAGAACGTTTTTTAGTTTGGTGTCATGAAATTTTCAATGCATTGAGATTCTTATTGATTTTTTAAAATTGCGTTGCACTAAGTAAAATACAAGTTCTTGAAAACTTCTTTTTCGTCGTGTGAGCCTCCCCAGACAACAAAATTCGTCATTTTTACATTGATTCAACGTCTGCAGACGGATTTTGCCGTCTGGGTCTGAGCAGCCAGTATTTGGTTTCACCACCCAAGACGATCAGACCTTCCACTTCGTTAATTAGCTTGAAGATGGTGCAATCGTTGATGATGTGGTCTGTTCTTCAACCACACATTCACAAGAAGAGGAAAAGACCATTCCCCATTGGTGAATGGTTGAGTGAAAAAATTGAACTGAATGAATGCTCACAGCTTTGTGCATGTAACTCGTAGTGATTTGGCAAGCTTCCGCTTTACTCATATCTAAACTTAACTGAACGACATGTTCTATATTTCTAGTTTTCGAACAATATTACACCAGCTGTTTTCATGAAGTCATTGTCACACTAAGTACTTCATATCGAACAAATAAGGTACAACTTGCAAAAAAACAACAACGTTGATTAATTGATTGAATCTTTATCCTCGGACTGGGAACGCTTCTTGCAGAGCTTAATCCTGGCAGTTTCGCATACTTGTAGAAACTTTGAATCACGGACGCAGGCCCGGTCGCAAAATTTTTTTTCCTACGAACTTTCTGTTACTTCGCATAGATGCAAACATTTTTTCGTTGGCGTGTTTAGTTCAGTTCATCTAGTGCCTTATGTTTGTGAGAACAACAGTTCAACGCCAATCGAAGTCAATTTTTTTTCCTTTAAATTAATATTTGCGGTGCACAAAAGCTTTTCAAAAAAAGTACCGTAGGGCTAGGGTTAAGGTTAATTCTTAGGATTAGAGTTAATTCTTAATCAATTCGAAAAATCTTACTTTTAGAGTGACCAGAATCAATTTCTTTTCTCAACTTTTTTAAACTTGACATGACTAGGTATGTCTCCAATCTACGTTTTTTTTTTTTCAAGTTTAATGTTTAGATTTGGACCTGGAGGGCGAAAATTGGCTGCTGACTCTAAAAATCGCGCGAAAAAATGAATCGGTGAAAACAGTTACGCTCGCCGCGTTGTAACCAGTCATGGCTACACTTACACAAATATGCAAATGAGACAGAAAATTCATGGAAAAAAATCCGCTGCTCGGTCACCGAGATTGACAGCGTGAAGTTTCCAATTGTTGAAGTGTTGTTGCCGGGGAATTATCCCATCCATTAGGTGCCGCTGAATAAAAAGCAGTCCTTATCGTGCGTTACTCAAGCGCACACCCCGAGAATCGAACCAGCACCGCTTGATCTTAAAGCTTCTTCGTTCCAGAAGTCACGAGCTAACCAACGGACGTTGACATTGCTGATTTAAATTTAACCGAAAAACACTCTTCTGCTTTTGATCAAGCTGATAAAATTATTTTTTCACATTAATTCAACATTCAGAGCACAGTCCGAGAGTCAAACCAGCGCCGAGTGATTTTGAATCAAGCGCTTAACCACTGAGCTAACAGGCAGTAAAACACAAAGATTGGATTCTCAGTTTCTTCATCTGCATAACTTCAATCTGGCCACAAGCGTAATTTAAACTTGATTAAAAATATTGAAAATTTTTTAATAAAAAAAATTTCTTTTCCACCCTTTATTGACAAATGCGACAAATCTGTCACGTTTGAAAGAACCCTGCAAAAATTGTAGTCTAGAACAATTTTTTGCAAAGTGGACGACTGCCTCAGAATTATCACATTTCAGAAAGTCAGTTTTTATATTGGCACATCAAAGAGAATGTCAAGACTAGAGAGTGCCGAAAAAAAAGTAACTTGCTTTGATGGTTTTCACTGTAGCTGTTCCTGAAAGTTTGTCCAAACAAAGTGAGGAGGTGATGTCAAGGAAACGAGGCAGACTTTCATCAAGCTCAGTGGAAGGAGCTTATCAACGCAAGAAAAGAATGGCGTCAAACACAAAACCAATTCCACAAAAATCAATAAGAATGGGCAATGGGAACCACTTTCCTTTATACCAGGGAAAAAGAGGAAGATGCAGACTTCCAGGATGTGTGAATGCACCATACAGTACATATATTGCATGAAATACAAGGTGTATTTGTGTTTAGACAAACACAAGAACTGCTTTTTATTATTTCACAGAGTGAAACCAAGTCTTGCAGCGCAATGTACTTTTTTCTTTATAGGGATGTCAGTAAAATTTCTAAACTTTTATTTTTTGTGAGCATTATTATTGCATTTTTTTTGTTGTTGTTATGAGCTCAAAGTTACATGATTAAATCATAAAAATTTATGGCTTGAATAAGCATTAAGTTACAGTCCCCAAATTAAACAATGTCTCTTGTTTCATTGTTGTGATTTTGAGCAAACACTTTCCTGAAATGGACGAACGCGACAGGTTTGCAACGCTTATAAAAAGAAATAAAATACTTTAAAAAAATTGATAAAAAATTGATTTTGTGTCATGTTGTGTCTATTGACATATAAAAACGTTTGAATATTTTTTTTTTTATTAAAAACTTTAATTCAGTCCTTACTGGGTTAAGAAAAAATCTCAATAAAAAACTTTTTCTTCTTAGTAGCCTAATAGAGTTTGAGAAGTGCAAATAGCCTACTTCCGATCCAGAAAATCAGTCTTTTTTGCTTTGTTTGAACGTCGGCAGACGTTGAATCAATGTGTAAAAAACTAAATGTCTGTGTGGCCAATGCTTTTTATACCTCGTTAGCAAATCAACTGTTTGCGTTGATTGGTTCTTCTTGCGTTTGAGGCCGCCACAGATCACGTTGTTACATCCAGGCGCAGCAGCCAATGGATTGTGTATTCATCGAGCGTTGTTAGATCCACATGTCTATCTTATGGTCGGTATACAGGACATTGGTAAATATATAATTCTAAAAAAGTAGTTTTTGGAAAATTACTTTACCCCCTCATAAGATGAGCGTTGAAACTTTGCTCCACGGTGATCGAAAAAAGGCTAAGGAACTGAAAACTTAGAAAAAGCATCCGATCACAACCATCAACTTCTACAACAGTATTAACAACACTTAACACCTACTTTTGCTGCAAACCAAATTGAAACGAAACATTTAGAATTGAAACCCACCGTTTCGTAATTTGTGGCTTTACTCATTCAAAGCCATACATGGGATTGCTTCTAAACTTTACATATTGAAAACGAATCTTAAAAATATATTTTTTGTGTAGTTAAATAATAAATGCTATTAATACAAAAAGTGCTCAATGTCCAGCTAAAAAGCTAAGCAGAACGAATTATATCAAGTTCAGTTACTACTTTCTAAAACCTTTACAGCCTGTTTCACCTTATTAGAATCAAAAGGAAATTATTTGAATAGATTCTATTTGAATAGGCTTCTTATGAACCTAATAAGTTGAAAAAGACTGTTAAGGTTTCGAGTGAAGTTTACAGCTGAAAAGACTTCTCAATAAGTGCCACTAAAAAGCATCTACAAAGTGAAAGGCTTCCATAAATCATGCTACCCGCTAAACATTCAAGAATTATTTTGTTATTTATCCATTGAAAATGGCAATTTAAGTTGACAACGTTTTGGCCAAATTTGCAGTTGCGCTTAAACCTTTAGAAATTTTCATCCATAATTGGAATAAAAATGATGTGATGACGAAACTAAATTTGTGTGGCGAAAGGTTTACAATTTTTCAATTCAGTTTTTCTTATTCAATATTTCTTCACTTGACTAACTTTGCTTTTCCTTGAGCTGCTAGAGTTCGTATATGGGTTGCTTTCTTTTAAACTTCAGATGTTGTGTGGACCACTAAAGTTAAGAAAAAGCAGTTGATTTTTTTGTCGTATCCAGGCTCACACCTGGTGGTTGAAGATTTAGATTAAGTGGACGGGAAGGCAAGGAAGCCAATCTTCGTGTCCACCTTCAGGCATGCCTTTAAATGTCCTGCCAAAGACACAGCCGCATGCTCTTGAGCGGTGTCGAACCGGCGCCCTTACGATTTCCGTTCCAAGGCTCTCACCACTGGGCTATGCAGCCGACAGGCAGTTGATCAAGAACAAGCACACGCACTTTTGTCTTGACAAGATTTTGCATAGTAAGCTTTCAGGTGAACTGGCACAGATTCATAACAGAAATGTTGATTTCCTTTTTGCATTTTTTCGAAAACTGTCAACTGACAACAGGCAAATATGCACATGCGATAAAACCTTGTAGGCTAAACAATAAACACACAAATGTAGTTCTTTCAAGTTTAAAAAAGTAAAAAGCGTCTTAAAAAAATAAAAAAAAACACTTCTCGTACATTAGGACATATAGAACAATGGTATTATAATAGTCTCAGTGCAGGCGTAGCTGTGAAGAAAATGCATTGCTGGCTCACTCCTGGATGGAACGCAAAATAAAAACATGTGGTTTTGCATAAAAACAGGTGCTACATGACGAAACACGTCACACACGTAAGCCTACATTGCTGCATAACAAATCGTCATCGGTCTTTTAAAAAAGTTTCAATTGGAGCACATGTAGGTAAAATATCTTCACACTTTATTCAAAGTATGAAGTTTTTTTTAGTTTATAGATCTCTATAACTATTTTTTACAATTTTTTTTTTAACAAACTCGTAAAAGAAACCAGTAACATATAGTAAAAGAAACCAGTGATAGGCCTATATAACTATTTTTTACAATTTTTTTTTCAACAAACTCGTAAAAGAAACCAGTGACAAAACAAATTAGCAAAAATGTTCTTGTGCTTCCAATTAAATTGGTTTTAATCAATTATTTTTTTTTAAATGCTAAAATTGTGTAAAAATTTCTCTTTTTGGTTGTATTGTTTTCATAAGCATAAACAAAAAAGTTTCACGACATCAGCCTTAGGCCACATAAGGAACATTCAGAGAATCACAAGCAGTTATGTTTGGTAACAAAAAAACCTCTGAGGTTAAACAAAAACTTATTAATATAGTTTAGTTTTGCGTAACAAAAAAAATGTGCTGAAACATTTAAACGCATTGCTAAACGCATTCAGCAAACGTTAAATCAAAGTAACAATCAAAATTTATAGCTAGACAAGGATATGTTGTTCCATATCTTCCATTTGTGGAAGCGTAATATGCAGAGCAGCGATCCTTGAACTACATTTCACAAAAAAGCATGCCCTGATATTGAAAGACAAACAAACTTTTAGTTTTCTGAAATTGGCGAACCCTAAGAACTAAGATGTAAGCACAGATAAAGCTGGTCAAAACGATACCTTCGCTCATCATAAAACTTCACCTTAAAATAATATTCCAAGTTAAATAAAAATCAATTGAAAGCTGAAATAGATACAGCTTTATACAAGCACACACTTTTGTATTAAAACATTGAAGATAATCCGCATTTGTTAGTCATAGAGCAGCCAATTGTTTCACATTTATGAAACGCGACAGAGTTAAAACAAACAAAAAAGCAATTATGACGCGAGAAAGACATTCGCAGCGATTCATAACGAACATCACTTAATTTGAATTGTTTTTTCAACAAAGCTTTGCGTCATCTTACATCCACTAAATATAGAAGGTCTGCGTGCCTTGACTGATGTGATTAAAACACTGGCTGCTTTTAAGTAGTCACTCTGCTGTCGTCTTATCCAGGTTTATACCCAGTAGTTGAAGATTTAGTGGGCGGAAAAAAAGGAAATCAGACTTCGAGCCCACCTTCGAGCATGCCTTTAAGTGTCCTGCCAATAACACAGCCACATGCTCTTGAGCGGTATCGAACCGACGCCCATTCGAATGCGTACCAGGGCTCTCACTACTCGGCCATGCAAGCTCTCTGCTCATGCGAGGAGACATCGCTAACTTTAGATGGTAAAAATAATAGTTAAATTTTTATAAGGACAATAGTTAATAGTTTGATAATTCATATCACATAAACATGTCTGTCATAGACTTTTTTCGCTGGGTTACTTCTTTTCAAGCATTTCATGACGTATGATAAAGCTTTGGTATAAAGAGTTCGCTTTGTTCACGACCTGTCTTCGCTAGGTGATGCGCTTGAGTAACCTAAACTGGATCTGCCATCATTGTCAGTTTCAATTTTGTCTTCGGCCAGGAATGCTGTATTGACGTATTCGTTCGTAGTTCTTGTTCGATCAGCTTCGTTGGCGTTGGAATTGTTTGCATGGTTCACACCTTCATCAGTTCTCATGCCAGACCTCACTTCAGCCGCATGGACGTCATAATGTCCGGTATGATCCTAAGTATTGTTACAAAACAAGCAAAAGTTACGTTTGATGCATTTGTCAGAAGTCCAGTAACGGATTTTCAAAAAATTGTTGGGGTGCATTAGAGTTTCGACAAATTTTTTGAAAAATTGAATGATCAACGTAAAATTTTATGTCCGAAAAATAAACAACTAGATCCCCAGACAGCAAAATTCATGCATCAAATGGTTTGCGTGAACTGGATGACAAATCAATTCAATGGCTGCTCGACACCTGCCCAAACATCCAGTCTGCGCTGCCGCCACTGCCCATTGCCCAAGGTTGGTAAAAGGCAGAGCACCTCGACTCCTGGAGTGGCGAAAAAGGTTCAAACATAGAAGCAAAATCTATCATTTTTACATTGTCTGCAAACGTGGAATCAATGTAAAAATGACGGATTTTGCTGTCTGGATGGATTAGCAGTCTGGGAGGATTTTTTCTCAAAACGTCAAAAGGATTTTTTCTTTAACGACCAAAGAAGGATTTCAATACCTTCCACCTTGACGGTTTATAGCATATAATGTTGTACAGTATGGTCTCAGTAAAATTTCAAAAATCTGTCTGAGATGTCCAGACCTTTCCTTGCGCATAGCATACAAGACAGATTTCACCTCATACCACTTTTAACATTATTGAAATACTTCAATTTAATTCTTAACTACATGAGTGACCAATGTACTCCCTTTAAAATGTTGCATTTTTTCCACAGCCAGGCACGTTAGAAATTTATCTCTTAAAATCCACTGCCGAACTATAGCGTGCCCAATGCCGCCTGTTACGGTAATAAAATGGGAATTAAGTGTCCTGCCAAAGACACAGCCGCATGCTCTTGAGCGGTGTCGAACCAGCGCCCTTTCGAACGTCGTTCTTAGTCTCTTACTACTTGGTAAAGTAGCTGACCACATAATTATGTTACTGTTTCAACACTAACAAACACTGGTAAACGTATGTCAATTGTTACCGCGGTTGGAGAAGAAAAAGATTCCTCTTCCATGACATTGTCTGGCTCGTTCGGTGTGGTCAAGGAACGTAGTCGAGCTTCTTCGAGATTATAATTCCCCTTGTGAAAGTAACAAAACGTAATCATTGCTTGACTATAGCTTAAAAAAATTAGATGATTCTTTCTTTTATATCTTTTAACTGGAATTTGAAAAGTAAAGTTATTTACCAACTGCATTTAGGTTGAACAGTATCCGTTCACCAGATTTCCTATCTCATTCTTAGAGTGACGTACACAGGTAGGCATTGGGTTAGGGTTAGGAATTGGGTTTTGCCTCTCCTTTTAAAAAAAGTTTCAGTAATTTAATAAAGTACGGCACTTAATAGCACAGTCACATCAAATAGAAATGTTGTTAAAAAGTAAGCAAATACTAAATCAATGGCTCAATTTTGGGCCTAGTTTTGGTTTATCTTGGCCCAAATTTGGATTGGATCTACATTCTACATACTTTTACATGACAGCCTAGTTATGAAATCTTTCTGTCCCAATGATAGATTAGAACGATTAGAACCACTTAAAAGGTAAGATACTTAAGAAAACTGTTTAAACAATCCCAGACAGCAAAATCCGTCATTTTTACTTTGACTTAACGTCTGCAGAGGTCGAATCAATGCAAAAATGAAGGATTCTGCTGTCTTGGTTTTAAGCCAGCCTATTGAGTTGCCAGTAACATTTGCAATAGCGACGATACGCGTGAATGATCTTACTTGTCGGTCTCTCCTTCGATATTCGCGAACAAGTAAAACTACAACTGCAACTAAAATGACAACCAGCAAAAGAATCGGACCAGCGATCCACGCGAGTGAAGGTGGATAGACCGGCACATCTGAAAATATATCTATCAAAAGATACGAGATAATCTTGAAGATGTCTAGAAAGTTAAGTCTGTTGGCGTGCGGTGCTTCTTTCAGTGACCTACACAGGAAATTTTTATAGGGATGGTTTTGAAAAATATTTGTATGCAGTGGCGTAGCCAAGGGGGGTTTTGGGGGTTACAACCACCCCCTTTGGCACGCGTGTGAGTCACGATATTGAGAATGATGCTTTCAGTCTCTTCATGCTTGAGAATGATGTTTTCAGTCTAAAAATAATTGCCTAATTTTAAACAAAACTGCATTAAAAGAGCGCGTTTTGCCAATACCAAACATTTAAACATCCCAGCCAGGAATTAGCAACAAGAAAAGATAGAGACTTAGCTTTATTTCCGAAAAAATGCCGAAGGAAATTTCATTTCTTTTCGGCGCATAACGAAACTGAGATCTCGAAATCAATGAAGATAAAAAGAATTTTCCGTCAAAATGAACAAAACATTATTTTGAAAACGTTTCAACGTAACATTAAAGTTGCTCATGCTTGGAGCTGTTCCATCAAATGGCGGAAAGAAACTGTTGCCAACAAAAATAGGCCGGTTATTTAAGCAGGTACTTATCACCTGAGTCCACACTAGCCTATTTTGTTCAAGCAGCCTCACTGAACTTAAACAAAATCAAGCAACAAACTTGAAAGTTTTGATACCAGCTACTCAATTCTTCACTTTTTAATTTCGTTGAAGATTATAATTGCTGTAACATGACACATACGTAACTCGATTTCATAATAACTAGTAATACGTTGTGTTGGTGAAAAACTAAATGACGTATTTAAATAAAGCCAAAAGCAATAATAAAAATCAATTTCAATTTTCAAGCTCGAAAGGGGAGGTTTTAACCCGCACATCCCCTTGCTGCGTCAATGGCTTTCTTATTTCTAACCTTTGATAAAGTTCCACCTCCTGTAAAAGTAAAGGTGAGTCCCATACTTGAATCTAAGAATCGTGGGATGAGAAGATAATGTTCTCATTATACCAAGCCTTCGGCACTAACGAAGATTAACACAAATGATGGAAATGAAACCATTTTAGTGCCAAACACCAAGCCCCCAAAGTCTACTAAAAGTTGGTGAGCAGTGTTGTGTGAACAAAAGCTATTAGTCGCGAGATCGAGTAAATTTAAACTACTGTTGTATTTTAAACCAAGTGCCTCCCATTGCTTCATAATCTTGATTGCTCGTTGAAAGACGTTTGTGCATGAGAAGAGAAAACATGCAAATTAACAAAACCACAGTTTACAAGGAAGGCTAAAACTCGACAGCAAAAAAGCAACTGATTTGTTGTCTGAAAAGCAACATATGAATGAAGTTGTTTTATTGATGAAATTATGTGAGAAGTTGATAAAGGTATTTGAACTGTTCTGCTGCTGTGAAGCTGAAGATGTGGCTAGACAGTGTAGTTTTTAAGTTTTTTTCCTGTGATACACTCAAATAATTGTCTTGGGACGTGCTAATAAATTTGTGCTTAATTCACAATGTAGATACTAACAACCTGTTTTAGCCTGATGTTGCGAGTTCGCTGTGGTAATAGCGAATTGCACCAGCTTTTGGAACACAGCTCCCTACTCATGTGCTATGATGATATTCCCTCGTCATAGCACATGGGTAGGGGGCTGTGTTCTGAAAGCTAGTGCAAACTGCTATTATCACAGCGAACTCGAAGCATCAGGCTAAAACAGGTCGTTAGTATCTACATGCATACTTTTCATCGAGGTATAGGCTATGTGTCTGACAAAACCAACAGCACACATCTAATACACTCAGCAAAACACCGAAAATCTTAGAAACGTTTTATACAAGAGACAGTCAATGCTTGGAATCAAGCAGAGATGGGCGTGATCTTGATCTTGAAGATCACAAGTGATCTTGAAGATCAAGATCGTGATCTTGATCTTGAAGATTACTTTTTTTTTGGTGATCTTGATCTTGATCTAAGATCACTTTTTTTTGTGTGATCTTGATCTTGAAGAACAATAAGATCAAGATCACTTTAAAATTAAAGTTTACTTACTAGATAGAGACATTTTTTAGAACTCGTACTGTACAAAGTAGTTAGTGGCGACTACTAACATTAAGCCACTGTTAATATGATATGTGTCCAACAAAAGACGATTTAAAGTCTCCATCCAATCTGGTCAGTGTTGCCATTTCAAAATTGAAAAAGTTTTCGGTGTTGGTCATAATAAAGAAGTCAACTTCCGTTTACTTTATGTTGACGTATAATAAAAAATGGTTTAACTTTATTTACAATTTCCATGTGTGAAGTTTAAAGAAATGTTTGCTTTCTTTGACCCAATTTTAGATGTTTCAAAAGTCTAGAATGGCGGTGTTAAAAAATCTGGACTCTAGCCGACTTTGGTCATGTAAAGTGGTTTATTGCAGCAAATCAGCCAGACCAAGACTTGTTTAGGGTCTGAGTATGGAGCGGTTTGTCTGACCGCAAACCTCTGAACTTTTTTGATAGCAGACAACAATATCAAGGTTGCCAGATGGATAAATGGTGCAATAAACATTGACATACCGGTAATACAGTGAAAGTTAAAACTACTTAGTAACACGAATAAAAACTCCCACATGAACCAGACAAAAATTTGGTAAAAAATGATGCAGTTCAAACTTTATTTTTATTTATTTATTATAAATAAAAAGCATAAAACTAATTGCTCTTTCAGTAGGCTACTACTGTAATTAACCTCGGCCTTGGGTGTGACGTTGCGTTTCTACGCAAACTACGTCAACAATTGATAGGCCTAATAGCAACAGTCACTAACTCATTACAATTCTTAAGCCAGCAATCGAGTAGTTAAAAGTAAAAGTTAGCATTACCAACTATACACCTTTACCCAGGTTGCTTATAATAATTATTTTTTGCAACATCATTGATCAAAAACTTCATTTTTTTTCAAGTACACAAAAAGTGATCTTGAAAGTGATCTTGATCTTCAAGATCACGATCTTGATCTTGATCTTCAAGATCACTTAGTTTGGTGATCTTGATCTTGATCTTCAAGATCACCTATTCTTGGTGATCTTGATCTTGATCTTCAAGATCACCAATACTGGTGATCTTGCCCATCTCTGGAATCAAGTATGACAAAAAAAGAAGAAGTAAGAGTAAGAAGTATTAGTAGTATTAAAGTAAAAAAGAAGAAGTAGAAAAGAAGAAGTATAGCCTACATCGAGAAGTAAACAATGATCATACTGCTAAAGGCGAAAATCAATCTATTTCAAATTCTGTTTAGTCGGGTGTAACAAGAACTGACAGCGATATACCATGTTTCGCCGATGAAGCTGGACTCAGTATAGCACCACTACTTTAAGCCACAGAGTTCTCGACCCCTGCTTTCACCAGTTAATTGTGAACCCATATTAACTTTTTTTTCTTCTAACAAGCCGAAGACATAGTGGTAGTTACGAAGAATGTTCAGAAAAGTAGATGCCACTTACCTACTGTTGGACGACATATAAAACTTCCCATAGTGTTATAACATGTGGAATTGCTACTGCAGTTAGTGATGTTCATAGCACACTCATCAATATCTTTGCATAAAGCTCCATCCGATTGAAATCCTTCATCACAAATGCAGTTGAAACTGCCTATTGTGTTGTTGCAAGTGGAATTGCTCGTGCAATTATCATCGCTGGTGGCACATTCATCTATATCAACACAGAGAACTCCATTTTTTCTAAATCCTTCATCACAAATGCAATTGAAACTGCCTATTGTGTTGTTGCAAGTGGAATTGCTCGTGCAATTATCCTCGCTGGTGGCACATTCATCCAAATCAACACAGAGAACTCCATTTTTCTGAAATCCTTCATCACAAATGCAGTTGAAACTGCTTATTGTGTTGTTACAAGTGGAATTGCTCGTGCAATTATCCTCGCTGGTGGCACATTCATCCAAATCAACACAGAGAACTCCATTTTTTTGAAATCCTTCATCACAAATGCAGTTGAAACTGCCTATTGTGTTGTTACAAGTGGAATTGCTCGTGCAATTATAATCGCTGGTGTCACATTCATCCAAATCAACACAGAGAACTCCATTTTTTTGAAATCCTTTATCACAAATGCAGTTGAAACTGCCTATTGTGTTGTTACAAGTGGAATTGCTCGCGCAAACGCCCTCGTTGGTAATGCATTCATTGATGTCACGGCAAGTCGTTCCATTTCCACTGAATCCATCGTTACAAGTACAATTGAAGCCTCCAACTGTGTTCTCGCATGAGGCGTTCGGGTGGCAATCGTGTGGTCTGTTGGTACGTGCACACTCGTTGATATCTAAACAATGGACGGAAAAATTAAACGATAGTTTCATGCACCGGACAGCAAACGAACACAAATCTAAGTTGTGTGATGTTAACCATAAAAGTCAGCAAAGAATGATTTGGGTTTTCAACAGGGGATTAGATTTATTCTTTGAGGCTAATTTTGTCTAATAGAAGGATAAAATTTCGGCACAGTACATGATGATTGATAAATATTCACCATATAATTTAGAAAACGTTGTTTGAGTGAAATTACCTTGAGGCAGTCAGTAAAGGATAAATGAGAATTAAACGATTTGAGAACCTGTGGTGTGTGCAGCATGCATATCAATATTCAGCATGTGAATCAGAGTTTGTACTATCTCAAAGCACCATTTGAAATTGTTTGGTGACTGGAGGCTAGAAGCCCATATTCAAAGTATTTAAATATGTTAGTCAATAATATAATAAAGCTTTCGTTAATAATACTAAGTTTAACTTTCGTTTTGCAGAAACTGATTTGTTGTGTCTTCCTTTTTTCTTTAAATAGGTTGAAAATAAAATTACCGAAAATCTATTAAACGATGTTAAAAATAGTTGGTTCGGCTAAAACTTTCAAAACAGTGGTTGAAACCCATTCTCATAAAGAAATTTGATGAATTTACTAATTTGTTTTAAGTAATCCAATTAAGGGTTTTCAGCAGAACAACTTTGCTTTGTAGGCCTACGTAGGCTACATGCGTATACAAAAGTGTTTGTAAATAGGCCAATAAAAATAAGTTAATTGCAGTTGTTACTAACCTGTGATGACCACCATAGACCCTGACAATGTTACAGTAGTCCCATCACTAGTCATACGTCTTGCAATCATGGAGATATTGCTTCCAGCTTCAGGGTTTAGTCCATTTATTTCCACCTACCAAGAAAATCAATACTGTAGCCAGGTGCGTCTACACGAGAAAGTGTTCTTGCTTAGAAATTCTTGCTTAAGCTAGTTTTTAAGCTTGTTTCGTCAAACACTCACAATCTCGAAAAAAGATTTTGCTTGCTTGAACGCGGTCACGTGAGTATTTCAACCGCAATGACGTCACGTTTCAAAAAGTTCGCGCCAAAGCAAGAAGTAAACCAACTGTTTTTTAACAACTAGTCGGCAGTCGCAGTGAGCTGGCACTTTGAGTTGTTGCAGTCATTCAATGATTTAATAATGGCTTTCAAATGTTAACGTGTGTTATTTTTTTTGTGATGGTCATGGTCAGAAATAAAAGCAACTGAAGTAAACTTGTGTAAAAAATGCTGCAAAAAGATAAGGTTGCAAACACGCAATTCGCGCAATACTTCAGAAAGAAGTGTTCCGACACCTTAGTGAAGTTAGAAACAGGCGTGGCCAGAGAACACTGGAAGCATCAAATACAAAACAACAACTACAAACTTCCTAGTTGCTTGACTAGCAGCCAGACTACTGAGTGTAAACCTGAAGTTTTGCCGCGAAAAGATTTCTAAGCAAGAGAACTCACTTAAGCGCTCAGTTTTTCGCTCTGGAGCGTATTTTTTCTCGGGCATTCGCTTACTCGCTCAGTTTCTTAAAAGTAAGCAGCACAAAGTGCGATTATCTTAAACCAGGGGTCGGCAACCTTTCTTCAGTCGCGGGCCAAAACAAAACTGCGCAGATGTCAACGGGCCGTACAAGTTTTCCATTTGCACTTCCGTTTTCTTTACTTTTCATAATATTGTTAAAATTGGCGTTCTTATCAGAGTATCTCCATATTTAGCTACTATAGGCTTATATAGATTAATATAAAGAAAATTAGTAACAATTGGTAACGAAAAACACCAAGTACTTTATTTATTGACAGCACAACATTAATGTGATATTTGATGTTGTTTCCTGCTAGAAAGTTTCTGAAGGTCAGGTGATAGGTTGGATGAGGCAAGAATCATAACATCTTGCAAGTGGTCATCAGTAAGTTGTGTTCTCAACTTGCCGTTAAATATACGGTTAATTATAACTCTAAAAAATAAAGTAATTTAAAAGTTTGGACCGGCTGTCACTAAAAAGGCCAATTCCTGCTTCCTAAGCTACACATATTTCTAAATTATCAACCTTCAAACAAACTAATTCTTAAAACTTCAAATCTATCAAACTATCTGTCAGGCCTGCAACGTCGCTCTCTCTAAAATGCAGTTCGCAGAGAAAGAATATCAAGGAAATTCAAAATGGCGACAATGCCCTAACTAAGCATTGTTGCGGCATAAGTACACAGGCTACGTGATTACAAGTGAGCGTTACGGATAAATATGGAAAAGTAAAAATTGCGAAAGTTTTACATAACATTTAGTAATCTTAATTCTGTTATGTAAAACCAAATGGCAGCATAAAATAATGGGATGTTGGTTTTGGCCCGCCAACTACAATTTGCAAAAATGCTGCGGGCCGGATAATTTTGCTTGGCGGGCCGGATCCGGCCCGCGGGCCGTAGGTTGCCGACCCCTGTCTTAAACAAACAAGAAGTTTTGCTAGCTTAAGCAAGAAAACAGTCGTCGTGTAGACGCACCTTACAAATAAAAGAATAAATTTAAGTGAATACATGTTTGTATGACTTCCGATATGAACTAATAGTTATGAGTTTGACTTTGTTGAAACCATAGCCATGACTATAAATGTTTTGCATGTAAAAATGAAATATGGAAGTTTCTAAGAGTAACGAAGTTTATTTGCTTGCGTAACCAGTCATTTATCATCCTAAAAATGTAAGGATCTTTACATATTTATCATTTATTTTATTTATTTATCATATTTATCATGGCATCGAAACAGTGACAGACTTCTGTTATCTGGGTGATCGGATAGATGGAAGTGGTGGATGTGAAGTAGCGGTGACAACAAGGGCAAGATTGGGCTGGGCAAAGTTCAGGGAATGTGGGGAAATGTTGTATGGCAGAAAATTTTCACTAAGGATGAAAGGAAAAGTATATCGGAGCTGTGTGCGGCCTGCAATGCTATATGGTAGCGAGACATGGGTATTGAGAGAGAGTGAACTGGCAATCCTGAGAAGAACGGAAAGGTCAATGGTGAGAGCAATGTGTGGGGTGAAAACGAGAAGGGAAAAAAGGACTGAAGAATTGTTGGGTATGCTAGAGATGAGAGAGACCACAGACCAACTGGCAAGGGCAAATGGAGTAAGATGGTATGGACATGTGATAAGGAGGGAGGAAGGAAGTTTTCTTAGAAAGGCACTAGATCTAAAGGTGGATGGGAAGAGGAAACGCGGTCGTCCAAGAAGAACGTGGAAACAACAAGTGAAGGATGAATTTAAAAAAGTCGGACTGAAGGAGGAAGATGCAAGGGACAGGGTGAAATGGAGAAAAGGGATTAAGACAATTGCTGCGCGGAAACAATCGGCCACCCCCACTAGTGGGGAACAAACCGACGATGGATTATGATGATGATGATGATTTCAATCATTGTCTGCCCCTTGTTAGAAAAGTTACGGGCTCCTAAAATCATTTCAGGTCTGAGTCAAAAAGTACGCCTGGAACCCCCCTGTCAATGCGGCTGACTATTCATCACAGCCTTTGTTGGCATTTTCAAAATTGTTTTGCCACGTTTCTTTTAGTTACCATGTAAGTCGAGGAACTGTCCAATTGATTTCTAGTTAAAGTTACAACAGTTGTTTCGTTGAAATTGAAGGTGAACTCGATTGCGCGTGGTAGAAAAGATGATGGAAGCAGCAAGGTAACACCAACACCATCGTCATTTGTAGTATACTGGATGGCTGATGTGTCCAGTACTGATCCATCTATTCATAAAATACTGTTGTTACTAAAAGAAAAAAAGTTTAATTGAATAGAAAAAGAGAAAGAAAGACAAATGAATAGGGTTTACTTAAGATTGATAAAAGGTAGATGCAAATCAGAACCATCTGAAACTAGAAAAAGAGAAGTTCAATCTTGATTGATTGATCTTTATCCTCGCTACTGGGAAAGCTTCTTGCAGAGCTTAATCCTGACAGTTTCGCATACTTGTAGAGGCTCAAGTTCAATCTTATGTATTTCAATCTTCTTTGAAAAGTAGAAAATTTATGAGAGACATTTTCCCATAACCAGAAAAATATTTTCCAAATCAAAAGATTAGGTAAGATGCACTGAAAATTTTTAACTTAAAGAGAAAAGCTAAAATGATTTAAAATGAAATGATTAAACCATTCAATAGTTGGAAGTTAGCTTACATTTAACTCGATTCCTAAACTAAAAATCAACGAGTGGAGATTGTTGACGATAGCTCAATATATTAAACTCCTTACAATATTTTTACAGTTTACAGCTTTTTTACGGTACAATTTGTACCAATAAAATCTGGTTTCCAAAGTATATCCATCAGTCGGAGAATCAAAAAAAGAAACTTACCAAAAGCAGAACCTAATTTTCATCTGTGAAAGCATAAACTGCTGGAAGCAAATTATGCACCAGAATCTTAATTATTATTTTCCCACCTGTGTTATGAAATATTGTGTATCGGCTTGAATCGGGTGACGTGTCTGGGGCAAAAGCGCCATGTACTCTGTCATAGATTGTGACGTCATTATCGTTGGACGTGCACGTCTTCAACAAATAGGTTTGTTCAATTCCATATATGGTATTGGAAGACAAATTGAAAAGAGTTTCTCGATCAGGAAATGAATCGAGTTGGATTTCTGGAAAATCAAAAATGTGCAAAATTTTATTAACTACAATAACCAGTTGTAGAATACAGTAGTTATATCTTTTTTAACGAAACTAAACATAACCTATATTAGGGTGGCTCGTTTTTGAACTTTTTTTTTAAATTCTCTCGGGGTAGTGGGGAAATGGTGCCAATGAGTGAGAAAACGCTCATGACAAAATTTGAGATTCGTTACAAATTGTCTTCAGCCTCCTCATGGGGCCCAAAAATCGAAAAATGGGGTAAAACGCAATTTTTTTCAAAAATATTTTTAGTTTGGGTAGATACAATATTCTTTAGATATATCTAAATAACCTAAAAAAAAAATTGAAGTCATGTGAACTATTCCTTCAGCTTCCTCACAGCTTCTGAAAATTTTCATTTTGCTGAAAATTTCGCATTTTTGTTTGTGATTACATAACTACAAACTTCGTCAGTGACGTAAATTCAAATAAAAGACGTCACTTTTTCCTACCAAATTAACCCAATTTCATTAAAAAATGACGCAACAGCTCAGGGCAGGTATATAAAGAGAAATAAAATGACGTTTTATAGCTGGCAAAGTGTTTAACGCAATTATGTATCATGTAACCACCCACAAAAAAGCGAAATTTTCAGCAAAATGGAAATTTTCAGAAGCTGTGAGGAAGCTGAAGGAATAGTTCAAATGATTCTAATTTTTTTTCTTAGGCTAATTAGATATATCTAAACAATATTGTATCTACCCAAACTAAAAATATTTTTGAAAAAAAATGCGTTTTTGACCTCATTTTTTGATTTTTGGGCCCCATGAGGAGGCTGAAGACAATTTTTCACGTATCTCAAATTTTGTCATGATCGTTTTCTCACTCATTGGCACCATTTCCCCACTACCCCGAGAGAATTTAAAAAAAAAGTTCAAAAACGAGCCACCCTAACCTATATGTCAAGTGACGACCTAGTAGTAGGCCGTGGTCAAGTTAAAACTATATCAAAATAGAATTAACTAATCCACTCTCAAGACATTTGGAGCAAAGATGAACAACAGATAAAATTGAGTTTTGTGAAAAAACAAATAAATTGAACGATACTTGTACAGGAATAATTCTGTGCCAACATTCGATCGGTGCTTTATTTCTCGTTATTTACTCAGTTAGCTGGTTATGTTTAAGAAGTTGAAATTTATTATTTTTATTGCAACAAGTATTTTCAGATTCTTGATGAGGGCTTAAACTGAACCGAAAACGTTCGACTGTTTAAATTATTGTTTGGAAACTTGTCTAATGTATTTTTATAATGCTCAATCCTATCTTGGTGTTGTGTCTTGCCTGCCTATGATACAAATCGCTTGGGATTAATTTCGAATAGGCGGCTTCGATATAATTACTGTAATATAACACTTACGTTGGAAACTTTGAATAAGGTCTGAAATTTACCACACCATTTCCTTGGTAGACAATTTGACATCCCATACTTCTAGAAATCTTTGGTATAGTATGGTAAATTTATAAAGATGCATTCATGCTGAGATGTTGTTTTCTCACCTTTGTCAGTAAAGAAATATCGTATCGGAGAAGTGGGATTTAAAACTCCAGTCACATCTTGCATGTTCAAGCGTCCACTTTTGTCATGTAATGACCACAATTTTGTGTTTTTAGCTTCTTCGTTAGGTTCGCAAATCTCTTCAGAATCTGGATCTCGGAATGATAAATCGTATACGTTGTTGTCGCTGGAACTGACAGAAAACTCGAATCCAAGTGATCTGTTTGAAGCTGAATGTGAAAGCAATTTTTGAATGAACTAGCGTTCTGCAGGTATACTGTAAAATCACGATGTGTTTAAATATGCAACAAAATGAGTTTCACGTTTTGCAGTATGACCGTTAATTAATATTTTACAATTAATATTTCTAAGTTACTTTGACTAAATGTTTATTATAATTTATTCATAGTTGTACTGATGAGTTCTTTATGAATGAAAACCGGTTCTGCAACAATAAATGGCAAAATAAAATTGTAATGCTGTGTGGGGGATAGCTAGTCATCGATAGTATAAAGAATGACTTCGAGCAAAAACTTTGGAGTTTTATGTCATTTAATATTTCACAAGTGTAGATTAAGCGTTCTTCTTTATCATAATGCTGCGGGTCGCTGTGGTGATAGCTCCTTAATGCTTTTGATTTGTTTGTTTTTTCGAGTTTTCGGAACACAGTCTTCTAGTCATGTACAACAATAACCACTCGTCGTTTGAAACTGACTAAAGAACTGTGTTCCGAAAGGTTGCGACAAACCGCTTTTACCACAGCGAACCAGCAGAATGGGGGGGGGGGGCTGAAAGAGAACGTTCAATTTACATTTGTGAAGTAATCTTTAAATATATATCAAACGCAAACCCAACTCATGTGAATGATATGCGCTCGTGAGTGACAGTTTGGTTTAAGCTTTAGAGACTTTGAGCAAAGGAGAATATTATGTCAAAATAATACGTCATGAATTGAAGCCATTCAGAAACCCTTTGCTCTTTTTTAACATAGTTGCTATTGAAACTGCAAAGTGATTGAAAAATTAACGACCCACTGGATTTCACTTCTGTATAATGGGAAAAAAAACATGTTCGGCAAACTTCAACCAAAGTTGTTTATAGTTGCCGCCATTTATGACAATTCGTATAAATTTCGTCTTTATCTTACAAACTTACCTTTAAACATGACCAAAGTATTGTTGTAAAGTGTGCGGTCACTTAAAACCAAAGCAGAAACGTTTGGCGATAAAGACTGAACGTTCAATACAATTTCATGATGACAAAGAATATTTTCGGATTGCGCCTCTTCCAATTCAACGACGGAAACACTGAAAACTTCGTCGGAATTCGCTTGATAAGCTAGTTCTAACTCGTTGGCAATAGTTTCCCGCAGGGTGACATTGGTATTGTCTGATGACGTGTAGTTCCGGGTTAAAAGGTCAACTCGAGCAAATGCGGACAGTTTTTCTGTAATAGTTTTGAAATTGATAAGTAAGTAATAAGAGAAAAAGGGACAGAACTTTTATTTCATCTGTTGCAAGAATAATGAGGTACAATTATAAACAATACGAATAAAATAGCACCATAACAAAATAGATTCCAGAACAGACATAAATTGCAAAAAGCAATTGCTAGGCTAATTGAAAAAATGCAGTAGTTGAAACATTTGGCTTCACCTGTACGTAATGTTGTTCTCGGATAAAAAAAAAACATTTTAATATTTTCACAGGCTGATAAAACTTTGCACTTGAACATAATGATTGACAATATTAAGCTATCCTTCACTGACTAATTTAGAGAAATTTTGTTTTTAAAACTATGTAAAGAACTTAAAAAATGGAATAAAATGATCAAAGGAAAACGAGCACGTGGAAAACAACGCCTCACTTTTCTCAATAACTTCAAGAATCATTTTTGTGTTCCAACCACAATTTTTAATACATTCAAATACCGGGATTAATGAAAAGAACTATTCATGAACACCTAAGCCTGGAACAGGCATGGTGCAAGAAGAAGAAGAAAGTACTTAGGATTACAACACGGCACAAACCAAACCAATTGCAAATATGAAATGCCTACTTGAGCGTGGAACGGTATAGTAAAAAAACTATAAATTTCCCATCTATTCGATTCCACTGCATGCTTTGGTACATTTAACAGCGCCCAAGAATAACATAAACGTCAAGCATTACCGTTGTACAGTAGTGTGTTGTGGAATGCCTAGTGCTACCTATCAAAGCTATCAAAGCTCTTTGTACAAGCTCTTCACCAATAATAATAATAATAATGTTATGGTTCATTTATTGTCACTTACAACCGCTTAGGACTTTTAACGGCAGAGGTCGTTTTTAATTTTGTATCATATTTACAATGTCATCACATTATTACCCGACTTATTCTCACTGCGTTATGCAAGAAAGAACACAATCGGTTAAAGTCGTCGGTTTGATCCGACCTGGAATCGATCTCAGATCTACCAGCACGAGAGCCGAAAGCGATAACTACTCGGCCACTGAGCTGGAAGTTGAACAAGGTTCAAGAGATAAAGATTCGATGTATGACGTCATCAGTGATGACGTAGTTAGCACACATGATTCCGCCAAAAGTAAATTTGTAAGAACGGATTGCCCATTCTGAAAAGTTTCTTTAAATATAATGCATCCAGTCTTTCAGATACTTGATAGCGCTGCCAAAGGGATTTACAGTAAAACAACTCTTTAAAGGATATGTGACATCATGACAATTGAGAACAACTCTTTGAAGTATATGTGACGTCATGACAATTGAGAACAACTCTTTGAAGGATATGTGACGTCACGATAATCAACGATGCTGTTCATAACTTTGTCATTACTATTGATTCATTTACCGTGATGTCATACGTGCATCAAAAGAAGATTTGTGTTCATACCCTTCTGGCTACGCTGCTGCATCAACGCATGATTGTGATAGTTTATTTGCTCACCAGTATCAAAGCTAGTGGTTCTTCCATACGGGCTCTGTGATTCTGTGTAGTTTACAACAGCGTCAAATTGGGCAACTCTTGCACTCACCAAATAACGTGTGTTTGGATTAAGAGAAGAGATTCTAAAGAGAAAAATATAGTTTTAAACAAAGGCGCTCAGCTGGACTGGAATATGATCATAAAAAATGAAATTTTTTGCATATGCTTTTGTCATTTTATCGTGTATAAATGTCTATCCGTGGCGAGGTTGGAACGGGACAATCAATCTGATCCACTGCTTGGCAAGCTTTGGTAATAGTAAGGATTGGTATAACCAGGCAGGGTATTGAACACGTATCTACCCGTCCACAAAACGGTTATTTTATCTATTAAATTCCAAAGCTGGTTGTATGGTAGATAATGTTTTTAAACTTTAAGTTTTAAGATCTTACAATATGACACGGACTTGCGCTATAAATAAAATTAAAGCAGTTAAATAAGATGCAAAAATAATGAAAAAGGCAATATAACGCAAGAGAACAACTACACGCCCAGCAAGCTGATGCAAGAGAGAGGCCCAATTACGGATCCATAGGAGGCACTGCCTAATAATTATCAATTCAAAAAAAATGTACGACAAGTCCAATTGATGTCAAGTTATCTTGTTGTGTATCGCGAAGCCTGGTTAAATAAAAACTGGAAACCAATTAAATAAGTCCAAAAGTTCTCATTCGGCAACCGATGTTGATAGATTAATGATGAAAGTTACAAAGTCGACGATTGCCTCACATAGCCACGTAGTGTGTATTTGAAGGTGTGTCTTTTGGCACATCTAGTGTTGATGTTTCATTGGTTGCGCTGTTGCTGTATTGAATCTGCCATCCGGTGGCGCCAGGTGTTTCTTCCAGGAAGACAGTGACGAAGGTTGGCTTGGGAATCAGGTGAAGTATGGAAACGCCAGCTGGTGCTAAAACACAAAAAATGAAGTTACCATCTTTAAAATTGCAATATAACAACTGAAATACAACCTGACTTATGGCATTAAAAAAAGAGAACGGCAACCAAAAATGTTTCTCTAACAAATAGAGCAGGACACTGGAGTACAGCAACACCAACAATAAATGTCAAATTTGATTAGGAACAGGTGTGTATAGAAGAACTGTGTTAATGGTGTTCAGGTGCGCTCAAATGGATGATGATAGCGTTATTTACAATAACATTGCAATACAACCTTGTACAGTACATATTAAAATTTAAGGCTGCAGTTAGCTATTAGTACTAGGAAAGAAAAAGAGAAGGAATCAAAAAAAGGATAAAAAGGCTACGTTAGAGAGGATATGACAGTTGTTAAGAAAAAGATTCAAAGAAGAAGAATATGGTTTAAAGAAGAAGATGCTTACAATAACATAGTTTAGAAATAAAAATAAATCCGCACTGGCAAATCCACTTTGGGGGATTTAACTCAGAAAACTTTTGGTTGACAAAAGCTTCAAAATGTAACTATGGTAAACAGATAAAACCAAGCAACCACACGACATTTAACATCATACAATAGAGTGAACATAAAACTATAAATTACAAACGTTTTCGGCCATACTCAAGTTAGCCCTTCTCAAGTAACGAAAATAACTGATTTTACAATTGTATCTACATTGAAAATAACTGATCTACACAATGAATTGAAAAACGAAATGCAGAAGAATGAAACGACAAAACACTTGAGTAATGCCGATAACGTTCGTAGTTTGTAGTTTATAGTTTTATGTTCACTCTAATGTATTATGTTAAATGCCGTGTGGTTGCTTGGTTTTATCTGTTTAGAGTTAAAGAGAGTCACCTCTTTACCAAAATTGTATTATGGTCAATCGACAAAAATACAAAATCTCACTCTCAGGATACTGACCAGTTCTTGCTGTTGCTTCAGCCGGATTTCCAAGCGTACCATTGGTAGCTCTCACAACTACTTTGTAGATGATGTTGCTTCTTCTTTCTGTAACCTTCATTCAAACATAAAGATTAATGTGGACATTTTATACAATTCCATTTCTTGCAAATCGAATAATTGTCAGTTGTATTTTTACTTTCTGTGCATGTAGGTGCACAACTAGTTCCTGTTTCAAATAAACAAACCAATAGTTTTTTTCAACGAGAGTATAAACCTTAAATCATGATTTAAGTTTTATACTCTAGACTAGATAAAAAAAAAAATTGGTTTGTTTTGTGAGTGTTTGCTTCTGTATTAGGTTGGTCGCCGATTTGAGGAAGTGTCAATACCAGGTCGCCTAAGATTCTAGTTAGTTATCTTTTTCCACTTTTGACTGTTTCAAGTATTTCTATTGCTTTGGCAAAAAACGACTTACAGCAACGTTAGTTGATGCTTCATTGTACGTTGTGGCATCTGAGACGTTATAAAATGCAAAGACAGTGATCTGGTAGAAATCTGCATCTTCAACTCGGGAGAACGACACGTTGAATCCGGTGGATGTTTCATCGCTGATGTTTATGGAAGTTGGGGCTGAAACGAAAAGAACAAATTTGGTGAAAAAAAATCGACTGAAATTATTATTTGTAAACGCAGTACGCACGTCTTGTGTATCGAAACAACTATTTAATTTAAATGTCTTGTAAAAATCTTATGTCTGGAAAATAGACGACATACAAAATTTGTGGAGGTTATTTTTAGAATTTTTTGAAAACTGTTTTCGTAGTAGGCTATCATGAGATCTCGTATCTTGAAAAAAAAAAAAAAACAACTACCTATCGGATTTTAACACTATACCGGTTCGTGCACATGGACAAATCTCTCCTTTATTAATTAAATATTTAACGTCTGTAAATGTTCAATCAATGTAGAGAGAACAGATTTAATAACCGGATTATTTCAGCTTGGCTGCAAGCCCTTTTTTCGTTTTATCTAACAATTAAATTTCGATAAAAAAAAAAACGAAAACTTGTGGTTGTTCTACAGTCTATTTTACATTCTAAATAATGTTAGAAAGCAACAAATCTATACACTGGTAATGCCTAATGCAACTTATTCTCAGTGGTTGTGTTATATTGATGTATGCTGGGTTATCCTCTCAAATACATTGCATCAAGACAATTTTGATTTTGGTTTTTTATGTAGAGCGTGTTTATCATCAAAAAGGCGAAATGTTGTTTGAAAATGAAATTTATCGCAATAATGCAGACTACCCGCTCATGATGTGCAATTTCTCATTCACCACAACTGCTAAATTTCATTCATCGGGAATGCTTTAAATACTGACATTTAAGCAAGACCCAATATCTTGACATTGCTCATTTAGAAAAAATGCTCAAGAATAAATCTCGCAAAAACAATGGTATTTTCAGCTTAGTCATTCCACAAAAGTAACGATTCAATTGACTGACAAAAAGCAGCGGTTGAGAACTATGCGGCATGAGTTAGTGGTGCGATACTGATGAGCCCAGCCTCATGGGCGAAACACGTGTCTATCGCTGTCAATTCTTGCTACACTCCTGCCGAAAAACACATTTTCAGCTTATTTAAATAAGCTTACAATTTAAAGAAAAAGGTAAGGTGAGCCCATACTTGATTCAAGTGTTGGGAATGAGAAGATAAGGTTCTCATTGCCGCCTGGACTAAGGAGAGTAGAGTGGCTAGTTCCTTTCTCTCGGCCGCCTTTCCTGCAGCAATTATGCTCACCCAATTTATTCCACCCTATAGGTAGAAGTGAGCGGTGTTTGTCAACAACCAGCTGAAGCCGGGAGTCGAACCAGGATTGCATAATTGGAAAGTCAACGCCTTATCCGTTGCGCTAGCCTACACTGCAATGCTTTAAAATCACCAGCTTAGTGGCCGAGTGGTTTCGCCTTCGGCTCTGGTGCTGGTAGATCTGAGATCGATTCCAGGTCGGGTCAAACCGAAGACTTGAAAAACGGTACCGATTGTGTTCTATCCTGCATAGCGCAGTGAGAATGAATCGGGTAATAATGTGATAACATCGTAAACCTGATACAAATTAAAAATGAGCCCTGTCGCTAAAAGACCTTAGCTGTTGTAGAGCGACAATAAATAAAAACCATAACATTATTATTATTAATGCTTTAAATAACGCAAGGGATGGTACTTGTGGATGTGAGTGTGAAGGAAGTTTCAATTGTTGTAAAGCAACAAACAATAAGTTTAATATAACGTCGAAATGAATTAAAAAACTCAGTAAGAAAATCTTGAAATGGGTTGGCTAGAGGGCGACAAAATTGTCTTAATAGAAGGCAAGATAAACGGTAAAAGAAACAACGGCAGACCAAGAATGATTTGGACATCAAACATCACTAAATGGACAAAATTAACTTATGAAAATGCAGTACGAACAGCTCATGGTCGAGAACAATGGCGCATTGTAACCCTCAATACAAGGAAGGAACATAATGATGATGATGAGAGGGCGACTTCCTTGCTTTTGACAGGGGCCTGCATCCATCGATATGGTCTGATCTTATGAGACGCTCTTCTGGTGTGTACCGGTACTCTTCTAAACTATCACAAGGTATTCCAGGTGGTATATCGACAATAAACACCATGTGGTTGTTTATAGCATAGTTTACACCAAAAAATCGTATCATGTGATTGATTGAATCTTTATCCTCGAACTCGGAAAGCTTCTTGCAGAGCTTAATCCTGGCAGTATCGCATACTTGTAGAGGCTTTGAATCACTGACGCAGGCGCGGTCACCGAGATTGACAAAGTGAAGTTTCCGATCGTTGAAGTCTTGTTGCCAAGGAATTATGCCATCCACTAGATGCCGCTGAATGGAGAGCAGTCCTTAACATGCGTTGCTCAAGCGCACACTCCGAGAGTCGAACCAGCGCCGCTTGATCTTAAAGCTTCTTCCTTCCAGGAGTCACGCGCTAACCCACTGAGCTATCGGGGCGGACTATGGTAAGGGAAAGACAATATGCTTGCTGTTCTACTGAATGCTGGTTAAGAACTCGAACTAGTAGCTTCATATGGCTATCTCACAGTTGAAGCTTGTTGTTTTTTAGCCAGTTTTTAAATATTTTTCTGCAATCCGCATTGGTAAACTGTGTTGAAACCACCGGGTTGTGCAGTCCATGGACTGTCCAAAACCACATCAGTTTGTTTGCTTTTTTGCAATTTAGAAAAATTAATATGTGAAAAAAATAACTAAAAAGCCAGAAAGAACCCTTTCTCACTACTGTAAGACTGTATATATTTTTTGTAGTTATGTCATGTTAGGCTACTATGCATGTGATTTCAATTTTAAATCATATTCTCTTTCAACAGAATGTTTATCGCGTGACGATGTCCAGAGGCATGTTGTTTTGTGTGATGTAACACAGAAACAGAAACTACACCATTACAACACAACCCACTTGTGAGGAAATTTTCTCTTCAATGAAAGTTCGATTGACGTCTAAAGTAGCGCAATAATCGATCAATCAGCCGCACAATATCAGTCGCCGCGTATCGCGAACATGTGATTGAGTCGAAACAATGGAGCCCTACGTCATCCACGCAAATTTTTACATGGTGATATACGTATAGTGTATATTAGCGCACAATTTGTAAACATGTACAAAGTGCTGACGGCGTTATTCTAAGCCTTATCTGGAGTGGGGCATTCAAGCATCAAAGGGAATATATGGTGCAGACCAGCAGCAAATCAACCGTTTTTTACATTAATTCAACGTCTGCAGACCTTGAATTAATGTAAAAAAGGAGTTGATTTGCTGCTGGTCTGCACTGGATGAGATTGCTTTGGTTTTGTTTTTCATCACTTGCTCTGAATTAGTATATGACGTGCTGAGTCACATGACTGTGATGTCATATGTCACGCATGATTGCGTTAATGCTTTGGCACAGAAGAATACGTGGTGCCTACCCTTTTCATCCCTTGCTCTGCATTTGAAAGAAGCATAAAGAAACACTTGATTTGTATAAAAATATTAATTCAGTCAACATTTCCAGTTCAAAACAAGATAAACATACCAGAGAGCTGTGATTCTCGATTTCACTTTCATTACATCACTCAATTACCGATATATCACATTTTCAAGACGATTTTGGTTTCGAAAACGAACAACATATCATGTTCAAACGTCTTAATTTGTGGATGTTAAAAAATATCAGCTAGTTTTTGCACTCGCTACAATTTCGCTTTGGAATGGCAAGAACATCACCTGCCCAGAAAGCAAAATCCGTCATTTTACATCAATTCAACATCTACAGACAAATCAATGTAAAAATGACGGATTTGTTGTCTGGATAAGGATGTTTTGTTGCTTTTACGTTTCTAAAAAATCGCCCAACGTGGAAAAGATGTAAATAACGTGACTTGTTAAAGTGGTTCCTTTTCAAATGACATTATCTATTGCAAGGGTCTCTAACTCAAATTGCTCTGAAGGTCAAATGAATACTTGTGAATTAACCCGAGGGCCGCAATACTTTTTGCTTTACAGAGTTAAGCCTGTCTCCCTGGCCCGTTCCGCCATTCTACTTTTTGCAGACGGGTGCTACAGTCCACGAATTTTTGATCCATACTCTCCTTCCACAAGCACCTTGACTCCACAGCCTGCCCCCCCCCCCAACTTAAGCTGGTGGACCTTCTTCGGGTGCATCGCCACCCCAAAATTACACCCTTCCCCGCTACCGCGGGTGTAGCAGGCCGGTTCTTGAAAATCTCTGACCTGGCCATGTTTTGTTCTTCTTGCCGTGTCAATTCGTTTGTACTCGTGCGTTGTCCATGCCGATAAAACAGTTCATCACCGTTCAGTTCATCAGTTCAACTGTCCATGCTGAACAGTTCATCACCGTTCAATGAACAAAATAACACAGTAAGGACGTAATAAAAGTGATAATGGGAACGTACCAAAAACGTAAGATCGCAAAAAGGAAATAGTAGTAAAAACAAAAAGATAGAAAACACTCAAAAATCTTTCAACCGACTCTCAAAAATCTGTTGTATCGCATCTGTCATCGCAGTGTACTGTGTGTTATCGCAATGGGCGCAAATAAAAACACGATTATTATTAAGCTATGCAGTACCACGAGATTTGATATTATTCCTTCATATCGAAAGGAATACAAAGAAAACAAATCAAAGTTTTTGAATCCCACGTAAACCTTATTAAGAAATTTTGACATATAGTGACAAGTAAATAAATGAAATTGTTGATTAACTTGGGACAATAAGTTTTGAGTTTCGTAATCGAAACGCACAACAGCTCCATGTTTGACAAAAGAATAACAAATGTTGACAATAAAGATAGAAACAAAACTACCATGAGATAAGAAAAAACTCAGAAGGGAAAATTATTGGAACTTTTGCACGCGATGGAAATTACGACACCACAATTACACACCAGCGTTGCAATACTCACAAAATTGCTCAACTAGAACGAACAGAGCAATTTATCTACATACGTCAAATCAATGTAAATAGGCTACAGCTAATTTTTCTGGCCGAGATGCTACTTTACAAACTTCGGACTTCGGTTTGGTAGGTTTCTTCGCCCATGATCTTTCTCAGAAGCGATCAACATCACATTTGTTGTAGGCTACATTCTTGTTATGTGAAGCCTAGCTGCGCACTTAGGCTACTATCTAATTTTTCCAGGAAGTAAACAGGGTGAATAATATTGAATCAGACTTAAAAATTATTTTATTTGTTGACAAGTGTTTTTTCTATTACTGTTGGCACATAATAACTAATGACAACAACTATCTAACCTACACTACGATAAGAATTTTATTTAATCACACCAATAAGTTTGTTAAACCAACATGAACGTAAACCCAGCAGCAAGCAAGCACTCAAAACAAATTTGTTCGGCTTGAAAATCCTAGAAATCTGAGCCAATCTGTGAAATAGTTTGACAGGTGCATGGTGCTATAGAATGAAGAACAATTTTGGAAACTTTATTGATTCTTCTTTCACTTCAGAAATCAATCTTCAAATAAGTTTTGTAAAGTTTTAAAAGATTTCTGTTGGTTTTAGAGCATGTGGCAGTGAAAGTCGCTTTCGGGAATTTTCTAGTAGGCTACTCGACTTCGGGCCTGTCAGATGGCCATTGTCATGCGCTAGCAAGAGTTGGAGAGTTTTTTAAACATGCAAATAGGATTTCCAAATCTTAAAAGACTTGAAAGCCTTTGTCTTGTAATCTTTATTAAAAATTGGTTTCATAAAAGTGAAGCTGGTACATTTCCAGCCCGATTCACTTTGCTAAATCCGCCGCTCGTTGGATTTTATATTTGGCATAAAAAACTGTTTTCATGATATTTGTAACATCTTCCATTGTTGAAACAATTATACATTCATAACGACAGTACAATGAAACCAACTTACCTGGTAATTGGGCAAATGTTGACGAAAACATGAAACTGAAAACAACTACCAAAGATATGCAGCAATTAATCCCTTTAAATTGTTGAGCCACCATTGTGTGTCAGTTCAGCTGTAAATCATCTGTGTTTTTAATCAATGTCGTTTTAATAAATTTTTACAAATATTCTGAAAACAAATTGCACTGTTATGTGTCTAATATGTATCATACAACTCACCAACACAAATTCCAATGCCAACTACATCTGTTCAAATTACACGTCATTCTGCAACCAAATAAAACCACCTGCACCGTCATATCAAACCAGCTTTTACGCAATAATTAAAAAAGTCCACGACTTCATTTAAATGCAATTTCCTCTCTACAGTGACTATTACGTAAGTTCTCGGCAAAATCTTTCTTTGCTGACCCTGACAGCTTTAAAAACCTTTTCTCTCCGCATAGTGTTTGGGTGATTGCCGCAGTAACTACGCATGTTTTTGTATCTTTTGATAAACTGCAGCTAACTCTGTCAAGCAGAACGTTTTTTTTAGTTAGTTTCATGATACAGCCATTGCATTGAGATGCTTATTATTTTCTTTAAATTGCGTTGCTCTAAGTAAAATACAAGTTTTTGAAAGCTGTTTTTCGTTGTGTTAGCCTCTGAGGCTGAGGATCTATTCTTTTCCACCACCACGATGTTCTCGCACTGAATTGGAAAGATACTAGAGAGCAGCCAGTCTTTGGCTTCATCATCTAAGAAGCGCAGACCTTGCACTTCATTAATTGCGTTGAAGATGGTGCAATCGTTGATGATGTGGTCTGCGACCTGTTCCTCAGAGTGAGAGAGAGAGGGAAAATTGTTTGTTTTATTTGTCTTTCTAATACGAATCGAGAAAAAGAAACACAGTTACAAAAAAATTAAAATATATCAATAGAAAGGTCTGGCAGCACCGAACAACCTTGCGGTTTACCAGTCAAGGTGCTGCCTCAACCACACATTCCCAAGAAGAGGAAGATACCAAACCATTCCCCATTGGTTTATGGTTGAGCGACAAATCTGAACTGAAAGAACTGCTCACAACTTTGTGCAGGCAACTTGTAGTGATTTGGCAAGCTTCCGCTTTACTCATATCTAACCTTAACTGAACGACATGTTCTATATTTCTAGTTTTCGAACATTATTGCACCAGCTGTTTTGATGAAGTCATTATCACGCCAAGTGCTTCATATCGAACAAACGAAGTACAACTTGCAAAAAACAACGTTGAGTTTTGTTGATTTATTTCAGCAAAAACACTCTTCTGTTTTTGTTCAAGCTGCTAAAATTATTTTTTTTACATTAATTCAACATCCGCAGACGTTGAGTCAATGTAAAAGATCATTTTGTCACTGGGTTCACGTGACGATCACGTGACAAGCTTCGGTTAAGAACATTGTCAGTGTCAAATAGAAAAATTCGATTACGTACGGTATGAAAATACGACTAGAAAGTTGGCCTTGTTACGGCTAACAATAGAAATTTATTCATTTTGTCAGTATGTTTCTGTGTTGCGCCATTTGTTACTGAACAGGTTGTGTTTACCTGTTTCAGCCCCCTTGATAAAGTCAGTCGTGCTGACTGACGAAACGTCGGTAATAAAAGCTAGGCGTCATCTTTAACATCAGGAGGTAACCTAGTAGCCTATAGTCACCAGAAGAACGCAAGTCACTTTAACTATCAAATGCCTGGTGAACAGTTTCACTCTGTTTTTAAAAATATAAATGTTACTTTTTGATTTTCCGTCATGTTACTCTGTTTTTGTTGGTGTCACCAACTCAATGAAGCAGTGATTTTTTCTTCTACCAATTTTATGGCATGTCTGAGTTCGATTTCAAATCTGCACGTGCTAGAAAGCTTAAAACCGTAACAATTTGTGTTCTTTCATCCATAGAGCTGAAATATATCTGTGATATGGCAACATCTTTAAGTGATGCAAAATTGAAAAAGCAAAGCCTCTTAAATTTGAATGGTGTTTTGTTTTCAAGCAAAACAAAATTACCGAACACCTGAAAGGTGTTCTCCTTGCGTAATCTCCTTGCTTAATCGTCAGATGGAATTTCAAAAGCAGCCATTGAGTTTTGTACTGAAGATGAAAATAGTCCAAATTTTTAAACATTTGTTGATTCACTCGGTTACTTTTGCATTTGAAATGTTATCATTGTGCTTCAGATTGAAAAAGCACTTCAATCATTCATTGCCTAGCGAAACAAATGGGAACTAGCAAATTAAACTTTGAGAATGCTGCTTTGATTCAACTTTATTACAACGATCATTTACAACAAAGGTCTCACACACGCAGCTCGCGAGTACTTTTGGTGCGGCCCGCGATACATTTTGCAATTTTTAAATAATTAACAAATGCAGGACATAATTTTGCTATAGATTTAGAAAGTTAAAATTCTCAAAATTGCTCAAAAAATCTGAACATTTCCATTAAACTTCACACGACTTTCAGCACTACTGTGGCGCCATTTTACTTCTTGCGAGAAACTCGGGCTATCGTTACATCACAATCACATTGTCTATTCACTTACTGTTTCGTTATCACAATAGTAACCTTGGTATTTGCTTAAGTCAGTTCTTTAAAAAGTTTAGTTTTTTCGGCGCTTTTGAAAGTTAATTGCTAGATTTTTATTCTCCTGGTTTGTCGCTTCGTTTTTTTTACGATCGTACGATGTTTTTCCATCTTTTTGTTCTTACTATTTTTGGATCTAACGTTCTTAGTGTGTTCTTACAACCTTTTTTATTGCATTTTAACTGCGTTATTTTGTTTATTGACTTTTTACTGTGTATCGCGGTCCTCGGATTAATTTACAAGTTCATTTGGCCCTCAGAGCAATTTGTTACAGGCAATCTAACTCAAATAGTCAAAGAAGTTGGGTTTTTGGTTTCTTGTGTGTCTACTAGGCAAAGCAAAGAAATTCTTTTTTGCGCTAAACTTGAATAGAAACAGATTTTGTGCCACAATCAGTGCCGGATTATCCATAAAGCTGAAATTACTCATGCAAAAATGGCTTAATATTTCACGATATATTCACGAATTTTTAACTGCAAAGGCGAGAAAGGTAGCCGTCTTGAAATTTTTATAGGTTGTAATTCTTATGTATGCGAGTAATATGAATCGTTAACTCCTGACCCATGGCCACCTGGAGATGCGGCTTGGTTTACCCATTTTGCAGATTTTGATTACAGCTACTGCTAGCGTTTGTCTGACATTTTCTGAGATTTTTTTACTTTTTGCTGTCTCCTAATGATATAAAAGCTTTTTGTTGCCTTTGGGAAGCAGTAGAAAATGCGAAAAAGTAAGTTGAAAAACGCTGAGTCAGACTGTTATTAAACAATTAACAATCTGACTAAAATCTTCAAAATCAAATTTTCTTTGTTTTTCAACATGTGAGGATGTTAAATCTATTGTGTCATCTGGGGAAAACAGTACAGAAAGCGTAAAAATATACTTTTTAGAAAAATTTATTTAAACCTTTGTAAACAGTTAGCAAAATCTGGAAATTTTTGCAAAATGTGACAAATCAGGCCGCATCTTTAAGTGGCCATGCCTGACTCTTTTTACTGCATTGATGAATTCTTTCGTTGTAACATCTATAGTACTAATCCTTTGTGAAAACTAACTGCCTGTTCGAAGCCACTAAAGCAGCGGTTCTTAACCTTTTGCCTTGTCTGCACCACCTTGAAATTGCCAATCAGTGCGAGACCTGTGCCTAGGCGGTGCGAGGATGCTGAATCATCAAGGTTTGTTATAATATGACGTAAGAAGAAAAGTTGTTTTACCAGGTTTCAACAAAAATTTCGAACTGTAGGCGTCTATTACTTTTCAGCCAATCCTAGGAAGGGGTGCAAGAACTACGTTCACCCCTAGTTAAGAACCCTGATCTAAATAGAGATAACTGCCAGTGTCATGTATGCAACTGCTTGTTCGAGAGCAATGAGCAACGCAGCAAAATGGAACTTGAACCAATTCCCAAACCTGTGGCCATGCATACCATAGCGGCCGAATAGCTTGCTAGAAGTTAATTTGAAATAACGTTAATATCCCACTGCGAGCAAAAAAGAGGTCTTACAGTAGAAAATTTTACGCTCGTACAAAGAAGCCCACAAGTGATGCTTTAGATCTATAACTCCCATAATCCGGACATAGCCTCAACGGTGATGCTTGTTAATCCTCACATTATTTCGACACGTGTCGAAAAAGAGAAATCAGTCATTTTTACATTGACGTCTGCAGACGTTGAATCAATGTAAAAATGACTGATTTTGCTGTCTGGATTAGTCTGTTTTTGTTGCGACCGAGACCAATTCATTGCCAGCCATGCTAGAAATAGAAACAAACATATTGCTTATCATCCAATTTAAACAAAGGCTATAAATAGAAAAGGCAGCGTTTTAATTTGTAACCTACTGTGGTATGACCAAGATACGTTGCATCTCATGCCAGTAGCGCACCCAGAAAAGAAGTTTGGGAGGGGCTAGTTCAGAAATGTCGGCCGAGTGATTTGCGACAATAGTGACAGTGACAATTGGCCAATACCCATCCCTTTGATTAATATTTAAAGGCATTCACAGCCAGTAGCGTAGCCAGGAATGTTGAAAGGGGGGGGGTTGACGGCCGGCAGGCGAAGCCCGACGGCGTATTCGCCTAAAACGACACCCAGCGGCGGGGAGTTTGGGGGGCTCTCCCAGAAAATTTTGAAAAATTACTTTGAATTGGTGCATTCTAAGAGCATTTTCGACAACAATGTGGGTATGAATATTCCTGTAAAATGGTGCTGTCTGGTGACATAGCAAAAGGATATTCATGTTTTCTTTGGCATTTTTCCGAAATAAAACTAAGTCTCTATGTTTTTTTGTTGCTAATTCCTGGCTGAGATATTTGAATGTTTGGTATTGGCAAAACTCGCTCTTTTAATGCAGTTTCGCTTAAAATCATGCAAACTTTGTTTTAAAGACATAAAGAAATTGAAAGCATTATTCTCAATATCGTGACTTAACACGCGTGCCAAAAGGGGGGGGGGGTGTTGAAATCCCCCCCTTGGCTACGCCACTGCTCACAACCCACCGGTTGCCGATACATCAGGATTCGTTCTCTCAATCAGATTAAAAGTTGGCCTAATGAACCCCATGCTACTAGCACCATCAGCTTCCTCATCCTTATACGTCCACTCTTGCAATCTTCTAAAGATCTCGACGTTTTCGTCATGTATGACAAAATAGAATTAGCTTTTCGTTTGCCAACACAAATAAGTGCGAAAACAACAACTAGCACGAAAACAGTTTCAAACAAAACACTAATTTTGTAAACAATAAATTTGATGTGGACGTTTTTTCTACTTACAAAACATTCAAACTTAGTTCGTATTTTCAATTAAAGTCCCAGACGCCTTCGTCTCTCTGCTCAAACGTCGTATACAGTTTTACATGTCCGTGTGATTCGGCATTGACGTACGGTACATCGGTACGTATGTCCACCAGACATTTGACCACGAGAGTACAGGAGCATCTGAATTTTATAGGGAGTTAAAGAAAAGTGCAATTAAAGACCATATCATGGAGTGTTCTTTTTGCACTGATCGAAAATTCTCTGCCGACTAATTTAAAATTTTACGCAAAGACAAATCCCAATTTGACACCAAAATTTAGGAAGCACTGTTAATCAAACGCTGTAACTCAAATTTAAACAAATAATTATTTGCTGGAGGCGAGTCCATTCTCTCATTTACTTGATGTAGCCTATCACCTTCCCTGTGGAGCAAGTTTTTTCGTAGGTAGTTATTTATGTAACTTAGTTGCCTTTTCCTAATGGAATTTTACCTTCAAGAAGTTGAAATTTATTGCATTATTATAAATATTTTCAGATTCCTGATGAGGGCTTAAGTTAAACCGAAAACGTTCAACTGTTAAAACTATTTTTAAGTTAAATATGTAAAATATATTGTTATAATGCTCAGCCCTGTTGTATTGTTGTGTCTTATTCATACTTAACCTGTAAGCAAAATGTATAGGCTAAATGAAGAGCATACAAAAACTTCATTTTTAGTGGCGGGTTTGGGGGGGGGGCTTGAGCCCCCTTAGCCCCATGCTGGGTGCGCTACAGTCTCATGCTCAATATCATGCTAATAGATTTTAAACTCCGTCATCTCAAAACCAGGAATGAGAGACTATGTTAAACTGAAATTTTCATATTTTGTTTTTCAAAGTCTATTCTGCAAAATTTCTCAATTTACTGTATTTTATATTAAAAAACATTTATTCTACATTTCATCTTTCCACCACACTTTGGTGAATTTTGATATCCGCAATAAACGAGAACCATAAAATAGACCATACTTTTTGCGAACTAGTTTTGTCGTCAATCAAATGTATTTGCGCTAATAAGCAATTTGGCGCAAGCTCCTCGATATCAATTGTGAATAACAGCACATCACTATCGATATGAAAACAATGAAGATACCAGCAATTTTGCAAGTGCTTCCTCGCTACTTCAAATGCAGGGCTGAACTTTTTTTAAGATATATAAAGCGTTTACTTTCCAATAATGCAATCCTGGTTTGACTCCCGGCTAAGCTGGTTGTTAAAAACACTGCTTACCCCTAACTAGGTTGTAATGAATTAAGTGGGCACAATTGCCGAAGGAAGGGCGGCCGAGAGAAAGGAACTGGCCACTCTACGCTCCTTACTATTAGTGGCTTAGTACAACGAGAACCTCATCTTCTTATTCCAGACACTTGGAATCGAGTATGGGTTTATCTATACCTTTCTATTCGAGTCTCCATTCAGTCAAGTAATTACAAAATTCCATTCTCGTGATATTAATTTTACGCAGATGCTTATTGACCAGAAACGACAAAGATCTAAATAGAACAAAAACACATATGCACTGAAGTGGCAATTTTCCACACTTCACTTTGGGGAACTATTTGATGCGCAGCAAAACAACTGTTGTCCAAACGATTCTTTTAAATTTTGACAGCAAATGGGTATTTCATGAGAATGATATGATAAAAAAATACGTTATAAACGACATAGAAGCTTCAAATCTTCACTGTTGTAGGTACATGTGTTTGCGACTATACAAAGTGTACATTAAAACATGAAATGAAATATATATCTCATTGGCTTATCTCGCTTGCTACTTGCGGTATATGCGAGTAACCTATCCAGCTAATTAAACCTTTTTACATGAGTTCAACGTCTGTAGATGTTGACTTAATGTAAAAAATAAACAGTTTTTTAGAGGGGATATTCTGTTAAGGTTTGTCTCTTTCCAGGCAGCAAACCAACTGTTTTTAACATTGATTCAACGTCTGCAGACTTTAAATCAATGTTAAAAACGGTTGATTCGTTGTCTGGGTTGTCTCCAGCGTTAAATGTTACTTTCTGAAGGCTAAATTTTTAAAAATAAGATAAGTTTCATCTTGATCTACAAATTCGCAAATCCACAGCCATGTGTTTTGGCAAAAGCTTTGGGGTGACTGACTGCCTGTTGCGATTTACACTTGAAGCTTTATATTGCTGCTAATCAGTTCAATTTACGTTGATTAAACGTCTGCAGACGAGAATTTTTTTGACTTGGTGTGTATTCTCTTCTCAGTCACGCCATCTATTGTGACATCACACTAAAACGTGATGCACTCTTCTGGTGAACAATAAGCTTCACTATCACAAGGTGTATCAGCTGAGAACCTGCGTATATGTCAATCTACGTATCGTTAATCAGGCAAGACTGACTTCTTCACGGGCTAAATCAGGTTATAGCAGAATGGTAAGTGGTAATCGGTAATAAACCAGAAAGAAAATATCCCGAATGGAAAAAATCCCGAATGGAAAAAAATCTCAAATGGAAAAAATCCCGAATAGAAAATATCCCTTATGGAAAATATCAGTAATTTTCAGTGGACTGGAGTTTGTACTGGACATTGCCTAAGTGTGTTATGAAATATCAACAGCATTAAAAAATCAACTTCTGTTTCTATCGTGTTGGCCTATTCAAAATGTCGTAAGAAATTTTATTTCTTGATTATAGCTTAAAATTTGATTAAGAAAACACATCAGGGGGGCTAAGACTGACGCAAGGGAGCAACTCCTTGGGAATTCCTGCCAGCAGAACAAACGCTAGGCCTCACCAAATAAAAAAGGGACAAACCGATTATGATGAAAAGTCTAAAATTAGTTTTATCGAAGGGTTTTTACACATCATAAGGAGCATTCTCATTTCCGCAAATTAAATTGAACTGAGACATGTTGCTGTTTTTTTCTTGATCAAAGTTGACCCTATGAATATGATATAAAACTTCTTGCGATATTTTGAATAGGCTAACACGGGAAAAACAAGAATTGATTTCCTAATGCTGTTGATATTTTATGACACACTTACACAATGTCCAGTACAATTACATTCTAGCTTACTACTAATTACCGATTTACATTAATGGCTAACAGACCCATCACTCGCTTATGCAGCTTAAAATCGTCCGGTCCGAAGGTAAGCTTAATAAGTGGGGACTACTTATTCCTTCAAATGCTATAGGCCACCTACCAGTGTAGATCATTTCTCCTGTATGGATATTTTCCATTCGCGTTATTTTCTTTTCTAATTTTTTATTTCTAGAGTTTTTCTTTTAGGATTTTTCACCTACATATGGCAAAACACAGAACCATATTAGTGTAATACAGCTAACCACCAGGTAAAATAGAACTTAAATTCGAAGCAAAAACATCTCTAGAAAATTTTAAAACTACACAAAGAAATGAAAATTGAGATGTCAATACCATCAACTGTTTCTAAATTTCCACTCACAAGATTTCCCGTCGCCTCCCCACGTGATATTTTCTAATAACACCAATTTGCACCAGAAGAACAAAGAAATAGTTCGAACTGATAGTTTGATAGCACTGGAAGATGAAGACAGTTTAGTTTTCGAAACGTTTGCTGAACATGAGTTTAGTATCTACATTTTGGGCACTTTGCTTATAGATTAGAACGAGATATGTTTTTGAAATGTCTATTGAGTAGATGTATTCAGCTCTTTATGTGACACTAACATCACTGTTTACCTTTGTGGGGCGTTCGAAATTTCGCTACCGCTTGAACCAATTGCTGTGTAGATATTTGCAACGTCAACTGTTTTCTGGCAACCAATTTTTGTTTTGCATTGTCAAACCGTTTCAAAAAGCACAGATTTGCTGACTGAGTTGTGCTTTGTAGTTCCAGACAAAAAATACGTTTTCTTAGACAATTTAGAAATTGACGCTACACACGCGTTTACAGTAAATATAAAGTCATTTAAATATTGAAAAGTTCAATAGAATTGTTGACTTGATTGGCTATGTCAATAAAGTAAAACCCTACGCCCAAACAAAGCTCCTGAAAAGACCCAGGCAAAAAATCCGTCATTTTTACATTGATGCGTTACTGTAATTCAACTGACCGAATAAAAGAACTGACTGAATAAAACACACAAGAGAAATTAGTGAATACATACTATTTGCGTTTGATATCATCATTTTACACTAAGGCCATTATTCAATAAACTTTATGTTAAACAATTAAAAGTAAAGATGCCAATTTTGGAATTTTTTTTTATCAATAAAACAGTTTGCCAACTTAAGTCTTCGAGTAAATTTTTATTGTCAAAAACAAAGTAACTGTAGCGAGCTTAACATGTTCTATTACAAAGAAATATAACATAACTAAAAAATCAACTCAAATGTTTTCGACACGTGCGTGTGTCCTTATCAGGAATTACTAAAATGTGCAATTTACATCAAATGAAAATTTTAAGATAAATCTGGCTATGCACTATAACTAACGACACTCCGGACTGAAAAGCACAAACTGAACAAGTGATGCAAGAATGATTACGAGTAAATTATACGGCGGGAAACAGCTCACATGAGGTGTAGAGTACAGGCATGATTGTAAAGTACAGATATGTTTGGGTTTCAAGTTCCGAAAACGTTTGAGTTGATTTTTTATTTGTGTTACATCTCTTTGTAATGAAACATGTTAAACCCGCTAAAGTTACTTTGTTTTGTTTGTCTACGGTTCGACAAAGCAAACTCTCTACCAAAGCTTTGTCAGAGAATAGCAGATGAAAAACTTGAGTAGATCAAGAAAGTTTTCAAAAAATTAATTTTTTTGTGCTAAAATGTTTGAATTCGAACAAGTTCAAAACATTGATTGTTCTTTAGAATACGTCGCATTCGCAACACGAAAACAAAAACGCCCTTTTCTTCACAATTGCCTGATAGCGTTACACCAAGGATTACTTCCTGTGTTCATTTTTAAATGTGTCACAGCGGCTTTAAACGACTTGAGAACTTGCTGACAGAAAACAAAGGTTTCAAGAACGCCAGCAGGACAAAAACATACGTTACTTGTACGTTTCAGAGATAAATTGTTGCAACTGCTGCAAACAAAGTGCTCAATGCAGCAAATAGAGTTGAAACAATCACATAAAATAACATGGATAAGTTGTATTATTAGTTTTACGTTTCAATACACAAAGAAGACACGGTTACTTCGGTTTGTTCAACTACTATAAAACAAATCAGCAACTGACTTAGTGATGGACTACTTTATGCAATTTCTAAAAATCATACTTTTCAATGACTTATTCGAACGACCCATCGGCCTGACACTTTAAAGACAGGGTTGGTGCGTCTCAACCATGCTCGTACGGGCGCCAGGCGTTTCCACTCAACCGTGCACTAATGGGGAATGGCCTCTTCCTCCTCCTGTGAATGTGGTACCGAGAAACAGACCGCAGACAACATCATTAATGACTGTACCAGTGTTTTTTTTTAAGGTGTTTTGGTGGACCGAAACGGTCCCCCAAATTTCTCCAGCGGTTTCCCAAAATTTGGACTTGCAACTACAGTAGAAAAGTAATGGTTGTTTCTCGCTATGTCTTGTCGATAATACGAATATAGCCTACGATCAATATAGTTCACGTCCGGAAAAAAGAATAAGTGGAGGTACAGCTAACAGCTGAATCAAAGAATTATTCACAAAAGAAGTACACCTTCGATACTCGTCAATGTTTATTTCTGATTTATGGCGCATAATGATCAGTTTTTACGTGTGGAAACTTAACAAGCAGAAGCCAACAAGCACACTTTGTTTGATTGTGCAGCAAACTTGTTTGGCGGCCGTGTTAGGCAGGCTGTTTGGTTGCTGTCACAATCATTTAAGCTGTGCCTTGTCGAATAATTCATTTTATGTTGCGTTGATTGTATGTAGTTATGGCTATTTTTTGGTATTTAAATAAAACACTTGCGGTCTCTTAAAACTACTTAGCGGTCACCCAAATCAAACCTTAAAAAAAACCTGAACTGTACCATCTTCAAGCCACCTAAAGGAGTGAAAGGTCTGCGCGTCTTAGATGTTGAAACCAAAGACTGGCTGCTCTCTAGTAGCCTTCCCGTGTAGTCCTGGAACATCGTGAATGTGGGGTAGAAAAATGAAAGACTCTTGGCCCCAAAGTCTCACACGACGACGACTACTTATTCGAACTCTAATCTAATTCAGCAATACCCCAAAATCTGGTCCATCGCGTAGGCCTATCTGTTTTTGCTTTTATTATTTTTGATAAAATAATGCATGCTAACCCCATAACGACAAAGTACTTCGACTCAGCAAACATGAACTTTTTGCGAACAATTGTGAAAAATGGCATTTTGAGTTTGAAATAAATTATCATAACTGCTCTGCTAATTTCCATCGCTGAAGCCCACGCAAAATTGCACTTTTTTCGTAGAATAAGCTATTTTGATATTTCTTACGGCAAAGGCACTTTTAAAAACACAGATTTTTTACTTCAATTTTCATTTCTGAACTTTTCTATGCTGACAGTGATTACAGCGAGCATTTGAATTATGAGCCGGCCAACGAAATCCGATCTGTCTACATTGGCCAACATTTGGACGTTGAATTAAAGAAAAAAAGAAGAATTGTTGTAGCTGGATAGGGACTTGATAGTCTTTTCAAAACCCCTCCGTAGTAACTCAAGCAAGGGAAAACAAAACTAACTGAATTTTGCGACGAGTTGTTATCTCGAGATGGGTCTGCCACGTTTTCCATTCAACGCACTCAGAAAACTATTTGTTTGCCTTTTATTTTCTTCAACAAAAAGAAAACTACTACGTTCTAAAAATCGTACAAATGAATTCCTAACAACTACCAGTCAATCGATTTCAAGATCGTTGGTTGACAATTTTCTACCTTGATAGACGGTATTGGCTCATTGCTAATGCTAAGCTCAAAAAAGGCCGTGTGTCCGGATGATACAAACATATGTAAATAACTACTGTCTACTGGTCACAATTTTCATGGTAATTCCCTATTTTGAAGTAAAACCACAAAAAAGATACCAATTTTTTTTTTTAAATTCAGTTACCAATGACTGATTTTTCTGATGGTCTTGAAATTTCAAACAAAATTCTTATGTTGGAACGCCTGGTTACTCTAATTAAAAAATAAAAAGCCCAAAATGTAGATACAAAACTTATGTTCAGCAAGCAAACGCTTCGAAATTCTTTAGTGCTATAAACTGTCTTCACAACTTCAGGTTGATCGAATCTTTATCCTAAGATTTGGGAAGCTTTTTTGAGAGCCGGCAGTTATGCATATGTAAATAGGTTTTCAACTACTAACGTCACCAAGATTGACAGAGTGAAGTTTCCGATTGTTGAAGTGTTGTTGCCAGGGAATTATTTTATTCATTAGGTGCCGCTAAATGAAGAGCAGTTGCTCAAGCGCATACTCCGAAAGTCGAACCAGCACCGCTTGATCTTGAAGCAACTTTGTTCACAAAGTCACACCATAACCAACTGAGCTATCGGGGCGGACTCAAAAGTGTCCCCTAGGCTTTTTTAACAAGGCTATTAGTTGATAGACTGACGTGTCAACAAACGCACGATTTCAAACATGCGGAAAAAATATGTTGTACACTGTACAGCATCACAATGAGATTAATTCCCAAGCCCTTGCTGATGACGTTGAAAACATAAGAAAAACTAAGAAACCACTGATCGGAAAATATTTGTTGATTGACATCAATCAACAGGTTTAAACTACCGAGCACCACCTAACGGTCGGTAACATCTAACTTACAGGGCACGTTGAGTCGATGCAGTTGATTCATAACAGAAGTTTGTTGTTTTGCAACGTATTTGGTGTTTCTCAACGGCTGCTGATCTTAATTCAACAGCACTAAATAGTGATAATTATCCTTAAAAGCTCTAAAATGCTTGTGTGTATAACTGTTTTTATTTCTTACGTTATGCTCAGTATATATACACGTAGTATATCAAATATAGTTATTACTCTCTAAAACCTCTACAACAGCCTGTTTCACACTAAAAGGAGGATCATCAAAAGATCCTTATTCAAATAGAATCTACGTATTATATAATTATAAAATAACAAAATGTACGTATTGTATATATCAGTGAGTACATTAGCTGCGTTGTGCTCAGCCCTGATAGCTCAGTTGGTTAGCGTGTGACTTCGCGAACAAATAAACTTCAAGATCAAGCGGCGCTGGTTCGACTCTCGGGGTGTGCCCTTGAACAACGCATGCTATAAGGATTGCTCTCCATTCAGCGGCACCTAGTGAATGGAATAATTCCCCGGCAACAACATTTCAACAATCGGAAAACTTCACTCTGTCAGTCTCGGTAACTGGCCCTGTGTCAAGAGCCTCTACAAGTATGCGAAATTACCAGGAATAACCAATCAAGGCTTTGTCAGTCCGAGGATAAAGATTCAAAACCAACTTGCCTATTTTGTTTTCTTTTCCTGGCAGTTGTCCAGCCCTTCCTGATGCTTAACACCGCGAAGCTGTTCAGTTGATACTATAATACGTAATGCTCACAGTCAATTTTTCACTGGTTTCCACCAGAACTCACTAAACAACATGAAACAAAGTGTTAGGGTTGATGTTTTCAGTTTTCCCATGTCTGCCAAACCGGGACCAATACTGAATACCCGAAACAGACTACGAAAAAGGCCTTCTAATGAACAGGGCATGCGTTTTCAAATCGATTAATGTGCACTTTTTTATTCTATTGTAATTTAACGTTTATTTTGCACACCTTATGCAGTATGGCTCATAAAATCACATGGAACCCTGTCAAGTAACCCATGTTGATACGCAATCTTCTGCAAGCGGAGATAGCGAATGATTATTTGCACACCTTGCCAGGTTTCGTTATTTTGTAGTGAACACTTCTTCCTTTTTTTTCAGTATTAATCACATGTTATTTGATTAGCCTAAGTCCTTTCGGTTGTTTAAACGTGATTTGCTTCTTTTCAGTCTGAGAGAAACATAAATGTAAAGTTTGGTACGTAGCCTACAATAACGGATAGATTAACAAACTGAACTAGCTCGGGAATTTAGAAATAATGACGGTCCACTTGTATGCAACTACGTAGGCTACATTTTTTTATAAAAATTATGCTCAGTTTACAAATTATTTAGCTCATTTCAGAAAAAAACGTTTCACCGGTAATAGGCCTATCATATGTAAAATTGGACGTTCTAGCCAGCTTCGATTTTTAAATTAAATCTTTGTCAGTGTTGCTCAAACAGCGAATAAGGATATTTGTTTATTTGTTTTGTCGGCTGCATAGCCGAGTGGTGAGAGCGCTGGAACGGCAATCGATAGGACGTCGGTTCGACACCGCTCAAGAGCATGTGGCTGTGCCGTTGGCAGGACACTTAAAGGTATGCCTGAAGGTGGACACGAAAATTGGCTTCCTTGCCTTCCCGTCCACTGAATCTAAATCTTCAACCACCAGGTGTAAGCCTGGATACGATAAACAATAAGGATACGACCTAACGATATGACGTAACTATATTTCAAATATGAACTATGACGTAACCATGACGATATGAGAATAAGGACATGACGTAACTGTATTTCAAACAAAATTTTCTTTACATAATACAGGACAGGAAAGTTCTCGAATTCCCAGTTAGCTAATTCGCCCCTCTCTGCAATATCCATCTTATAAGGGCGTAGTCAAGAGGGGAAAACGAGCCAATTGCCTCTCACCACGAAATAGTGTCAATAAGAATTTTACACTCTGTTTTTGTAGCATCATTTGACAAAGTTTTACTATTGATTTAGGCAGAAAGTACTTTCAGAATGCGCAATTTTAAAGTATTTTTTCAAAATTGTGATAATATTAGTTTTGTGATTTTGGAGGGTTATAGGGGAGAACCTCCTACAGTGCCCAACTTTTTTACATTTTCATAAATTTTGAAAAAAGTTGCAGAGAAACAATGAACTTTTGATTTTTATTCTATTGTTTGAGGTTTTCTCTATTTTTTGGCCTATTTGTCTAAGTTCTGGGATTACTAATTTTTGTTCGGTAGCCATTTAAAAACTTGCTTTCAAAAGTGGGCACTGTAGGGTATCAGTCCCATACACTGCCCATGGGGAGTACCTACAGTGCCCACTTTACAAAGCATCACATTATTGTACTGCTTAAAAAGTCATATCCTATTTATCTTGTGTTGTAATACTCTGGCTGCAGCAATCACCACACAAAAATGTTGAATTCAAGCCGTATAGCCTAACATAAAATGAACAACACTAATCAACAATAAAAGAAGCAGATGAAGAAATAAAAAAACCTTCTAACCATTTTGTTCCAGTCATGTTATTTGCTTTTCATGCTTTCGGTATTTTTTTTTGTCATATTTTGTACGTAGCAAGTTCGTATGCCAACTTTCTAATATTCTTATTGGAAAACCAAAATGGAGCTTTGCAGACTCTATTACATTAGATAGTCACAAAGTTTCTGCTCTTCTTGGTCATTGAAAATCCTGTTTTTTTTTTGCTTGAAACTGTTCATGGTAATATTCTCTAGATCTCCTTCACACTTAGTTAAATAACGCCGAATTGCTCTACGAGAAATGCCGACTCTTCCGATACAATTTTTTTTTATCTTTCTTTTACAATCACCTCCATGCATGCGTTCTTTATGACATTTGACATAAGATATAAAAGATTAATACGGTATCTTATTGTCTGGACAAAAACAATAAACGTACCCTTATCTGAAGATTGTTGCTCATGATTAATAAAAAAAACATAGATCCAACAGTGCCCACCCCTGGGCACTGTAGGCTCTGTCACTGATGGGCACTGTTGGGGCCGTCGCCATTTTGGAAAAAATGTGCTGCAATATTTATAAACTACATTATTACAAGCATTAAGCAGTATCAAAGCTTGCCTACATTAACTAACTATCCACAGTGTAACTGACAATACTGTAACATGAGCAATGAAGTCACATGCACACTTTCCTTTCTTCCAAAAAAAGTTTCTATTTTCCTAAAAAAATGATTTCTGTTCTCACTTGCCAAGTACTTCACATTGCATCTTCACGTTACATGCGAGAAATCATTGGGCACGTGGACATCTCAAAATGAATTCGGGCGCGCAATTGATGATGCATTGTGGGTAAAATTTGAATATGGGCACTGTAGGAACCTGGGCACTGTAGGAGGTTTTCCCCTACCTTCAAAATGAGGTTAAACCCAACCTTGGGGTCACAAAAGAGTTCTTTCGAGCTCAGTTTGTATATGGGCCGCTTTCTTTTCAACTTCACAGATGTTGAGTGGATCGCTAAAGTTGAGAAAAGGCAGTTGATTGATTGAATCTTTATCCTCGAACTGGGAAAGCTTCTTGCAGAGCTTAATCCTGGCAATTTCACATACTTGTAGAGGCTTTGAATCACTGACACAGGCCCGGTTACCGAGATTGACAGAGTGAAGTTTCCGATTGTTGAAGTCTTGTTGCGGGGGAATGATTCCATCCATTGATCAACAAGAACACGTACTGTTGTCCTGACAAGGTGTGGTATAATGAGCTTTCGGGTAGACTGGCACAGGTTCATAACATAAGTGTTCATTTCCTTCTTGCATTTTTTCGAAAACTGTCAACTGACAACAGGCAAATATGCACATGCGATAAAACCTTGTAGGCTAAACAGTAAACACACAAATTTGATTCTTTCATGTTTAAAAAAGGAAAAAGCGCCTTAAAAAACTATAAACATTTCTCGGACATTAGGACACAAAGAACAATTGTATTAAAATAGTTTCAGTGCAGGCGTAGCTGTGAAGAAAATGCATTACAAGTTCACTACTGGATGGAACACAAAATAAAAACATGTGATTTTGCATAAAAACGTGACCATCACGTCACACACGTGCATTGTTGCATAACAAATCGTCATCCGTTATTTTAAAAAAAGTTTAAATTGGAGTACTTGTAGGTAAGATATCTGTACACTTTATTCAAAGTATGAAGTTTTTTTAGTTTATAGATAACTTTTTTGCATTATTTTTCAACAAACTCGAAGGAAACCAGTGATAAAACAAATTAGCAAAAATGTTCTTGTGCTTCCAACTGAATTGGCTTTAATCTATAATAAAGTTTTTTTTTTTAATGCTAAAATTCTGGAAAAATTTATCTGTTTTTGCTTGTATTGTTTTCATAAGCATAAACAAAGAAGTTCGACGACATCAGGCTTAGGCCACATAAGCGACATACAGAGAATCATAAGCAGTTATGTTAGGTAACAAAAAGCCTTTGAGGTTAAACGAAAACTTAACAATATAGTTTAGTTTTGAGCAACAACAAAAAAATGTGATGAAAAACTTAAACGCATTGCTTATAATTCAGCAAACATTAAATCAATGTAACAACAATTAAAATTGATATCTAGACAAGGATTTGTTGTTCCATAGCTTCATTTGTGATAGCGTAATATCCAGAGTGGCGATTCTAGAACTGCATTCCACAAAAAAGCATGCCCTCATGTGGCAAACAACTTCTAGTTTTCTGAAGTTGGCGAACCCTAAGATGTAAGCAAAGATAAAGCTGGTCAAAACGATACCTTCACTCATCAGTCATCATATAATTATATTTTAAGTAAAATAAAAATCAATCGAAAGCTGAAATAGATACAGCGTTATACAAGCACACACTTTCGTATTAAAATATTGAAGATAAGCCACATTTGTTAGTCATGGAGCAGTCAATTACTGTTTCACATTTATAAAACGCAACACAGTTACAACCAACAAAAAAGCAATTATGGCGCAAGAAAGGGACATTCGGAGCGAATCATAACGATCACTTAATTTGAATTGTTTTTCAACCAAGCCTTGCGTCATCTTACATAAACTTAAAGGTCTGCGTGCCTTGGTTGATGTGACCAATGAAGATTTAGTGGGCGGAAAGGCAAGAAAGCCAGTCGTTGTGTCTACCTTCGGACATGCCTTTAACCTTACCTTAGTACGAGCTGTTTTCGTACGCGGAAAGCACGTCACGGCTATCTTAGCCCCGTGCTAATTAATCGCTAATAGCGGAAGCTATAAAAATCACAGAGCCAAAATATTTTACGAGATAATAGCCATGTGTGTTGTGCGTATAGAAGTTAAACTTTTACCCAGCAAATTTATTGAAATTAAGTGTTTGAGATGAAAAAACATCAGAAAGTTGATTTTATTCTAATTTTCTGAAAATAGCTTCAAAATTGAAATTTTTGAATTATAAAATAGAGTACTGCTAAACTAAACAAAAAATACTTTTGGTTATAATTCATTTTTGGGCGTTTCTACATTTCAAAGTAACTGCACTAACATTTATATTGCACTAACATCAATATATAACTTATATAACTAGCATTGCACGAAAATGTCTAGCCACCTGAGACAGAAATATTTCACTGCTAGAGTGGGGCGTTCTCATAAAACCCCGTGTCGCTATAGATAGGGTTAAGTGTCCTGCCAATAACACAACCACATGCTCTTGAGCGGTGTCGAACCGACGTCCTTTCGATTGCCGTTCCAAGGCTCTCACTACTCGTCCATGCAGGCTCTCTGCGCATGCCAGGAGACATCGCAACTTTAGGTGGTAAATATGATAGTTAAATTTTTATAAGGACAATAGTTAATAGTTTGATATTTTGCAATTCATATCACATAAACATGTCTGTCATAGACTTTTTTCGCTGGGTTACTTCTTTTCAAGCATTTTATGACGAATGATAAAGCTTTGGCATAAAGAGTTCGCTTTGTTCATGACCTATCTTCGCTAGGCGATGCGCTTGAGTAGCCTAAACTGGATCTGCCATCAGTGTCAGCTTCAATTGTCAGCTTCATTGTCAGCTTAAATCTTGTTGGAACAGCTTCGTTGGCGTTGGAATTGTTTGTATGCTTCACACCTTCCTCAGTTCTCATACCAGACCTCACTTCAGCCGCATGGACGTCATAATGTCCAGTATGATCCTAAGTATTGTTACAAAACAAGTAAAAGTTACGTTTGATGCATTGGTCAGAAGTCCAGTAGCGGAAATTAAAAAATTTTTCAGGGTGCCCAAGAGTTTCAACAATTTTTTTGCAAAATTGAATGGTCAAGGTAAAATTTTATGTCAGAAAAACAAACAACTAGATTCCTAAACAGCAAAATCCATGCGCCAAATGGTGTGTGTGGTTTGCGTGAACTGGATGACGAATCAATTCAATGGCTGCTCGACACCTGCCCAAACATCTAGTCCGCGTCGACGCCACTGCCCAAGGGTGGTAAAAGGCAGAGCCCCTCGACCCTTGGAGTGGCGAAGAAGGTTCAAACAAAGAAGAAGCAAAATGCATCATTTTTACATTGTCTGCAAACGTGCAATCAACGTAAGTTTTGTTATAAAGTTTAAGTGTTGGATGTTAAACATTTTTTCTTTGATGACCAAAGAAGGATTTCAATACCTTTCTCCTTGAAAGTTTATAGCATATAATGTTGTACTCAGTGTTGGGCGCGATAACTCATTTTTCAGTTAAGCGATAACGATAATCGATAAACGAAAAATGCCTAAAGCGATAACGATAAACGATAAATCAAAAAAAAGTTAAGCGATAACGATAAGCGATAAATTATCGCCGATAACGTCCAATAACGATAATTTTTTTTCTTGATTAGCGCTGCCCCATCCCATGCAGCACGAACTGTTTTTATCAACATGACGAAAAATCGAACATAATATACTGTAAAGGGACAAAACTTTTTGTAAGTTATGCATGAATAGAATTGCAACAGCGGCAGTAGGTATCGAATCTTCAATCTCTTGATTCAGAATCGAACCACTGAGGTAACCGCCGTGCTTATAATTATACCTTCATTCTATTTGAATATTTATATCTTCATTCTATTTGAATAAGACCTTCTGATGATCCGTTAGGTGAAACAATTTGTAAAGGCTTCAGATAGTAATAACTATATTTGATTTAATTATACCTTCAGATACCAGTTGGATGCTTTTATCAATTGAGTTACACTGCCGCTTACGTGCAGTAGGAAAAATAATTAAATCAAATGAAAATACCATAAAAAATTCCAAACTTTGTAGGCTATATCGTTTTCTGTTTACAGCAAAGTCAGCAATAATTGAAAAAATTCCAAAAAACGCAAAATGCTTGAAAATTTATCAGTAATCTTAAACGTTATTGGTAGTAAAAATGTGCATACTGTGAAATCCACCAAGCTTGTCAAATTAGTCGTGTTTAAGAACAATAACATAATTATCGTAATTTACTGATAATTTCAGATAATTTTTTTTGCTTTCTTTGTGAACACCTTCATTAAAGCAATGGCAGAACGCTGAGTTGTTGAGATAAGAATTACAATATAGGCACTGTATTAGTGGGAATAAAAATATTTGATTGAGGTAGGCTAGGTCGCATAGGTAAATGAGAAAGGTTATACTGTATTTAGCATAATTTTACCACGCAACTCGATGCGCCTATTGTCATGCAAAAACTACTACAAGATGCAAAAATGTGATGTCGGTCTGCATGTCAAATGCTTCAAGCAATATCATATTCCGCAATGACTTGTTTCAGTGATATTGTGTTACTTTGCTAATTTTCATCTTCATATTTTTTGAACTTTCATTTTAATAAAATGCTTGATGACAATAATGACATGACAAGACATGAACAAGACATTTCCCATTTATCACTTTGAGCATAGTTAATAATATTAACTATGCTTTGAGGCATAAGTAGGCTAAAATGTAATAACGCTTAAGCATTACGCACAAGAAACTTGTAAAATTTGTTAACGGATTTGCCTAGCGTCTTATATATAGGACGTTTTTTTTCTCAAAAAGTACAAACACAATTAGGAAAAACATAATTGTGATATGGGGGAGAGTGGGGCTAGTCGGAAAGATTTTTTTTTAAAGTAAAATTTAACACAATTGGTGCATAACCTGACAACTTGAAGCGGCTTAAATTATCACCTATGGTGTCCTCTATCATACAACCAAAAATAAGTATTGAGTCAATCAAGCTTTTAATAAAAATTTAAAATAAACAAACATACAATTGATTTTTCAACCAACCCCATGCCTGGGGTTAGTTGAAAAACGTCAGTTTAACCCTTTACAGGCGGCGAAGACTATCTCTCGTTATTTGTTAGTGATTTTTTTGTATATTGTAGTTTTTAGTCCAACTAAGAATATTTTATGAAAAAAAATTAAAATTTTTATTTCTTTGTTTGTTTTTTATTATGTTCCCACAATGGGAACGTTGGCATGTAAAGGTACCAAAACATATCGTAACGTGTTTTTTATTTGAATACGACGCAAGCTTGGGTAGCCTACTTTATTCGATACAGTAGCATTGAAAAAGACAATAAACAAAAGTACACACGTTTAAGAGATCCACAAACAACAAATGTACTTTCTACCACTGTACTTTCTACCATGTAACTGTACTTTCTACAATTATATACCCTGTCACTAACTTTATTTTTGGTGTTATACGTCACTGCATAACGTAACCATCCGTTTTTCGCGTTTTGTGCATTGCAACCTTGTATTGTTTTGTACAATACACATCTTCCTTCTGACGATGATACAAGAAAATGATTCAACGAGTCGAATCGCACTGTTGCAAACGGAGGTGCGGTAGGTTCCCTAAGTCGACGGCTTGGTTTCTCCACTTTCACCAATGACCGAGCAATCTCGCGCCTGAACTGAAGGTGGTTTTCAGAACATTGTTTTCCGTGATAATAAAAACGAAAGGCAGCTACAATTGAAAGGTTGCCAATATGGGCAAAAAGATTCCATCACCATTTTTTCAATCGAAGTCGTAAGAAGATAAGAAGATAGCAACCTGTCACATACATCCACATCCCCCATTCCCTGATTGTACATAGCAATCATAAATGGTTGTGTCACTGATTTTCCCTTATGTTTTACTTTTCGTTAAACTGTTTGAGTTGGTGCTACACCGCAGTAATTGCTTGCAACAGCGACAGCACAATTATCGTTCCATCTGGCACAAATTACAATGCCGTCTGATCAGTAATCAAATTCCCCTCTAGGCTTTTTTTGGAAGGTTTTATTGCTGGAGAGAGGACAGGAACCGGACCTGTTCTCTCTAATTGTACCACATGCTCTGATGTTTTCTCCAGTAAGATCAGTAAGTAGTTGATGGCTTGTGAAAAAATTGTCAAAGAGAATAATATGTTGGTCTTTGTCGGCAACACATGACAGCATTGTCTCAACTACGTATGCTCCCAAAGGTTCAGGTCCTCTTTCGTCTTTACCGCAGTAGATTTCGAAGTTGTAGCGATAACCATCGGAGCTACACAACATCCGTAACTTATAACCAAACTTTACTGGCTTTCCTTTTATATATTGTTTTGCACAGTGTAGTCCTCGATAAGGCACCATCGATTCGTCAATGGTTAGTAACTGGTAAAATGTACCAAATCATTGACAATTTGACCTTAGCAGATCTAACAGCGGCAGTAGCCTACCTTGGCCATTTTAGACTGAGCTAGATTGTGATTGCCAGCCAGGTGCAAGTACGTTTTTATATTGCGGAAACGGTCTCTGCTTATGGTCTTAGAAAATATTGGTGCCTCCATGCCATCTGCTGTGCACCAATAGTCATTTTCTGATAGAAGACTGTGGTATTGTGGTAACCACTGACAGTAATTAGTAAGCCAATAAGTTTTCTCATATCAACCTCATCAACTTTGAAGTTTATCCTATTCTTGTCTCTCCTTGTATATAAGCTTGTTTGCTCTACGAGTAAAGAGAACATGTCATCAGTAAAGAACAGAGAAAATATCTCAAGTATGCTTTTTCCTCCATGAGCTTGAATTTTATCGGATGGATGCAGTTCTTTCGGGTCGCTTAGTGATGCTTTGCATTTTTTTTGCCATCTGCAAGCTCTTTCCGTTCCTTCGATAGAAGTCATGGAAGTCTTTTTTGCTTAAGATCAAGCTGTGAAAACATCAAGCTGTGACAGCATCAAGCTGTGAAAATGTTCTCTTGGAAAAAGTAGTGAGAACTTTTTTGAGATAAACTCCGTTATTTGTGTATCACATGTTGCCAACGTTCCCATTTTGGGAACAACGTATAAATTTAATTATGTGAAGAAAAATGTTAAATATTACAAAACAAATGGTAGGGGAAACAAATTATTAGTAATAATCTCACATAAAAAACGCAAATATTTTGAAAAAAAGTTTGATTTGTGTATTCGAGAAGCACTTTTTTTCGAAAGATGAAAAATATGATTTTTGACTAAATCCATCGCTTTCATAAAGGAACAATTTTGCAAATATTATTTTTTCAACAAATGCACCTGAAACAATAAGCATTCAACAACAATATCCAAAATAAAAAAAAATTAAATGAGGTCTGTGTAAAGCTGTGGGCGACTTCAACCCGATGTTCCCATTTTGGGAACGTTGGCGTGTAAAGGGTTAATGCCCACCAATGAACTGGATACTATTTTTTCAACCAATAAACATTTACATGGGGTTGTAAGCAAATATGTTAACTTGCTTTAAAATCAAAATGCAATGAATTCTACATCAAATCATCGTAAAAACATTTTTTAATAAACGCATTGTTAAAACTTGTGATGCCGCATATATAGCACTTTCCAAGTTATTCAAATTAAAATTTTACAATGTATGTCTGCTTAAAACAAGTACATTGGAGCTTATACTACTTATTATCATACCACGACGATATACTCGTATCATACTACATAGTCATACCGTTATCAAAACATTGTCCAACTAACCCCACCCACTATTTTCCAACTAGCCCCATTAGCATATGACAAACTATTTTCCTAAAATATTGAAGTATGGTGCGTTAGACTAAAATTTGTTTATTTCTTAGTGTTGTAGAACACCTACAGCTGACACACACCAAAAAACTTCTGCTTATCTTTAACGATATCGACGCATAAGATGTTTTTCAATACGCCAAAAATTTTACTTCGAAAGTAAGAAAATAGAAAATTGTCAGCCAAACAGGTATACCTTGACTCAACAAATCGAAACTAACATGGATTATGTGTTTTTATAAACTACTTTACATGTTGGCAGTAAATATTTAAAAAAGTTATCGCGAGTTAAAAAAATGACCACTTTTCAACTAACCCCGCCTTCCAACTAACCCCACTCTCCCTGTTCTTTAGCTCATAATTATGCAATATTTAAATTTTCCGAAAACATTTTCAAGTACTTTCACTTTCGGCACAAATGGGTTAACTTTATAAGTTAAATGGCACTTACGAATTTGGTTATTATTTTTGGATTAAAGTTATATCGCCAAGATAGAAAAAAAATCGATCTTATAGTCTATAACCGATCTTGTGTTGTTATTGTGTGTGAATTTTGTCTTTTAAACTGAGTTTGTGACGTAACCGCACGTCTCAAGGCAAGTTCTTACAATTTTAGTTAATCTACTCATCTAAAGATTTAATGCGCTTAAAACAGTAAGTTTCATGTTTTGACGAGAGGGATTTTATTTTTTGACGACAATTACTAAAAACTAACACTTCCAACGAAAAAAGAAAACACAAGAATAAAATAGTTGATGGTGAGGTGGCGCGAAAGACCATGTTTCCGATGTAAAAGCGGCCTCGTATTGCGACACTTTCACAAACCACTTGCCAATTTCTTTCGCTTCGCTTCAAAGGAATCTGTGCTGTCTGTGCGCTTACATTTTAATTGTAAAATTCACTCGCGATTGCCGATTGCAGCAAAACAACAAGAGACTTGTTGAATGCATTTCATTGCATTGCAATTTGCAACTCTAAAAATTATTGTGTTGTCAGGGCCGTCGCTGCAGGGGGCGTGCCCCCTCCCTTGACAACGACCTGTGCACATACACTTCAGGCACTGAAGAAAAACTGGTTTTAATTTTAGTTTCATTAACTAGGTGGCTAGTAAAAATGTTACTTTTCATGGTCTTTCCACTTGTGCGTTGATCCGAAATAAAATTTATCGGCGATTAATTATCGGCGATAATCAAATATTGCCTTTGGCGATAACGATAAACGATAACTGAAAAAATAATTGAGCGATAACGATAAGCGATAAAAATTTATCGCCGATAATTATCGCCGATAAATTATCGCCGATAATGCCCATCACTGGTTGTACAGTAGCCTATGGTCTCAGTAAAATTTCAAAAATCCGTCTGAGATGTCCAGACCTTTCCTTCCGCATAGCATACAAGGCAGCTTTCACCTCATACCACTTTTAACATTAATGAAACAATTCAATTTAATTCTTAACTACGTGAATGACCAATGTACTCCCTTTAAAATGTTGCATTTTTCCCACAGCCGGGCACGTTAGAACTTTCTCTTAAATCCACTGTCGAACTACAGCGTGCCCAATGCCGCCGGTTACGGTAATAAAATGAGATTGAACAAGCAAAACAAGCCAGAAATATTGGCGAGTGAAAAATTACATGTTTTTTCTCGATTTTGGGGCTACATGATCTTCTTCTTCTTGCGTTTGAGGCCGCCACAAATCACGTTGTTACATCCAGGCGCAGCAGCCAATGAATGATTGTGTTCATCGAGCGTTGTGAGATCCACATATCTGTCCTGAGGTCGATATACAGGACAATGGTAGATAATGTGGTGTGCAGTGTGAAGATCTGAGCCACACGCACAAGATGGTGAATCGGCGAGGCCCCACTGGAACATGTTGATGTTGAAACGACCCACTCCAATCCGGAGGCAGTTGAGCTACATGATCGAGTGAACCTTTTGGATCCGCCACTGCATACGTCCCAAGCTTATCTGTTACTTTATTGTCGTATCGTGGATTGGCGTGGTTGAAGATTTGAATTAAGTGGACGAAAATGAAAGAAATCCAATTTTCGTGTTAATCTGCAGGCATGTCTAGTGTTCTGTCAAAGACACAGCTGCATGCTCTTGAGCGGCGTCGAACCAGCATCCATACGAACGTCGCACCCAGTCACTCACCACTTGGCAAAGTGGCCAACCACATACGTTACTGTTTCAATACTAACAAAAACTGGTAAACGTATGTGAATTGTTACCGCGGTTGGGGAAGGAAAAGATTCCTCTTCCATGACATTTTCTGGCTCGTTCGGTGTGGTCAAGGAACGTAGTCGAGCTTCTTCGAAGTTATAATTCCCCTTTTAAAAGTAACAAAACGTAATCATTGCTTGACTATAGCTTAAAAAAATTAGATGATTCTTTTTTTTATAACTTTTGACTAGAATTTGAAAAGTAAATTTATTTACCAACTGCGTTTAGCCTGAACACTTGAACAGTATCCGTTCACCAGATTTCCTATCTCATTCTTACAGTGACGTAGGCAGGAAGACATTGGGTTAGGGATAAGAATTAGGTTTTGCCTCTTCTTTTAAAAAAAGTTTCAGTAATTTAATAAAGTACGGCACTTAATAGCACAGTCAAATCAAATGGAAATGTTGTTAAAAAGTAAGCAAATACTAAATCAATGGCTCAATTTTGGGCCCAGTTTCGGTTTATGTTGGCCCAAATTTGGATTTGACCTAAATACTTTTACATTACAGCCTGGGAAATTCTTCTGTCCCAATGAAAGATTAGTAGAACAATTAGAACCACTTAAAAGGTAAGATACGGTACTGCAGAAAACTTTTTTAACATTCCCAGAATCCTTTATTTTCACATAGGTATGAATGATCTTACTTGTCGGCCTCTCCTTCGAAAATTGCAAAAAACTACAATTGCAACTAAAACGACAGCAACCGGCAATAGAATTCGACCAACGATCCACGCAAGTGAAGGTGGATAGACCGGCACATCTGAAAATATATCTATCAAAAGATACGAGATAATCTTGAAGATGTTTACAAAGTTAAGTTTGTTGTGGTGCGGTGCTTCTTTCAGTGGCGTACGCAGAAAATTTTTTAAAGGATGGTTTTGAAAAATAATTGCATGAGGCCGTTTTTACCAATGCTTAGGCTACATTACGACAAAAGGACAGTAAGACTGACAGATCACAGAACGTAGGCTTGTAATTTTGCTGATAAAGAGGGCTACGAGATGGTCGAGCAAGCTTCCCTAACATTGCTGTACGTTTTGTTAGACATTTGTTGGTTGAGTGGGCAATACAATGCTAATCATGAATGTAATCCAATGTCCATCCAGAATTCCCTGCTGTGAAGTATGAAAACGTTTTTCATTTGAGTTACGTTAAGATTGCATTTGTAGCAAAAGGAATTTTAAATACTTGTTGCAGTGTTTTGCTTTTACTTTGCGATAGAAAAAGGGAGGTTCAAAGATGAAAGGTTCTACAAATCCTGTGATTAAAAATTATTCATTTATCAAACGCAACCAAATTTTGAAAAACTTTTTCTTGTTTGAATCACCCCTGAGTGAAAGAAGTCAGTTTATCTTAAACACTTTTACGCAATCCCACGCATTTTTGTCTTGACGCTTTCTACCTTTTTAGGCTACGACTTTCATGCATTAGTATTTCATATCTCTTTTCATCGCATAACGAAACTAAATTGCTGATATCTCGAAATCAATAAAGATAAAAGAATTTTCCACCAATATGAAGCAAAATATTTTTAAAAACGTTTCAACGTGACATTAAAGTTGCTCATGCTAGGACCTAGGAGATGTCCAATCAAATGGTAGAAACTGTTGCCTACTAAAAAATAGGTTAGCCATCAGCGTAAAACAAATCGTTTATTCAAGCTGGTAGTGAGCCTGAGTCCACAATAGCCTGCAATTTAGCTTCAAGCTGCTGTACTAAACTTAACAAAAGCAAGCTGCTTATCCTGTTCTTGTTAGTACAGTAGGTTTTTTACGTTTTCTAAATTTAAATCATGCAAATTGACAAAAATTCACACACTTTACAACTGTCGCAAGTTAGCTTTTGAACAAACTTAATTTGCCTGTTTAGGGTTTTCATATCAATATTTTTATGTTGAGAAACTAAACAAATGCTTAAAAAAGAAATTAACTTGATAGAATAAGGGAGGTCAAAGATAAAAAATATTTACAAACCCTCTAGAAACCCTGTGATTAGTTATTATTGATTCATCAAACAGAACCAGATTTTGAAATACGTTGCCTTGTTTGAAACACTTCGAAAAGAAAGCAATCAGTTTATCTTAACACTTAAGCAACCCCACCCATTTTTTGGCGCTTTTTACCTTGAATGCTACCACTCTCATGCAGTAGCATTTTTTTTCAGCGCATAAAAAAACAAATTGCTGAGATCTCGAAATCAATGAAGTAAAAAGAAATTTCCGTCAAAATCAGCGTTTCTTAACCGGGGGTGCTAGCACCCCTTGGGGGTGCTGGAATAGACTGTAGGGGGTGCTAAATGCATGCAATATAATACCAAAAAATGCCATTTTACATTTCTGCAGTTTTTCATCTTTCTGCCAGTATCGGCAGTTGTCATATCAATGATTGCTGTTTCGAAGTACGGTAGCCAACATGATTTGCTGTTATTGTAGTCATTTCCCAGTCAAGTATGCAAATTGATCCTGAGGAGGTTGTGCGAACTTACCTGGTGGGTGCTTTGTTGCAATATTGTTGCTCACCTCTCGTTTCTAGAAACCACCATGGCAAAATACATTCCCACAAATCACTCGTATCCAGAGTGGATACAGCAGCCCTTCTTGGCAGACATGAGTCATGATAATTGATAATAGACTATAGGAGGAGCTGATTAAGCCCAAGGCAACAAAGATTAACCAACAAAACCAACACCAACATGCACCTAATACACAAAGCACAAGACCGAGAATCTTGGAAACGTTTTATACAAGAAGCAGTCAATGCTTTGAATGAAGTACGACAATAAAAGAAGAAGCAAGAGTAAGAAGCATTGGTACTTTAGTGGTATTAAAGTAAAGAAGAAGAAGTAGAAAAGAAATATCTACATTGAGAAGTAAACAATGATCATACTGCTAAAAGCGAAAATTAATCTATTTCAAATTTCTCTTTCTCCGTAGTCGGGTGTAACAAGAATTTACAGCGATAGACACCGTGTTTCGCCCATGAAGCTGGGCTCATTAGTATAGCTTCACTACTTTAAGCCACAAAGTTCTCGACCCCTGCTTTTACCAGTTAATTGTGAACCCACATTGACCAAATTTTTTCTAACAAACCGAAAGCATAGCGGTAGTTACTCAGATTGCTCTTTTTTTTATTGTTCACGCAAAGCTCAGAGTTCAAAATGGATACCACTACATCTTGCAGGTTTACAATTTTCCATATAAAATGGAATTGTTGCCTGACTCAGCAGATTGTTCAGAAAAGTACAATAGTACATGCTACTTACCTACCACTGTTGGACGACATATAAAACTTCTTACAGTATTATAACATGTGGAATTGCTACTGCAGTTAGTGATGTTCATAGCACACTCACTGGTATCTTTGCATAAAGTTCCATCCGATTAAAATCCTTTATTACAAATGCAATTGAAACTTCCTATCGTGTTGCTGCAAGTGGAATTGCTCGTGCAAATGCCATCGCTGTTGGCACATTCATCTATATCAACACAGATAACTCCATTGTCTTGAAATCCTTCATTACAAATGCAATTGAAACTGCCCATTGTGTTGCTGCAAGTGGAATTGCTCGTGCAAATATCTTCGCTGGTGGCACATTCATCTATATCAATACAAAGAACTCCCTTTTTTTGAAATCCTTCATTACAAATGCAATTGAAACTGCCTATTGTGTTGTTGCAAGTGGAATTGCTCGCGCAAATATCCTCGTTGGTAATGCATTCATTGATGTCGCTGCAAGACGTTCCATTTCCACTGAATCCCTCGTTACAAGTACAATTGAAGCCTCCAACCGTGATCTTGCATGACGCGTCCGGGTGGCAATCGTGTGGTCTGCTGATATTTGCACACTCGTTGACATCTAAACAATGGACGGAAAAATTATACAATAGTTTCAAGCACTGGACAGCAAAAGAACAAAAAACTAAGTCCTGTGTTTTTAACGGTAAACAGTCAGCAAAGATTGTTTTGGGTTTTCCACCGGGGTTAAATTTATTCTTTGGGGTCTAATTTTGTCTGAAAAAAGGATAAATTTCGACACAGCACATGATAAATATTCAACATATAATTTAGAAAACGTTGTTTGAGTGAAATTACCTTGAGGCAGTCGGTAAAGAATAAATGAGAATTAAACGGTTTGAGAACCTGTGGTGTATGAGGCCTGTATATCAATATTCAGATTGTGAATCAGCGTTCGTTCTATCTCAAAGCACCATTTGAAATTGTTTGGTGACTGGAGGCATAGAAGCCCATATTCAAAGTATTTAAATATGTTTGTCAATAATATAATAAAGTTTTCATCAATAATACTGAGTTTAACTTTTGTTTTGCAGAAACTGATTTGTTGTGCCTTCCTTTTCCTTTAAATGTGTTAGAATTCAAATTACCAAAAATCTATTAAACGATGTTAAACATAGTTGGTACGGCTAAAAATTTCAAAACAGTGGTTAAAATCCCTTTTCATGAAGAAATTGATATATACAGTATACTGATTTGTTTTAAGTAATCCAATTAAGAGTTTTTATCAGAACAACTTTGCTTTGTACGTACGTGCGTATGCAAAAGTGTTGGTAAATAAGACACTAAAAATTAGTTAAGTGCCGTTGTTGCAAACCTGTGATGACCACCATAGACCCTGACAACGTTGCAGTAGCACCATCACTAGTCATACGCCTTGCTTTCACGGAGATATTGCTTCCAGTTTCAAGGGGTAGTCCTTTTATTTGCACCTACCAACAAAATCAATATTGTAGCCATAATACAAGTGAAAGAATAAATTTATGTGAATAAATGTGCATATGACTTCCAATTTGAACTAATAGTTGTCCGCTCCGTTAGCTCAGTAGTCACACGCCCGGCTTAAGATCACGCGGCGCTCGTTCGACTGTCGGAGTCTCGGAGTGTCGACTCGCGGAGTGTTCCCCGGCAACAACACTTCAACAATTGGAAATTTCGCTCTGCCAATCTCGGTAACTGGCCCTGCGTCAAAAGCCTCTAGAAGTATGCGAAACTACCAGGAATAACCTACCAAGGCTTTGTCAGTCCAAGAATAAAGGTTCAAAATCAACCAAACCAACTTGTCACAATCAATGTGCGAGGTCTCGCGATGGGCTGCTTTGTATCTTGATCGAGCGTGCTGTTTTGATTGTAAAATTTTTATGCTATAGGTTATCATCGGTTATTGTCTTCTAGTAACCTTTGATTGCGAAATCTCTATTATGTAACGTGTTTTCTAGATCATTCTACTGCTACGTGCAAATCTAGAAGCTTCTTTAAACTTGCTTGTTTACGTTTAGTGCAACGTGACAGGACAATGAGTCCTGATGATGTAACATTACGTAACCTTCTCGAAGTTACTAGACCGAACAATCTTCTATAAATAGTGGTGTAAATTGATGAATTATTATTATGAGTTGATTATGAGAGTTGATTATGAGTTTATTATGAGAGTTGTGTTATGAGTTGTGGATTGGTAAAAGGTGCAGAGATCATTGTCGATTGAGAGTCGAAGTAATTGAATACAGGTAGATGAGAATTGGTGCTGATATAAATTGTATTCGAAATTAGAGTTATTTGAGAAGCGGTTCGTTAAAGTCCTTCAAGAAATTTCATTATTATTTCACCAGTAAAAATATTCGACATTTAATTGACTGCCTTTCAGCAATATCCCATTAAACTAGGTCATTGAACCTTTCCAAGTCTCTTTCCTGGTAAGAGATAGAAAGAAACTGTGACACAACTAATAGTTACCAGTCTGACTGTGTTGAAACCATTTATAAATACTACAGCCATGACTATGAATGTTTGGCATGTTAAAATGAAAGCTGGAAGTTTTTTAGAGTAGCGAAGTTTTTATTTGCTTGCACCACCAGCCAATATCATCTAAATATTCTAAATATATAAGAATCTTTACAAGATATTTTAAAAATCTTTACATAATATGCATCATTTATTTGCAACACTAAGAAAACAAACGATCGGTCATGGAACAATAAGTTTACTTTGCATGCTAGTTTTTAAAACCATTGCCAGGGCCGTGGTGAAGATCATTTTGGCCAGGTACCAAAGATATTTTCGGGCTCCAAATTAAGACATTAAGAAAACCGTTCCATATAAAATACGCAGTAGCTTCAAGTTCCCGGCCTCTTAACAACGTTATTTTTTTTCATTATTGTAATTCCGGGGTTCCCAACCTGGGAGCCATCGCCTCCTAGTGGACCATGAATCTTTTTCAAGGGGGCCATGGAAACATTTGAAAATTGTTCATTTTTTTAAATTTATTATCTCTATGTCCACTCCAACACTATATAACAAAAAAAATTCATTAAAATTAAATAAAAATGCCCACTTGGGAGATTTGATGCAGGAATTCAGCAAGTATTTCCCTGACATATCAGATCAAGCTGCTACACTAGTAAAAGATCTATTGCATTGTCCTGTTACTAATATTCCAGACACAACCGATGGTGCCCAAAGCGAACTCCTGAAGCTGCTAGAAGAGACGGCAACCCGATTGAGCTATGAGAATAATAGTTTGACTACATTTTGGAAAAAACTAAGCAAATCATACCCTATGCTTAATGAAATTGTCATGCCATATTGCTGTTGCCTTTCCCATCAGCCATCAACATATCGTTGTGAGTGTGGGTTTTCAACAATGTTAGGCCTACTTCAGAAGACAAAGCAGCGCAGTGTCTTGGATTATTCAATGACATGCGGCTTGCTCTTTCCACCACCAAACCAGCAATTAAGACATTGTCAGAGCAAAAACAACCTCAACCATCACATTAACTGCATATGTAATATTGTAGTAATAACTAATTAATGTACTATCATGTTTATTGTGTGTTGTATATATAGCATTTGATCATTCTAACTGCCGGTTACTGTATAAACAAGTTTTTTAATTAAAATGACGTTCCTTAACTTTTCAAAAGGTTGAAAAAAATAAGGGGGCCATTAATTTTTCAAAATTTTCAAAGGGAGCCACGGTGTAAAAAAGGTTGGAAACCCCTGTCGTACTTGATTTCAAGCATTGACTGCCCCTTGTTGGAAAAGTTACGAGCTCCTAAAATCATTTCAGGTCCGAGGCCAAAAGTACGCCAGAACCCCCCCTGTCAATGCGGCTGACCATTGTTCACAGTCTTTGTTGGCATTTTCAAAACTATTTTGCCACGTGTCTTTTAGTTACCATGTAAGTCGAGGAACTGTCCAATTGATTTCTGTTTAAAGTTGCAACAATTGTTTCATTGAAGTTGAAAGTGAACTCAATTGCACGTGGCAGAAAAGATGATGGAAGCAACAAGGTAACACCAACACCATCGTCATTTGTAATATACTGGATGAATGATGTGTCTAGCACCGATCCATCTATTCATAAAATACTGTTGTTTAAAAAAAAAAGAAAAAAAGTTTAATTGAATAGTAAAAAAGAGAGAGACAAATGAACAGGGTTTACTTAAGATTGATAAAAGGTAGATGCAAATCAAAACCATCTGAAACCAGAATAAGATAAGTTCAGTCTTATTTCAATCTTCTTTGAAATGTAGAAAATATGTGAGAGACGTTTTCTCATAACCAGGAAAATATTTTCCAAATCAAAAGATTAGGTAAGGTGTACTGAAAATTTTTAACTTAAAGAGAAAAGCTAAAATGATTTAAAATTAAATGATTAAAATATTCAATAGTTGGAATTTAGCTTACATTTAACTCGGTTAATTAATCAACGAGTGGAGATCGTTGACGATAGCTCAATACATTAAACTCCTTACATTGTTTTACAGTTTTTTTACGTTACAACCTAAAGTCTCCAGGGGTTCTTAAACTGGGGTCCGTGGACCCCCAAGGGGTACGTGGACTAGTTTTAAGGGGTCCATGAAGGATTGAAGGCCCAATGGAAATATTAGTGTATAATTTCAAAAATGGAATGAATTTTTCACAAAAAAAGAGATTAAGTTTGAGAAACCTTGATAAAACCATGTGCCCTAGAAATAGTCGAACTAGTTTGTGTCGTAAAAATAAGAAACTTGAATCAGTGCCTTTGTCGAATAACATATCGTCCACTCCAGAATCATTGACATTTCTGCTAACGTTTTAAAGCAAGTAATGGAAGAATTGAAAGTCACACCTTTTCCATTCAGTATGCAACTGGATGAGAGTTCAGATATGTCTAATTGTCAACTTCTGGTCTTTGTTCGCTATGTTAGTGGTGACACGATCAAAAAAGAGTTTTATTTTGTGAGTCACTTTTACAACATGCGAAAGCGACTTATGTCTTTGAAATGCTTGACAATTTGTTTGATGAGCAAAACTTTGAATGGAAGAAAAAATTGGTAGTTTGTGCAATATGCGTAGATGGAGCACCTGCAATGCTAGGCCAAAGAATTGGATTTGCCAGTTTTCTAAAAAAAAGAAGCTCCTCAGGTCATTGTTACTCATTGCGTTTTACATCGCCATGCATTAGCATCGAAAACTCACCCAATAAATTTGAAAGAACTTTTGTCTGGTAGTGTGAAAATGCTTTGAACCATCGAATATTCAAGAGTTTATGTCAAGAAATTGGAGCGGAACATGAAGTTCTCCTCTATCATACAAAAGTTCTCTGGCTGTCAAGGGGACAAATTTTGAAGCACTTATTTGAACTTCGATTGGAAATTTTTTTTTCTAAGAGACAAAAACATTGAACTCTCTAAGCAGTTTGACAGTGAAGAGTTTATTCAAGGGTAAGCTTACTTGGCGGATGTTTTTACTCATATAAATGAGGTAAATCGTTCTACTCAAGGCCCTGCCGTTATACCTATGGACGCTCCTGAAGAACTTAAAGCTTTTCAGGATTGGTTATGTCTGTGGAAAAGGAGATTGGAGACTAACAAGTATTCTAATTTCTCAACGTTGGAAAAATTGATGCTTTAAAATGGAACTGCAGTTTGTAATGTTCCACCATCTTCTCTGCGCACAGACATTTGGAAGCATTGCAAAACTCTTTCAGAGGTTACTGATTAGCCACAGAGGATATTAAAAATACAGCATGGATACGTTACCCTTTCCTCGTTGAACTGGAATCTATGTGATGAGGACCTTGCGAATAATGAGTTCATTGAAGTAAGGGCAATGGAATCATTAAGAAAATCCTTCAATTCGAAAACAATTGGCAATTTTTGGAGTTCGTTGACGCAAGCATATCCTCTTTTGGTAAAGAGAGCCATGGCTGCTATAATCCCTTTTGTCACTACATATTTATGTGAGTCAGGATTTTCATCGTTGGTAACTATCAAAACAAAGAGTCGAAACCGGTTGAATGCAAAGGATGACATGCATGTTGCCCTATCAAAGACGAAGCCACAATTTCAGGTTCTTGTTGAAGACAAACAGCAGCATCCTTCACATTAATGAAATTAAATCGAAGATATTGAAAAACAATCTGCATTCGCTATTTCTTAAACTTAATAAAACATGAATTTTGTTACCAATTCATTTTAATTTTGTTGCGTGATGTCCAATTCATGTTGATCAAAAAAGTTTCTCGGATTAGGCCACAAAGGGGGTTCACGCAAACCAATTTTTTTTTATAAGGGGTCCGCGTTAAAAAAAAGTTTATGAACTCCTGGACTCCAGACCAAGCGCTTGTCAAAAATTCATGACGTCACAGAATGGAATCGACCAAAAATACAAGGCGACGTTGGTGAATAGTGTTTTCACAATTTTACCTTATAGCTTTCTTATTTTCTAACTTTAAATCCTGAAAGTTAGTGTTTAGAGCAAGAAAATAACAAAGGAAAGGTGTACCATTGAAGGCATAAAACAGCTTTGAGATGCCTTTTGTCTTTAATGCATGAGCAATTGTCAAATTGTTTTACGGCCGCAGGTTCGTTACCTCTGGCCTAGAACTACTTATCAAACCTATCAAAACTGTTTCTAGAAGCTCTTCACCAATAATAATAATGTTATGGTGCATTTAATGTCCCTTACAACTGCTTAGGACTTTTAACGCAAGAGGTCATTTTTACTTTTGTATCATATTTACAATGTCATCACATTGTTACCCGACTTATTCTCACTGCGTTATGCAAGAAAGAACACAATCGGTTAAAGTCTTCGCTTTTGCCCGACCTGGAATCGAACCCAGATCTACCAGCACAAGAGCCGAAGGCGATAACGACTCGGCCACTGAGCTGAAAGTTGCATAAGGTTTAAGAGATAAAGATTCGATGAATGACGTCATCACTGATGACGTAGTTAGCACACATGATTCCGCCAAAAGCAAATTTGTAAGAAGGGATTGCCCAAAATCATCAGAACATCAGTTTTCTTTTGAAAAGTTTCTTTAAAGATAACCCATCTAGTCTTTCAGATACTTGGTAGCGCTGCCAAAGGGATTTACAGTAAAACAACTCTTTGAAGGATATGTGACGTCACGATAATTGAAACAACGATGCTGTACTTAAGTTTATCATTATTATTTATTCAATTACCATTTATTTATTCATTCCTACCCTTCTGGCTACGCTATTACATCAACGCATGATTGCGATAGTTTATTAGCCCACCAGTATCAAAGCTTGTGCTTCTTCCATACGGGCTCTGTGATTCTGTGTAGTTTACAATGGCGTCAAATTGGGCAACTCTTGCTCGTACCAAATAACGTGTGTTTGGATTAAGAAAAGAGATTCTAAAGAAAAAAATATAATTTCAAACAAAGACATTCAGCTTGACTGGAATTTGATCATAAAAAATGAAAGTTTTTGCATGCTTTTGTCATCTTATCGTGTTATCCACAAAACGGTTATTTTATCTAATAAATTCCCAAGCAGGCTGTGTGGTAAACACTTTCACTATAAATAAAATTAAAGCAATAAAATAAGGCCAAAAGTTATCATTCGACTAGGCCTAGAGGTAATTGATAGATTGATGATAAAAGTAAAAATTCGACGATTGCCTCACATAGCCACGTAGTGTGTATTTGAAGGTGTGTCTTTTGGCACATCCAGTGTTGATGTTTCATTGGTTGCGCTGTTGCTGTATTGAATCTGCCACCCGGTGGCGCCAGGTGTTTCTTCAAGGAAGACAGTGGCGAAGGTTGGCTTGAGAATCAGGTGAAGTATGGAAACGCCAGCAGGTGCTAAAACACAAAAAATGAAGTTAACATCATTAAAATAATTGCAATATAACAATTGAAATACAACTTAACCTATGGCATTAAAACAAGAGAACCGCAACCAAAAACGTTTCTCTATCAAATAGAGCAGGACAGTAGAGTACAGTAACACTAACTGTCGAAATTAATTTGGAACAGAGGTGTTTAGAAGAACTGTGTTAATTTTGTTCAGGTGCACTCAAATGGTTGATGATAGCGTTGTTTACAATAACATTGCAATACAACCTTGTACATATTAAACTATTAGGCTGCACATAGCTAAGAGACGTAGAAAAGAAAAAAGAAAAGATAATATCTAAAAAAAGATAGAAAGGCTGCATTGGAGAGGATACGGAAGTTGTTAAGAAAAAGATGCGAAGAAGAAGAATGTGCTTACAGTAACCTAGTTTAGAAATAAAAATAAATCCGCACTGGCAAATCCACTTTGGGGGATTTAACTCAGAAAACTTTTGATTGACAAAGGCTTGAAAACATAACTATGGTAAATCAACAAAAATACGAAATCTTACTCTTAGGATACTGACCAGTTCTTGCTGTTGTTTCAGCCGAATTTCCAAGCGTACCATTGGTAGCTCTCACAACTACTTTGTAGATGATGTTGCTTCTTTTTTTTGTAACCTTCATTCAGACATAAAGATTAGCGTGAACATTTTATACAATTCCATTTCCTGCAAATCGAACAATTGTCAGTTATCTGTAGGTGCACAACTATTTACTGTTTCAAATAAACAAATCAACAGTTTTTTTTTCAGCGAGAGTATAAACCTTAAATCATGATTTAAGGTTTATACTCTAGACTAGATCAAAAAAAATTATTGGTTTGTTTATTAGTGCTTGCTTCTGTATTAGGTTGGTCGCCAATTTGAGGATGTGTCAATACCAGGTCGCCTAAGGTTCTAGTTAGTTTTTTTCCACTTTTGACTGTATCAAGTATTTCTATTGCTTTGGCAAAAACAGCTTACAGCAACGTTAGTTGATGTTGCATTGTACGATGTGGCATCTGAGGCGTTATAAACTGCAAAGACAGTGATCTGGTAAAAATCTGCATCTTCAACTCGTGAAAACGACACGTTGAATCCGGTGGATGTTTCATCGCTGATGTTTATGGAAGAGGGGGCTGAAACGAAAAAAACAAGTTTGGTGAAAAAGAATCGACTCAAAATTTTTATTTGAAAACGCAGTACCCATGTCTTGTGTATTTAAACGCCTATTTAATTTAAATGTCTTGTAAAAAATCTTATGTCTAGAAAATAGACGACATACAAAATTTGTGGAGTTAATTTTTTAGCATTTTTTGAAAAATATTTGCGAATTATCACGAGATCTTGTATCTTGAAAAAAATAACTTCCTGTCAGATTTCACCATTACACCGATTCGTGCATGGGCAAATCTCTCCTTAAGTAATCAAAGATTTAACGTCTGTAAACGTTAACGTAAATAACGTTAACGTAAACATCATCATCATCAACGCTGAATCAATGTAGAATGAGTAGATTTACTGGATTATTTTAGCTTAGCTGCAATCACTTTTTTCGTTTTATTTAACAATTAAACTTCAATAAAATATAAAAAACGAAAATATGTGGTTGTTCTACACTCTACAGTCTATCTTACATTCTAAATATAGTATAGAACGTTTGAAAGCAACAAATCTATACACAGGTAATGGCTAATGCCGAAAAGAAGAATTCGAAAATCTTTGTCTAAGCGGTTGCCTTCTCGGGAGACGTGCTCGTGGCAGACAATGAACAACATTTGTATCTCATTTTCAACGAAATACATCAATCAGCTAACCAAGAACACGTTGGGACACTACACGACAAAGAAAACATTGGAAGAATTTACAAACTGCTTTTTTTTTTTGTAGTATCCAGGCTTACACTCGGTGGTTGAAGATTTAGATTAAGTGGACGGGAAGGCAGGAAGCCAATCTTCGTGTCCACCTTCAGGCATGCCTGTCGAACCGGCGCCTTTTCGATTGCCGTTCTTGTGTTCTCACCACTCGGCTATGCAGCCGACATTTACGAACTGAGCATCCAGTTAATAAAAGGCCGAATCGGCTATTAGGTAGTAGTAGGTCGTAGCGGTAGTAGTAGTAATGCCTAATGCAACTTATTCTCAGTGGTTGTCTTATTTTGATGTATGCTAGGTTAAACTCTCAAATATTTTGCATCGAGACAATTTTGATTTTGGTTTTTTATGTACGGAAGAGCGTGTTTATCATCAAAAAGACGAAGATATTGCTCATTGATTAAAATGCTCAAGAATAAATTTCGCGAAAACAATGGCATTTCCAGCTTATTTAAAACCTTATTAAATCCGCCGCTAGTTGGATATTATATGTGGCATAAAAAAAATTGATTTCATGATATTTGTAACATCTTCTATCGTTGAAACAATTATTTATTCATGACGACAGTACAGTGAAACCAACTTACCTGGTAATTGGGCAAATGTTGACGAAAACATGAAACTGAAAACAACTACCACAGATATGCAGCCATCAATCCCTTTAGATTGTTGAGCCACCATTGTATATTAGTCTAGCAGTAGATCATCCGTGTTTTTAATCAACTTCGTTTTAATAAACTTTTACAAATATTCTGAAAACAAATTGCACTGTTATGTGTCTAACATTTATCATACACCTCACCCAGGAACGGACCCAGGAGGGGGGCGATTAAGGTGACCCCCCACCTAAAACCTAAGAAAGTAGCTTTGTTCTTCATTTATATTTATACGATTTGGAAAACAACATATCGAAAGCAATGCTGAATAAGACTTTCGCCATGTTCAAAGATTAGGTTAAGCTAAGGTCGGCTATTATAATAACATTGTATAAGGCTATTATTTCGTCACAGAGTCTAATTACCGAACAAAATTACTAAAGTTTAAAAAGTTTCTAAACTTTTTGCCGGGTTTGTAGAGCATAGCGATAAATCCTTTAACCTAGATAAATTGATTGACAGAGCATGTTATTGGCAACTTTGGCGGTCAGGCAGCTACAACACTTGTCAGAGATTTAAAAAGCATTCTCAAAGCCCGCAGTGAAAATTGTGATAATGAATTCTGTAGTTTATTCCAAAAAGCATCCCAAGTTTCGTCAAAATTGGACATTACCGTTACCTTACCTCGAATTAATCAACAAGTTCACAGAACAAATGTTCCATCTTCATCACCAGAGCAATACTACAAAAGGTCGATCTATATTCCAATGTTGGATTCCTTCATACTTGACTTGGAAACAGGATTTTCATCTGAGACTTAATCATCTTGTCACCTAACATCATTGCTACCGTTGTTTGCGCTGTCCGTTGTTTGTCCGTTGTTTGTGAGTTGTTTGTGCTAGAATGTTTGAATTCAAACAAGTTCAAAACATTGATTGTTTTTTAGACTACGTCGTAACACGAAAACAAAAACGCCCTCTTCTTCACAATTGGCTGACAGCTTTTCCAGTCCGAGGATAAAGATTCAATCAATCAATCAATTTTCTTGCCTTTTATTTTCTTCAACAAAAAGAAAAGTACACAAAAGGGTAAACAAAAGAAAACTTCCACGTTCCAAAAATCGTGCAACTGCATTCCTAACAACTACCAGTCAATTGGTTGCAAGGCCGTTGGTTGACAATTTTCTACCTTGATCGACGGTATTCGCTCATTGCTAATGCCAGGCTCAAAAAAGGTCGTGTGTCGGGACGAAACAAGCACATGGATGTTAATAACTACTGGACACAATTTTCATGGTAATTCCCTATTTTGAAGTAAAACCACAAAAAAGATACCAACTTTTTTTTAAAATTCAGTTACTAATGACTGATTTTGCCGATGGTCTTGAAATTTAAAACAAAATTCCTTTGTTGGAACGCTTGGTTACTCTAATTAAAAAATAAAGAGCCCAAAATGTAGATACTAAACTTATGTTCAGGAAACAAACGCTTTGAAAACTATACTGTCTTCATCTTTAATGCTACAAACTGTCTTCACAACTTTGAGTTGATTGAATCTTTATCCTAAGACTTGGGAAGCTTCCTTGAGAGCTTTTAGTTGCGCGTATGTGAATAGGTTTTAAACTACAAAAGCAGGCCCAGTCACCAAGATTGACAGAGTGAAGTTTTCGATTGTTGAAATGTTGTTGCCAAGAAATTATTTCATCCATTACGTGACGTTAAATTAAGAGCAGTTGCTCAAGCGCATACTCCAAAAGTCCAACTAGTGCCGCTTGACCTTGAAGCTTCTTCGTTCACAAAGTCACAAGATAACCAACTGAGCTATAGGGGCGGACTCAAAAGTGTCCCCTACGTCTTCTTAACAAGGCTACTAGTTGATAGACTGACGTGTCAACAAACGCACGATCGCAGACATGCGGACAAAATATGTTGGACACCACCACAATGAAATTAACTCCCAAGCCCTTGCTGATGACGTTGGAAACAAAAGAAAAAATAAAAAAACCACTGATCCGAAAATATTTGCTGATTGACATCAATCAACAGGTGTAAACTACCGAGCACCACTTAAGGGTCGGTAATATCTAACTCACAGTGCATGTTGAGTCAATGCAGTTGACACATGGCAAAATTTTGGTTATTTTCCAACGTATTTAGCGTTTCTCAACGGCTCCTGATCTTTATTCAGCAGCACTAAATGGTGATAATTATCTCCTAGAAAGCTCTAAAATGCTTGTGCAATTGTGCATATGATTGTTTTTATTTCTTACGTTATGCTCAGGATATATGTACGTATTATATCAAATACAGTTCTTATTCTTTAAAACCTATGCAGCCTGTTTCACCCTAAAAGGAGGTTCATCATAAGGTCTTTATTCAAATAGAATCTACGTATAATATATAAAATAACAAAATGTACGTATTGTATATATCAGTGCGAACGTTTAGCTGCTTTATGCTCAGCCCCGATAGCTCAGTGGGTTAGCGCGTGACTTCGTAAACAAAGGAACTTCAAGATCAAGCGGCACTGGTTCGACACTTGGAGTGTGCGCTTGAGCAACGCACTTTAAGTACCTAATGAATGGTGTAATTCCCGCCAACAACACTTTAACAATCTCAAACTTCACTCTGCCAATCTAGGTAACTGGCCCTGCGTCAAGAGCCTCTACAAGTATGCGAAACTACCAGGAATAACTTATCGAGGCTTTGTCAGTCCGACGATAAAGATTCAAAACCAACTTGCCTGTTTTTTTTCTCTCAGTTGTCCAGCCCTTCCTGATGCTTAACACCGCAAAGCTGTTTAGTTGATACTATAATACGTAATGCTCACAGACAATCTTTCACTGGTTTCCACCAGAACTCACGAAACAACATGGAACAAAGTGTTAGGGTTACGGTTGATGTTTTCACATGCCTGCTAAACCGGGAGCAATATTGCATATTCGAAAGAAACTACAAAAAAGGCCTTCTAATGAACAGGGCATGCATTTTCAAATAGATTAATGTGCACGTTGTCATTCTACTGTAATTCAAGGACTTAGGCTACTCAAATAACATGTGATTTATGCTGAAAAAAAAAATGGAAAAAGTGTTCACTACAAAACAACAAAACCTGGCAAGGTGTGCAAAATAAACGTTGATTTATTTAAATGAAAACACAGTCATGGTGTGACTTGTTTCTGTTCAATGTTTTGTCTGAGAGAAACATAAATGTAAAGTTTTGTACGTAGGCCATAATTAGGGATAGATTAACCAACTGAACTAGCTCGGGAATTTAGAAATAATAACGGTCCAAACTATGTACATTTTGTATAAGAATTATGCTCAGTTCACAAACTATTTAGCCCATTTCGAAAAAAATGTTTCACTGGTTATAGGCCTATCATAATTACGTAAAATTGGACATTCTAGCAAGCTTCGATTTTTATATTAAATCATTCTCAGTGTTGTTTAAACAGAGAATAAGGATATGACCTAACTGTATTTCAAATATAATCATCTTCTTTACATAATACAGTGATCGCCTGACCAGCCAACCTGGAAAGTTCTCGAATTCCCGATTAGATAATTCGCCCCTCTCTGCAATATCCATCTTGTAAGGGCGTAGTCAGGAGGGGGAAACAGGGCAATTGCCTTTCACCACGAAATAGTGTCAATAAGAATTTCACACTCTGTTGTAGCATCATTTGACAAAGTTTTACTATTGATTTAGGCTGAAAGTACTTTCTGAATGCGCAATTTCAAAGTATTTTTTCAAAATTGTGATAATGTTAATTTTTTGATTTTGGAGGGTTATACCCTAAAATGCGGTGAGATGGCGCAGCGGAAAAGGCGCTCGCTTTCCAATCATGCAATCCTGGCCCGACCCGGTTTAAGCTGGTTGTTGAAAATCACCGCTCACCTCTACCCAGGGTGTAATTAACTGGGTGGGCGTAGTTGGTGAAGGAAAGGCGGTCGAAAGGAACTGGCCACCCTACTCTCGTTAGTGCCGAAGACTTAGTATAAAGAGAACCTTATATTCTCATCCCCCGATGCTTGGATCAAGTATGGGACTCACCTTTATTTTTTTGTACTTTCAAAATGAGGTTTAACCCCACCTTGGGGTCATAAAAAAGTTCTTTCGAACTCAGTGGAACATGCCCCGATCGATGGCACATGTTTCATTTATTTACCTAATGATGTTTTTTATGCATTTTGGGCCAACTTTGCGTGCCTCTTATTAGGAAATGCCTCACCTGGGGCACAAAAATCGACTTGTTCCAAAGCCTACAAGTGAAGGCATAAAATCTGGCGAAGGTTTGGTTCTTGTACCTTATGATGTTTTTGACCTCCAAAATAGATTTTCATCGCGCCGTACCCCTCAAACGCCCAGTAGTGAAACTCTACACGTGGGTTTTTAAACATCCCACAGTGGGGTAAGTTTGTTAAAACACCCAAATCTTTTATACTTTATGATGTTACAAATACGTCACGGGCTCCCAAACTAATTGGAATCTATTTGACATTTTTTTACAAAGAGTAATACTCTAATATATTATAGTCTTCGCAAGTTTTAAGGTAACCTATAAAAAATTACGATACTTGTTGAGATGCTGTAGTACATGCAATAGAAATCCTGTATGAATAGCTTGAACCCGAGAAGTGTATATAATAACTTAATAGGAAATTTAAAAACAATATGTAAAACTTAAATAGGAAATTTATCGCTACAACGAAATGACTCGCTTGCCCCTGCAAGAGAGGTAAAAACATTAATCTACTGTAACTGTGGTGAAAAACATACAACAAAAGAATTGCAAGACTGGTGCAAGGAAAATGCTTTATTCCGACATCACAAATTTTCAAGAGTTGGATACTGCCTTAAACAATTTAAACAAACTAATAAGGGATACGAAAACATTCGATATTTAATTTGTTGCGTAGTTTTGTGTTTCTGTAAGTGTAATAAACTTCGATACGTTAAACTTGATCACGTTACTCGGCTTCGTATGCCTATGGTTCAATTCAAACAAAAACTCGGAAACTTGGGTCAGCATGTCCGCCTAAAGATGCTGCCTGATTTGTCACACTTTGCAGACTTTCAATACTGCTACTGTCTGAAATTATTTAAGATTTCTTTACTTTTTGCTGACTCGTAATGGTACAAAAAGCTTTTTGTTGTCTTGAGAAAACACTAGAAAATAAGAAAAAAGAAAAGTGCTTGGTTGTTAATTGTGGTTCCGGTCTAAATTGGTTTTTGTAGCATCTTTGAAAAATAATTTTGGTTGCATATTGCAGAATTTATATATTTTTTGTATAGAAAATAATTGTTAAGCTTATTTAAATGGATGATTTATTGCATTTTAAAAACACATTGCAAAAAGTAGGTTTCTTTTTCGGAGTATAACACAATAGATTGAAAAGAAATGCTTTCACAAGGTCATTTTTATCTTAGTTTCATTACAGTGGTCACCAAAAATAAAACACAATATTGTCATTGTACTTTTGCAGTGTCATGACAGTTTAGAAAATTTTCACATGGATTTGAAGCCAAAATTGTGATCTTTTGGATAGTATAAGGTGAAACCTTCATTTTTCTTCTTCAAATTTTTCCCACCATTTTTTTGGTAGCCTACATGTCGCTTTCTTTAAAAACTTTGCGATGTCGCCCATTGCAAGACAGAAACGTGGAAACGTCATATTAAACTATGCAAAGACTAACTGCAAAAAAAGCCATTTTTGCAGTTAGATGCGACGAATTGAGTGGCTCCACATACAATCACGATCCAATTGTCTTTGCTGAAACACAGCGGCGCGCTCTGGAGCGGTGTCGAACCCACGCCTTTTCGAACGTCGTGCAAACGTTCTTTCACTTCTAGGCCACGCAGCCAGTCAATTCAGCAACAATCTTGGTTGTTATTCAAAATTTCATGAAAGCGTTAAAACAGTACAAAGCCAAGCGTCGATAAATTAAGTTTGTTTTACAAACTTTTGTCATATGATTGTAATTTATGCATTTCACTTATGTTAATTTGTAGAAAAACCTTACATAGCCCAAAGCCGCCAAACGCGTGCTTTGGATTTGAAACTACCATATTTTTCTCCACTGTATAATGATGACGCAACAATAAATGCCTAAGGCTTCTTAAACCACATGTCACGCACAACTCCATTGACGCCGCTAATGTGAGAACAAGACCAGCAACTTAAAGACAAGAAATTGAGCAATTTTATACATAAAATTTAAATTCACCTTTCACCTGTTGATACTGAATTAGTCAGAAAGCTTTGAGTAGCTTCAGAAGCAGGTAGTTGCGAAGAGCGTTAGTTGATAATAATCTGTGCTTGAAGAAAATAAGAAACAATTTGTGATTTAAGTTTTTTGGTTGTTTAATTGAAATATCAACATTGCTTTGAATTAAAATGATGAAACAATGTCGTGTAACTGCAGTTATAATGAAAACAAAGTTTCAAAACAACGATGGCCTAAAACCAGTTTTGCAATAACTGACTCAAAACTTTTTGATGAAGACAGCTTCGTTTATGACTAATGCTTCTCTTCAAATTTGCGGAACTATTTTAGTTCATCACGTGATCTTGCAAGCGCCGAAATGGGCGAGGCTGAAGCTTAGTGGAGTTGTAGCGATGTGAAAAAGATCAAGATTATATTTCAGTAGATTCGTGAAGTCAAAAAACTTTAATGTGTTCGATGTCAATTTATTCGTTTTTAGTGTGAATGTGTGTATTTAATGTGCCGTGTTCATAATCTTTAAGATGTAATTGAACAAACATTTTTGTTTGAATATTGTCACGTGTAGGCTGCAGATTCGGTGTGAAAAGTCACTTTTGGCAATCTGTGCTTCTAGTTTGACAACCAAGCCATTTCTCTCTGCTCTTATTGAGTTAAATATGGGCTTTCACGTGTGGTCATTGATGAAAGAGCGTTGGTATACACTTACACAACCAGCAACAAATTTTGACTGATATGTCAAAACCTGCACTACACGTTTTTGCTGTGTAGTATAAATTAGCCTATGTGTATCGGTGGGAAAATGTGCTTTGGCTTTTTTTGCTTTGTTATCAACAAACAAAAGAAAAGACACGAAATAAAATTGTTTTTTGTTTATAACAATTTTGTTTTGTAAGAGGAGTTGAAGAATCAAAATATGCAAAATTTTTAAATAAACTGTCTTGATTAAAAGCATTGCAAGAAATATGGACTACAACAGCAAACGGAAAATTATAACCTGTGCCTTCTGGTTTACTTTTATCATCTTCTCAGTTGTGACTAGCAAAACAGCAGAAGCACAAGAAGGTGAGTAAGACCTGCAATAGACTGAGTTTCGTTTTTGGCAGCATGATAGTTACCGTAATTATTTCCTAAGTGTAGATTGAACGATCTATGTCAGCCTGATGCTGCAGGTTCTCTGTGGCAATAGCATTATTCTGTCACGAGCTTTTGGGACACAGTTCCCTAGCCATGTGCAATGATGAGACAGATGTGCACATGACTAGGGACCTGTGATCCGAAATCTTGTGAAAAAAGCTATAGCCACAGCAAACTTGTAGCATTAACTTGAAGAAGAACGTTCAATCTACACTTGTGAAATAAGTAAGACTTGTTGGGATATTTTCAAAAGGAAGAATTGACATTTTTAAGTTAGTTATAAACAATTATAAGCGAAGTTGAAAAATAACTTCCTTCTTGACCAATTTATAGCGTTTCAGAAGTCAATTTATCCTTTTTCAGAAAATTTTATTCCCAAAATGATCATGATAAGATTTGATGTGAACCTTCTAAAGAATCACAATATAAGTTTAGTGAATAAATTAATTGACATAGTTCTAGAATCTTCTAGACATAAATTCTTTTGATCACAAAGCACACCATTCTTTCTCTCACAACTGTGCTCTGGTTCCTCTCTCGGGGTGTGCGCTTGATCAACAGCACTTGACGGACTGCTCTTCCTTCAAAAAACTTCACTTTGTCAAACTCGGTGACCGGTACCGCGTCTGCGTTTAAGCCTTTACAAGTACGCGAAACTGCCAGCTAGGATTAAGCTCTCAAAGAAGCTTTCTCAGTCTGAAAATGAAGATCCAATCAATCAAATTTTTACTCTCTCAAATCCGTTTGACCAATTCTGAATGCCAAATAGACATAGGATAATGTCATAACTTCTCGTTACACTCTGTGCCTTGGTCTGGATGGCGCTATGAAGAAATTGAGGAACATTGTATTACAGTAATAACTGTAGTCGGATAGAAATAATCCAGTTGTAATGCAATTACATCATCAATAGTCCAGCATTGACTTTGGATCGTGATTAAAACCCAATTGAAAGAAAAAAAGATAAGCAATTCAAAACGTATTATAGATCTAAAAGTAAAAGAGTTGGAGCGTCTTGTCAATTTGATCAAAAATCAGTTTATAACCACCTTTGATTAACAACCTTCGACATTAATATATTGTTCAATAAGTTTGCAGGATTCAAAGTGATCACTTAATAATAATTTATTTGCATCAGACAAAGCTGTCCATATCTTTTTAATAGCGCACAGGGATATACTTGTCACTAATGATGTGGTGCTATCAAAATGCTGCTAATATTACTACTTTCATTATGATTATGATTTATAATTGCATACCACAAACAAACAAAATTTATCAACTGTCGTTTGTGCCAGTGTGAGTTTTTTTAGGTATAAACTCTGCCTTAGACATAAACATTCAAATAACACATTTTTAAACCTTGCAAGTTCTTTGAGACTGTTTCCTGTTATTTGGAGTAGGCGACAAATATATACAAAAATTGCAACTTCAACCTATTTGTAATACGCATATTTATTAATAAAAAGAATAACATCAATTCCAAATTTGTTGATTTGTGCAATTTTTAATGCAAATCGTCAACAATTATTGCTCATGTAGCCTACCAAAGAAATTGTGTGAGCAGCACAAAAGCCTAATGATCATAATCAACTCTTATGAAACGTCAGATGCAATAACCAATATATAGATATTACAGTAGAATAACTACACTTATACTTACATGAAACCATTTTCTTAAAATGAAATGTTTTCAAAAACTATGTGTAGACTTAACCAATTTCTTCGCAGGTCTGCTGGGTAACTGTTCGAATACAACCAACATCACATGCGGCACGAATGCAGTATGCACCAACAACAATGGCAATTTCTCTTGTGTTTGCATCACGGGATATAGTGGAGATGGATTAAACTGTGCCGATACTGATGAATGCATCATGTTGAACCTATGTCATGAAAATGCAGTTTGCACTAACGCACCAGGAAATTATACGTGCAGTTGTTATGATGGATATGATGGTGATGGATTCACTTGCGATGATATCGATGAATGCAGTAACTCATCTTGGAATAACTGCAGTACAATGGGCAATTGTTTTAACACTAATGGAAGTTTCGAATGTAGTTGTAATGATGGATATGATGGTGATGGATCCACTTGTGATGACATTGATGAATGCAGCAACTCATCTTGGAATAACTGCAGTAGAATGGGCAATTGTTCGAACACTAATGGAAGTTTCAAATGTAGTTGTATTGATGGATATGATGGTGATGGATTCACTTGTGATGACATTGATGAATGCAGCAACTCATCTTGGAATAATTGCAGTAGAATGGGCAATTGCTTTAACACAAATGGAAGTTTCGAATGTAGTTGTAATGATGGATATGATGGTGATGGATTCACTTGTGATGACATCAATGAATGCAGCAACTCATCTTGGAATAATTGCAGTGCAATGGGCAATTGTTCGAACACTAAAGGAAGTTTTGAATGTAGTTGTAATGATGGATATGATGGTGATGGATTTACTTGTGATGACATCGATGAATGCAGCAATTCATCTTGGAATAATTGCAGTAGAATGGGCAATTGTTTGAACACTAATGGAAGTTTTGAATGCAGTTGTAATGATGGATATGAAGGTGATGGATTTACTTGTGATGACATCGATGAATGCAGTAACTCATCTTGGAATAATTGCAGTAGAGTGGGCAATTGTTTTAACACTAATGGAAGTTTCGAATGTAGTTGTAATGATGGATATGAAGGTGATGGATTCACTTGCGATGATATCGATGAATGCAGCAACTCATCTTGGAATAATTGCAGTAAAATCGGCAATTGCTTTAACACTAATGGAAGTTTTCAATGTAGTTGTAATGATGGATATGATGGTGATGGATTCACTTGTGATGACATCGATGAATGCAGTAACTCATCTTGGAATAACTGCAGTAGAATGGGCAATTGTTTGAACACTAATGGAAGTTTCGAATGTAGTTGTAATGATGGATATGATGGTGATGGATTCACTTGTGATGACATCGATGAATGCAGTAACTCATCTTGGAATAATTGCAGTAGAATGAGCAATTGTTTTAACACTAATGGAAGTTTCGAATGCAGTTGTAATGATGGATATGATGGTGATGGATTTACTTGTGATGATATCGATGAATGCAGTAACTCATCTTGGAATAATTGCAGTAAAATCGGCAATTGCTTTAACACTAATGGAAGTTTCGAATGTAGTTGTAATGATGGATATGAAGGTGATGGATTTACTTGTGATGACATCGATGAATGCAGTAACTCATCTTGGAATAATTGCAGTAGAATGGGCAATTGTTTTAACACTAATGGAAGTTTCGAATGTAGTTGTAATGATGGATATGATGGTGATGGATTCACTTGCGATGATATCGATGAATGCAGCAACTCATCTTGGAATAATTGCAGTAAAATCGGCAATTGCTTTAACACTAATGGAAGTTTTCAATGTAGTTGTAATGATGGATATGATGGTGATGGATTCACTTGTGATGACATCGATGAATGCATCAACTCATCTTGGAATAACTGCAGTAGAATGGGCAATTGTTTGAACACTAATGGAAGTTTCGAATGTAGTTGTAATGATGGATATGATGGTGATGGATTCATTTGTGATGACATCGATGAATGCAGTAACTCATCTTGGAATAATTGCAGTAGAATGAGCAATTGTTTTAACACTAATGGAAGTTTCGAATGCAGTTGTAATGATGGATATGAAGGTGATGGATTTACTTGTGATGATATCGATGAATGCAGTAACTCATCTTGGAATAATTGCAGTAAAATCGGCAATTGCTTTAACACTAATGGAAGTTTCGAATGTAGTTGTAATGATGGATATGATGGTGATGGATTCACTTGTGATGATATCGATGAATGCAGTAACTCATCTTGGAATAACTGCAGTAGAATGGGCAATTGCTTTAACACTAATGGAAGTTTCGAATGTAATTGTAATGATGGATATGATGGTGATGGATTCACTTGTGATGATATCGATGAATGCAGTAACTCATCTTGGAATAATTGCAGTAAAATCGGCAATTGCTTTAACACTAATGGAAGTTTCGAATGTAGTTGTAATGATGGATATGATGGTGATGGATTCACTTGTGATGATATCGATGAATGCAGTAACTCATCTTGGAATAACTGCAGTAGAATGGGCAATTGTTTTAACATTAATGGAAGTTTTGAATGCAGTTGTAATGATGGATATGATGGTGATGGAATCACTTGTGATGATATCGATGAATGCAGTAACTCATCTTGGAATAATTGCAGTAGAATGGGCAATTGTTTTAACACTAATGGAAGTTTCGAATGCAGTTGTAATGATGGATATGATGGTGATGGATTCACTTGTAATGACATCGAAGAATGCAGCAACTCATCTTGGAATAACTGCAGTAGAATGGGCAATTGTTTGAACACTAATGGAAGTTTCGAATGTAGTTGTAATGATGGATATGATGGTGATGGATTCACTTGTGATGACATCGATGAATGCAGTAACTCATCTTGGAATAATTGCAGTAAAATCGGCAATTGCTTTAACACTAATGGAAGTTTCGAATGTAATTGTAATGATGGATATGATGGTGATGGATTCACTTGTGATGACATCGATGAATGCAATAACTCATCTTGGAATAATTGCAGTAGAATGGGCAATTGCTTTAACACTAATGGAAGTTTTGAATGCAATTGTAATGATGGATATGATGGTGATGGTTTTGTTTGTGATGACTTTAATGAGTGTGCTCTTAACAGCACAATTTGCAATGTAAATGAAATTTGTATCAATACACCGGGAGGTCACATGTGTAATTGTCAACATGGATTTAGTCGCAATGGAACAAGTTGCTTGGATATCAACGAGTGCGACAACTTTACACTTTATTGTCGTGAAAATACAACATGCAATAACACTGTAGGAGGTTACCACTGCATTTGCAGCCAAGGCTTTGTTGAAAATGATCTATTGGAATGCGTAGACTATGACGAATGTGACACAAAATTTGATAACAAATGCCACAATAATTCCCATTGCCAAAATACAGCTGGTAGTTATGACTGTGTTTGCAAAGAAGGCTTTAACGGTGATGGTTTTAATTGTACTGACATAGATGAATGTCACAATTCTTCTGACATTTGCACTGTCAACGCTACTTGTAACAACATAATAGGAAGTTATTTTTGCATTTGTAAATCTGGATTCACAGGAGATGGATTTGAATGTGTTGACGTTGATGAATGCAAGAACAACTTTTCACGTGTTTGTGACAACAATGCGCTCTGTCAGAACACATTGTCAAGTTATGAGTGCGAGTGCTTGTCAGGCTTTGAGGGAAACGGTTTCGAATGTTCAGATGTCGACGAGTGTACAAACCAAACCAACTTGTGTGGTTCCAATTCAATTTGCATAAATGATGCTGGAAGTTATTCTTGTGTTTGTGATTCAGGATTTACTGGCAACGGTTTCAATTGTACAGATATCAATGAGTGTGACGATGAGAATGCCTGCAGCGAAAATTCTTTCTGCAGTAATTTCATTGGTGGATACAATTGTACTTGCAATGAAGGATATATTCAAGAGGGATCAGTATGTCAAGACATTGACGAATGCTCAGAATTTGCCCCACAAATCTGCAGTAATTACAGCGAATGCTTGAATTTGAATGGTAGTTTCTTATGTAATTGTTTCACTGGATTTGAGGGTGATGGAAAAAATTGCATAGATATCGATGAATGCGAAGAAAATTCACATACCTGTACATTAGAAGCATACTGCACAAATGATGTAGGTAGCTACACTTGCACATGTAATGATGGATATGCTGGTGATGGTGTCAATTGTGACAACATAGATGAATGCGATGAAGAATTGGATTCATGTTTAGACAATTCAACGTGTGTGGATTCTGAGGGTTCGTATGATTGTGTGTGTGCCTTAGGATACATTGGAGATGGTTTTAATTGTACAGATTTAGATGAATGTGCTTCTGAAGAAAATAATTGTGATCCAAACTCAGTTTGTGTTAACAGCATTGGAAGCTTTTCTTGTTCTTGCAATGATGGTTACTCAGGCAACGGGTATTTTTGTGAAGATATTGATGAGTGTGCTCGTAATGGCACAATTTGCAATGATAATGAAAACTGTATCAATATACCGGGAGGTCACATGTGTAATTGTAAAGATGGATTTAGTCGCAATGGAACAAGTTGCTTGGATATCAACGAGTGCAACAACATTACATCTGTTTGTCCTGAAAATACAACATGCAATAACACTGTAGGAGGTTACCACTGCATTTGCAGCCATAGCTTTGTTGAAAATGATCTATTGGAATGCGTAGACTATGACGAATGTGACACAGAAATTGATAACAAATGCCACAATAATTCCCATTGCCAAAATACAGTTGGTAGTTACGACTGTGTTTGCAAAGAAGGCTTCAACGGTGATGGTTTTAATTGTAATGACATAAATGAATGTCACAATTCTTCTGACATTTGTAATGTCAACGCTACTTGTAACAACATAATAGGGAGTTATCTTTGCATTTGTAAATCTGGATTCACAGGAGATGGATTTGAATGTGTTGACGTTGATGAATGCAAGAACAACTTTTCACGTGTTTGTGACAATAATGCGCTCTGTCAGAACACATTGTCAAGTTATGAGTGTGAGTGCTTGTCAGGCTTTGAGGGAAACGGTTTTGAATGTTCAGATGTCGACGAGTGTACAAACCAAACCAACTTGTGTGGTTCCAATTCAATTTGCATAAATGATGCTGGAAGTTATTCTTGTGTTTGTGATTCAGGATTTACTGGCAACGGCTTCAATTGTACAGATATCAATGAGTGTGACGATGAGAATGCCTGCAGCGAAAATTCTTTCTGCAGTAATTTCATTGGTGGATACAATTGTACTTGCAATGAAGGATATATTCAAGAGGGATCAGTATGTCAAGACATTGACGAATGCTCAGAATTTGCCCCACAAATCTGCAGTAATTACAGCGAATGCTTGAATTTGAATGGTAGTTTCTTATGTAATTGTTTCACTGGATTTGAGGGTGATGGAAAAAATTGCATAGATATCGATGAATGCGAAGAAAATTCACATACCTGTACATTGGAAGCATACTGTACAAATGATGTAGGTAGCTACACTTGCACATGTAATGATGGATATGCTGGTGATGGTGTCAATTGTGACAACATAGATGAATGCGATGAAGAATTGGATTCATGTTTAGACAATTCAACGTGTGTGGATTCTGAGGGTTCGTATGATTGTGTGTGTGCCTTAGGATACATTGGAGATGGTTTTAATTGTACAGATTTAGATGAATGTGCTTCTGAAGAAAATAATTGTGATCCAAACTCAGTTTGTGTTAACAGCATTGGAAGCTTTTCTTGTTCTTGCAATGATGGTTACTCAGGCAACGGGTATTTTTGTGAAGATATTGATGAGTGTGCTCGTAATGGCACAATTTGCAATGATAATGAAAACTGTATCAATATACCGGGAGGTCACATGTGTAATTGTAAAGATGGATTTAGTCGCAATGGAACAAGTTGCTTGGATATCAACGAGTGCAACAACATTACATCTGTTTGTCCTGAAAATACAACATGCAATAACACTGTAGGAGGTTACCACTGCATTTGCAGCCAAGGCTTTGTTGAAAATGATCTATTGGAATGCGTAGACTATGACGAATGTGACACAAAAATTGATAACAAATGCCACAATAATTCCCATTGCCAAAATACAGTTGGTAGTTACGACTGTGTTTGCAAAGAAGGCTTCAACGGTGATGGTTTTAATTGTAATGACATAAATGAATGTCACAATTCTTCTGACATTTGTAATGTCAACGCTACTTGTAACAACATAATAGGGAGTTATCTTTGCATTTGTAAATCTGGATTCACAGGAGATGGATTTGAATGTGTTGACGTTGATGAATGCAAGAACAACTTTTCACGTGTTTGTGACAATAATGCGCTCTGTCAGAACACATTGTCAAGTTATGAGTGTGAGTGCTTGTCAGGCTTTGAGGGAAACGGTTTTGAATGTTCAGATATCGATGAGTGCACAAGCCAAACCAACTTGTGTGGTTCCAATGCAATTTGCATAAATGATGCTGGAAGTTATTCTTGTGTTTGTGATGCAGGATTTACTGGCAACGGTTTCGATTGTACAGATATCAATGAGTGTGACGATGAGAATGCCTGCAGTGAAAATTCTTTTTGCAGTAATTTCATTGGTGAATACAATTGTACATGCAATGAAGGATATATTCTAGAGGGATCAGTATGCAAAGACATCGACGAATGCTCAGAATTTGCCCCACAAATCTGCAGTAATTACAGCGAATGTTTGAATTTGAATGGTAGTTTCTTATGTAATTGTTTCACTGGATTTGAGGGTGATGGAAAAAATTGCATGGATATCGATGAATGCGAAGAAAATTCACATATCTGTACATTGGAAGCATACTGCACAAATGATGTAGGTGGCTACACTTGCACATGTAATGATGGATATACTGGTGTTGGTGTCAATTGTGACAACATAGATGAATGCTTTGAAGAATTGGATTCATGTTTAAACAATTCAACGTGTGTCGATTCTGAGGGTTCGTATGATTGTGTGTGTGCCTTAGGATACATTGGAGATGGTTTTAATTGTACAGATTTCGATGAATGTGCTTCTGAAGAAGATAATTGTGATCCAAACTCAGTTTGTGTTAACAGCATTGGAAGCTTTTCTTGTTCTTGCAATGATGGTTACTCAGGCAACGGGTATTTTTGTGAAGATATTGATGAGTGTGTTCTCGAATCTTCTAATAATTGCAGCATCAATGGCAACTGCAACAACATTGATGGCAGCTTTGAATGCACTTGCAAAAAAGGTTATAGTGGAAGTGGTGTAAACTGTACAGACATCAATGAATGTGAATATCCGGCTTTAAACCTTTGCGACTTTTTTGCAAAATGTCAAAATGAATTAGGGAATTTCACTTGCCAGTGTGATTCTGGATATTCTGGAAATGGTTTTATTTGTGATGACATAAACGAATGTTCTTCTGAAGTTTGCCCTGTCAACGCTTTGTGCAACAACACACAGGGAAGTTATTCTTGTCCGTGTAAAGATGGATTTAAAAGTCTTTCAAATGGAACAACATGTGAAGACATAGACGAGTGTAAAGAAACACTTGACGACTGCCACGAAGATGGCATTTGTGTAAACAATGAAGGAAGTTTTTCTTGTTTATGTCAATCTGGATTTTCTGGTGATGGGAAATTTTGTCAGGATATAGATGAATGTGAAAGTGAAAATGATTGCAACAAAAATGCTAATTGCATCAATACTATTAGTAGTTATGAATGCTCATGCTTTAATGGTTTTTTGGGTTCTGGTATCGATTGCACCGATATCGATGAATGCGAAGAGGATGTACACGACTGTGACAAAAATGCCTTTTGTACAAACACTGCTCCACATTTTAACTGCACTTGTAACATGGAGTATACAGGAGATGGAAAATATTGTCAAGGTAAAATTATTTGCTGTACGTAATCGGTGTTTTGCATTTCATAGTGTTCTTCAATGAAGTTTGATTTGTGCAATCAAAAATCTAAAACAATGATTTCAGCAATACCTGCTGCAGAGCCCGTTCTTTTGTAGTCTAAGTGGTTGGTTTATGTTTTGAATGCATTATTTTTTCAGTAGCAATTATTCAGTTTCAAATAATCGAATTTTTTATATACTGTATTTAAAAGACGTAATACATCAAATTCAGTTACTATTTTCAAAAAACGTTTGCAGCCTCTTTCATCCTTTACTGGTAAGGGGGTCATAAGAAATTTCGTATTTAAATAGAATTTCATTTTATTTGAATAAGTCTCTTCTGAATAAAAAACCTCCACACCTATGCATTCAGTAATTCAGTAATGTAAAATCTATCCTACTACTGATATAAATTTTGATGAAATGACGGACAATACCATGCATCATTTTTAACAACAGATGTTCCAGTATTTGATGTGTCAGTTGTCACAAACAGTTCATTCGAAGTAAAACTGACAAACAAGAATTTGAACAGAACACTAACACATGAGGTAAGAAAAATATCATGTAGTTTTAATTTCAAACTTCTTCAATAATTCTAGAGTATCTCCCGGCAGTCGAGTGTAGCAAGAATTCAGCGATAGACACGTGTTTCGCCCATGAGGCTGTAGTCACGTAGTGCTGACGCCAGGAAGATCGCTCCTTCTCGACAATTCTGGAGTTGATAAAATAATGTTTAACTGAGTGTCTGAAGCAGACAATGCGTAACACAATTAACATGCGAATTTTTTTTTGCACCAAGCAATCCAACATAGTTACATTACCGATTCCGTTATTATGACGTCATTCCATGATTTATCAATGGATTACATCATAGTAATTGGTAGGTTACTACTTAACTGTGCTGAGTTGAAAGCAGTTTTTAAACACATTTTGTACCCCATAGGTCATAGTTGCCTATATGCTGGAGATTACAGCGCGGGACATAACTACACGTCTTGTATTCCTGCTTAACTTCCAAACTAAAAATCTCTTTCTGAGAACAATAATCAATTAATAGGCTATTTTTAAGTTGTGCTGCATGCACCGATGGTTGCTCATTCACCGGTAAAAATAAATTGAGTAATTTATTCGGGAAACCTATCGTTCCTCGTGTACCAACAGTAATCTGCTTATTACAATCGCCGATCATTATCGATCCACCGACAAACGTTTCCCAAACTGATTCTCGATATAAACTAATCAACGATTATCTTAAACGATCACTTGTAACCGATTGGCTATAAGTGTATCCAACCCTTAATACCAAATGATATAATCGACAAAAATAACTAAAAAAAGTTAGGAGCAGCTAATGTAGCCTATAGGCCTACCAGTGGTTCTCAAACGTTTAAACATCCATGTTCTCTTCAAATTTGCCACCCTGCTTCAAATAGCTAATATTCTGTCTTTGAATTTAAAACTTTTTAATCACCATTCATTAACCTGAAGAAATTTGAGAACAACAGCTAATGTATGGTGTTAGAGGTTTCGAGATGAAATTGCGCCGCTTGAAATTGAAAACAGCTTTGGGGGGGGGGGGGGGGTTAATCGTTGCTTCAACTAAAGTATTGCTATTTCACCAGATTGAGTTGTCAGAATTGTCTCAAGTAACAAATACCTAATACCTAAAATTGTAAATCTTGTTGTGTTTTGTTTAAAAGACGTTTGTAGTTTCATTAACTCAATAATGTGAATAACTTTTTAGTTCGTTCTAGTTTTAGATTTGATTGTGATATTTTTGTAGATGTCCATCATGGATACTGAATCGGGAGAACAAGCGTTTGCGGGGACCTTGGAAGAATTTGAGCTTGTTGTTGATGATTTGCAAGCTGGAACAAATTATAGTATCACGATTATTATTCTTGAAACAGGAGAAATTTCAGATACAGTATATCAAATTACAGGTTTGTTTCTTAAGTTGATTGCCATGCCGAGTAATAAAACGTGGTGATGGTCTATCGGTTGAGGCGTTGCCTTTCCAATGATGTAGCCTAATCCTAGTTCGATACCCGGCTTTAGCTGGTTAAACACAATTCACCTTTACCCAGGGCGTAATAAATTGGGTGGGCGTAGTCGCTAAAGGAAAGGTGGCCTAGAGAAAGAAACTGTTCACCCTAATCTCGTTCGTACCGAAGGCTTAGTCTAATAAAAAACTAATTTTCTCTTCCCCGAGGCTTAGGTCTAGTAACTAAATATGGGCTACTTTTATCCACAAAACTCTCCTGCCTTAAAACCAAGTGTTTTTATAGAGTTATGCTTTGTTTTTTTGCTATATGTTTTTTGCAACAACAAAAGCATTTTTGTATTTGCTTGGAAACTTTTAAATCCTTTTAGAATACACCACTAGGCTTTCGGTATCGTTTTTAAACTTCGGATATTCTTTGAAAATTTTGAATGATCTTGCAGTCCAATTTTAAGTTATGTTTATCTTGTAGGCTACTTTGAACTTTTAAGCAATTTTCCGTTTAAGATGTTAACTATATTTTGAAGCTTTAGTGATTTTCCGTTTCACTTTTAATTTACAGTAGGCTAGTCTTTTCTTTGTAACTACAAATCGTTTTGGAATTATCAGCAGTGTAATTTGGGTTTGAAAATTTTTAATGACTTTCGGTGTCAGTGGCCTACCACGCTGCACGATGCATGGAAATTTTCAAATAATTTTCAGCTTCACTATTAGATTGTACTTTGAAACAAGGTAGACACATTAACATAGGCAGTTTTGCGTGCGAACCAGCTACCACCATTGCGCCGCGGCGCATTGGTTAAGAAAGGTAGGACAATTTTCCTTATAAACTCAATTGATTGCAGTCATTAAGATCCTTCTTGTACTCAGTTCAGTTGCAGAAGAAAAAAGAACATTAGCAGAGGGTGGGAATCGAACCCACACAATCGAAATGACTATTCCCTTGCCCTAACCTTAACCCATTAGGCCACGCTGCTTGTGGTGATACATTCACTTAATTTTCTTTGTATCAAAAATCTTTCGAGTAGATCGGTCAGAATATCACGTGCTGAGTCGCATGACTGAAATCAGCTGATTCGCAAGAAAAACTGTCCTATGTCAAAGTGCCTACCTTGAAACAAAATGTTTTTAGCGTTGGCAATGTGGTGAGCATTTACTTTTTGTAAATTTGACAACTTCCACTATGATTAAATAACATGATGCGTTCTACTGGTGCAAATTAAGCTGAACCATCACAAAATGTATAAAGTTACAACCTGCTTTTATTCCGACGTTTTGTCAATCAAACACGACTGACTGACACGACTGACTGATTGACGAAACGTCGGAATAAAAGCAGATTGTCACTTTATACATTTTGTGATAGTTCAGATTAATTTGCACCAGTAGAACGTATCATGTTATCTAAATGTCTGGTGAACAGCTTCATTCAACTTCCACTATGGTGATGACTGTTTTTTTGATAGCCTACGCCAGTCAGCAACCCAATATTATACAATTCTCAAATAGTAACTTTGTTATTTTTAAAACTTACCTAACACTTGAACCTCATCAAGAGTGCATTAACGCCGTCCTTTTGTTTGCCGACACCATGGAGACCTTTATACACAGGCCATGCAAACGTACAGCTTAAAATTTGATAGGAGACCGATCTGTTAGTAGCTAAAATCGCTAACATAAGTTGATAGTTTAGCTAGTAGTTAATATGTATAGTCTTTGTCTATATTTTGAGCTACTTCTGTGGTATTATTACCCTATAAATAATGGTATTGAATAGATTTTGACACTGGAACTCCAATAAGCGTCTGGCAACGCTGGGAATAAAGACACATTTGTCATTTTTTAACATAATTCTAAAAGTTTTGTAGTAACGTGAGATTCAGTGATCACACTTTGAGAATTTGGATTCTCAAAACTATCATTTCAAATAGATATAAAGAAAATTTATCTTAGTGTTTAAAATCGAAATTGCATTGGCCTCTAGTCAGGCTTCCAGTTTCCGCGTTGGCAAGACTTGTGGATAATATCTAGCCGATTCGGTATAAATCGTTATTGCATACACATTTCTAGTAGGACAGTTGAATTATGCAAAAAGATCAATGTATTATATTTCTGAACATATGTGCTGATGGATATGGCGTTTATTAAGCTTGGCTGGAATATCATTCACGATGGAATATCATATCATAACTATGGAATATCATAACCAAGCCGAAATGATGACTATTCTATATATTTAGTGCCTACAACGGTTATGGAAGTTAGTATTGATGATGTTGGAGACGATTTTATAACTTTGAGTTGGTCTCCATCCAAAGGAACAACTCTGTATGATGTTATTGCTTTTCCTTATGGGACCTATCCTGGTGGAAATGCCTCCGAGGTAACTATAGCAGCCTAGTGTTTGATCAATGTCTTTTAGTACAGATAGTAGAAGAAAAATGGCAATTGTTTAGCCAAATATCGAATATACGACTATACGTATACTAAATAGTTATGAAAGGAAAACAATAGATGACGGTTTTCTTCAAGGTTTTAAATTGTTAATAATTGTCTGTTTGTAACTGCGCTGTAGGGCCGTTGAGAAGATAATTTGGACCCGGTACCAATGATGTCGTCTGGCGCCAATTCAAGACTCTAATACAAAAAAACGCACCATATCCAACGAATACGCGCTTTGTTCAAACTCCCTGGCCCCATGGAAAAGTTTTAGGCCCCTGAATCATCGCGGCCCGGGATCAAAAGTAACTTACATCTTTGACTCCCCTGTCAATGTTACTGGCGCTGCATCCACCGCAGAGATGCTCTGCTCTCAACGCTTAACACAGCCGTATAGAAGAGCAGCCGAGAACATGATAACCCTGACGCCGTTCCTTTATTGAGTGCCAATTAAAGATAAGATTCAGTAGCACTTTAACAAAGTCTTTGGCATGACCCGACAAGGTATCGAACCCATGCCTACCGACTCAGGGCAGCGAGTCAATAGGTATTTGCTTTCCACAGCATTCCCAGCCTAACCGAATGTCATTTGTCAGCTGAGTGATGAAACTGCCTGAGTGGCAATTGGAAGGATCTGTGTTCGACACCGCTCAAAAGCGCGTGGCTGTGTTCTTGCAAGATCAATAAACGCATGCCAACAACGAAAGCAGTCAATTCGATGACTGTACAGTTTTTCGCTGTCATCAGTTACCTGTTGTGATGTCAGACTATCTTGTCTATGTTTACAATTCACAATGTACTGCTGTATGTTATCACAATAGGAAAATATATAATTATTTTTATTATTGTTATGCGCTGGTTATTTCAGGAATTCTTATCCGGACTATCTATAACTTGCTCGATTACTTACAAAAATGACTTTAATACCTTTTTTGACCATTGGATGCGTAAACAACCGTGACATAATTTTTCATAAACATAAGATTACAAACTTTTTTGACACATTAACCTCTCAAGTACATGTAGCTCCACGCAAAGTGAAATCAGTTTGTATCCTCTGTGGATCCTTCTCTTGTATCATGGGTCAATCCTATAGATGTTTGCAGGTACACGTTTCTTTTTCTTCAAAATTTATTTACACATTGTTTGCATTTTCCACAAATTTATGCAGTGAAAGTTTACAGATTAAAATGGCTGTCACCAATGAAAAGGTGACCTTTATTGGTTTGTCATCTGGCTCATGGTACGACATCCAGATTATCGCTAGGAACGAAGGAGGATCGTCGTTCCCGCTCGAACTGACAATCGTAACTAGTAAGAAAATAATTTTATACTATCATCTAACCGGAAATGCTGGCATTCTCCTGATGGCACACGTCCTTTTGTGGTTCTGGTGCCCAATTGTGGTGATGGTGTTGGTGCCTCTTTGGTGGCTTTGGAGCCACTTAGTGGTGTTGGTGCCCCTTTGGTGGTGTTGGTACCATTTGGTGGTGTTGGAGCCCCCTTGGTGGTGTTGTAGCCCCTTTGGTGGTGTTGTTGCCACTTGGTGGTGTTGCTTCCTCTTTGGTGGTGTTGGTGCCACTTTGGTGGTTTTGGTGCCCCTTGGTGGTGTTGGTGACCCTTTAGTGGTTTTTCTGCCCTTTTGGTGGTACTGGAATCGAGCAGAAAAGTATTAAATGCATGAGAGCATAACCGAATCTTCACTATTAATTAACTTCTTTCTAAGTACATGTTTTACAGTACCGGTACAAGGATGTTAACCATAGTTATAAAGTTTCAATTAGTCTACATCTGTGAAAGAGTGCTAGAACCAGAAAAGACAAATAAATGTTGTTTTAGTGGTTTTACGTTTGTTTGAATCAATAAAAAGGAGAATATTAATTAAGTGATAGAAAATGGCATGGTTATCTCGGACTGGAAAAGTATTTTTAGAAAGTTAATCTGGGAATTTTAGGTGACTCACATAAACTTTGGGCCATTGATACAGACCAGGCTGCATCTTTTCATGTGGTATCATAAAAATTCCCCTTTGCTGAATTTTTTAAATTAGCTTAACATTTTATGTGTTAAACTTAAAGGTACTTAAAACCTTACCTGCAATTTAACTTGCAGTGTTTCCATTATGTTGTGTACTGTTCAGTTGGGTCTAAGTAGCGCTATTGGCTTAGACATTTGCATTTTTTTTAAATTTTGATTATTTGTATTTTCAGGGCCGGCAGAGCCATATGACCTGCGTGTGATCTCAAAAACTGAAACTAGCGCTGAATGGGGATGGTCCACAGTCACTGGAGCAGATTACTTCAATCTGTCTCTGATTACAAACGGCACCAACCAATACATCGGGAAATCCCCATGTTAGTATACCTTTTTGTCGTATCCAGGCTTACACCCGGTGGTTGAAGATTTAGATCAAGTGGACGGGAAGGCAAGGAAGCCAATCTTCGTGTCCACCTTCAGGAATGCCTTTAAGTATCCTGCCACAGACACAGCCGCATGCTCTTGAGCGGTTTCGAACCAACGCCTTTTCGATTACCGTTCCAAGGTTCTCACCACTCGGCTATGCAGCCCACATAGGTGCATATGAATGGACGGGATCATATCGGCCGGGGGTAATCACTAATCACCCACCGGAAAACTGATAAATTTGAGAAATCTTTCTTACGCCTAGTTTTGATAAAATAAAGTAACATTTTTATCAGGAATACAACCAGTGAAAAGACTTTATCTGAGCTTTTCATTCTTGGCGGTTAGTAAGCTATAAACCTCTAAATAGGAATGCACTGCCAGATGTGACGTTTATCTTAAAGGCAAACGTCAAAATTTATGAGGATATTATTCGAAAAGGAAATGTTTAACCTATTATTTGTGTAGTATTCTAGCTGATTAAGCTTTAATTTTCTTTTTGCTGGATGTAGGTTTATAGCCTACTATTTGCCTTGCACCAGAAAACTTACTGAAGGCCAATTATTAAAGTTGCAGTCGTCTACACTGCAGACGACATGAACTAGTTCAACACAAGGAATTTTTAACATATTGACCATTGAGCTAAATATTTGTGTGCCGAAACATATCATTCCTATAGCAATGTTTTCAATCTTTTTTTACCTACTGAATACTTTTACAGTTGTAAAAATCTTCCGTAACGTCAAATTTAACTCCAGAAATGTAAATTGAATTCTTGCAAAACTGTAGTAACCACTGTTTATTGATTTATTTTTATACAATTTGAATAGAGAGGTTACATCTTTTAACCATAATCGGACATGTTTAAGCAACACAGCATTTGACAATGTGACAACAAAATTTAGGAAACTTCTTCGGCTATGCATCTAGCCCTTACCAAACTTTTGAAAGAAAATAAATTTTACATTAATTAAGAAACACTGAAGAAATATACAGTAAACTTATAACAATAAAAATATTTTTAACAACAAATCTTTGGTCATTTTTTTTCTTTTTAATATCTGAGTCTGTTTTGCTGAGATGTGTAAAATGCTATAAGTTACTAATCTGCAATTAAGCTAAAGCTAAGTTTACACAAAATTATTGCACGTCAACCTGCAAATATATAAACCTGCTTGGTATTATGTTATTATTAATAAAGCCTCATCAGTCATCAGTCATCATCGGCAGCAATGGCCGAGTGGTTAGCGCGTTGGGCTCGCAGTCGAGAGCCTGCATGTTTGACTCCAGCCACCAGCACTTGCTGTTGTTTCTCTGGGTAAGAAACTTTACGATAATTGCTTCTACCCAGTGATCGATTTCGAGTAATGGGTAGTACTAAATTTAAGCCATTAGTAGATTAGACAACCGGAAACAGACATTACCGTCGGCTGCAGAGTGGGTCAGCAGTCGGAAGACGTACACCGATGCATAGCGCTCAAGTCCGCTTTCCCGCAATGCAGGATAAAGATATGAAAAACAAGCAAACAAACAAGTATAATCATTCCATATCACATGACAGTCAAGACAGTTTGGGAAAGATCGGTTGAAAATCACTGGCCAACAGAATTACTCATACTGGTTGAAAATTTTAATTATTTTAAACAGAAAGCCAATCTACCTTAAAAAGCATAATATTATTCTTAAGTGTTTTTGTCAAGCCACCGCTCCTGGACTGGACCAACATAACCGAAGTTATCTCGCGCTTGGGGCCGGAAGAGTTAATTTGAATGGTCATTTCTATTACAGCTCCGGACTACAAGCTTGAAGAAGTTCTACCAAATACAGATTACAAGCTTCAAGTAATCGCTTGCACTGAGGACGATCTATGTGGATCTCCAGCTACCGTTTCTTTGGATCCAGGTAAAAATGTCTCATTAAGGTCCACTCATTGAGTTGGCTGGTTTGAATCTTTATCCTCGCGCTGAGAAAGCCTCTGATAGGTCTTGCATATGTGTAAAGGGCAAGGCTTTGAGCCACTGAGGCAGCCCCGGTCGAGATTGACCGAGTGAAGTTTCCGATTGTCGAAGTGCTGTTGTCTGCAAATTACTCCATCCATCAGGTGCTGCTGAATGAAGAGCTGTCCTTAAATGCGTTACTCAAGCGCTCACCTCGAAAGCCGAGCCAGCTTTGCTTGATGCTGAGGTTTCAACATGCACAAAGTCGGGTGCTCAAGCAACTGAGCTATAGAAGAGGATATTGATAGTCTGTTCAACGTTTTGTGCCTATTTGAGAATTCAATAGCTTACCTCTCCAGCCCGGGAGCACACCACCGCCTTGACGTCTACCAATTTTTAGTCTGTCCAGTCTTTTTTGTGTACTATGAAAAATAAAAAAAGCTAACAAGACAACTACAAAGCTCTATGTTGAATTGCTAAAGTCATGTTATGGAGTTTCGTGTTGTCTATCATCATTTTTTATTGGTACTTCTAACCAACTAAACTGTTGTAAATAAATCTGTTGAAGTTTACATAAGAAATAATATTAAACTCTTGCATTCTTGGAAAAGTGTGAGTAGGTGTTAATATTGAGTGAGTAGGCCTAGAATCAAACACTCCTGACATAGCGCAAATGTTGAATATTGGCCGCCAGTAGCGTGGCAGAGGTGGTCCAGAGTATACTTTTAGACCTTACATGATTTTAGGGACCCAAAAATGTTTTGGAGACCGACAGCCAGAGAGAAAGAGCACAATAGAACGTTTTTTCTAGATAACTTGTTGCTTTGAAAAAAAATGCTTTAATAAAGACGTCAATTTGAAACTTAATAAACGATAAATTTATTCTTTTTAGATGTTTGCAAAAACGAAAGCGCCCACAACTGTCATCCCAATGCTACTTGCACTGATGGGTTCAGAAACTTTACATGCGACTGCAAGGCTGGGTACATCGGCGATGGCGTGAATTGCAGCGATGTGGATGAGTGTACCGGGAACGAACTCAATAATTGCCATGCAGAAGCAACTTGCTCAAACACTGAAGGAAGTTATCGATGCGTTTGTGGCGAGGGTTATACCGGGAATGGATTCAACTGTTCTGACATTGATGAATGTTTTAATTCATCAATGAATAATTGCAACGTTCACGCGAACTGCAGTAACAACAATGGAAGCTATTCTTGTTTCTGTCGTTCTGGATTTGTTGGAGATGGAGTCAATTGTGACGACATCAACGAGTGCGAAAACACAACGATTTCGTCGTGTGGCAACAATGCAGAGTGTAACAATACTGCTGGAAGTTTCGATTGCTTCTGCGTCGATGGCTTCCAAGGGAACGGCTACAATTGCACTGACATCGATGAATGTAAAAATTCCACACAGGTTTGTGGTTTAAATGCAGCCTGTAACAATTCAATCGGTTCTTATGAATGCACCTGCAACGAAGGATATGAACAGAATGGATTGAACTGCACGGACACAGATGAGTGTTCTGGTGTAAATGATTGCAGCACCTTTGCAGAGTGTAGTAACACCATCGGTTCTTATGATTGTTCATGCAATGAAGGATTTGAAGGTGATGGCAAAAATTGTTCTGACATTAACGAATGCGAATTGAATCCTGGTCCACTTTGTGGTGCACACTCAACCTGCAACAACACAGTAGGAAGTTATTCATGTGTTTGTGATCCTGGTTACACTGACAACGGAACAGTTTGCATTGGTAAGTAAATTTACAAACATTCAAACAAAAAAGATTGATTGAGGCTGTTTATCAAGAGTTTACTTCAATAACATGGTATGTTCTTCTGGTTTATGCTAACCTATACTATCACAAGATGTGTTTCAGATGATAATCTGCGTATAATCCAACATTGCGTCAACTATACACGACTGGTTAAACAGAAGAAGCCAGTCGCATCTGATTGACGAAACGTCGGAATAAATTCATATCATTACCTTACATTCAACAGCAGCTGGCACAAAGGGGTGTCTTGACTTTAGTTTCAGGGGGATTCCTGAGGTGGGATGTTGAGTTTTGCATGAAGCAAGTGGTTAGAATTCCCCGCTCGGCGAGCCAGATGTATGATGGCTCCCTTTCGGCGGAGCTCAGCAGGTTGGATGCCTGCAAGGATTGGTAAATACTCTGTTGGAGTTGGACGCAGGCATCCAGTCACAGTTCGCAATGCGTCGTTGATTGGGCTGTCGATGAGGCGGGTGTGGGCACTGCGGTACCAGGCAGGGGCGTAGTATTCAGCAGTAGAGTGAACCAGAGCCAGGGTTGCAGTGCGCAAGGTGTCAGCACCTGCACCCCAAGTTGTGCCTGCCAGACGTCTCAGCAGGGCGACGCGAAATGTCAGCTTTTTGCGTAGTGACTGTAAATGGTGACGGTATGTGAGTGATCTGTCAAGTGTAACTTGATTAAGTTGTTGGTATGTTGATTCTGGGCAGGGCGGCAGAATTTTCCGTTAACGGTCACTTTCAGGGCACATTTTGCCTCCCTGTTGTTGAGATGGAAGGCTTCCGTTACAGTTTTACTTTTGCTGAGCTTCAGTTTCCATTGGTGAAGGTGTCCAGATATGGTCGTCATGTCCTGGCTCAACGTCGTTTGTAATGATTGCCAGTCTTTCGCAGAGTACAAGATGGCCAAGTCATCAGCATATGCATATTTGTCAGATGTTGTTGATGGTAGGTCGTGCGTATAGACGTTGAAAAGGAGGGGAGCCAAGACTGATCCCTGTGGGACACCGTTTTTGAGTCGCCGCAGTTTACTTGGTTTTCCGCCTCCGGTGCTAAAGGTAAAACTCATGTTGTGGATGAGTTCCATGATCAATTTGACCATGTGCCTGTCAGGGAGTAGGCGGAGTAGCTTGTAGACTAGGCCACGGTGCCAAACAGTGTCATAGGCTGCTGTTAGGTCGATAAAAACAGCCCCCGCTTTATTTTTTGCCGAGAAACTCTCCTCAATATCCTGAGTTAGTAGTGTGACTTGGTCTACAGTTGACTTCCCGTGTCAGAAACCAGCTTGTTCTTTGGGAAGCAGTGGATCGATTATTGGTTCGACACGGGCGTAGGTCAGTCTCTCAAGGATCTTGAAAGGAATGCAGAGCAAGGAGATGGGGCGATAGCTCTTTGCATCGTCTAGTGGTTTGTTTGGCTTAGGGATCGCGACGACCAGAGATCTTCTCCATACTTTAGGAATCTTGAGGCGGCGCAGGACGACAGGAAATCGCATAACTAGGACTTTAGAACATAACCAGCGTGCAACTCAAACTGGACATATCCTATCTGGACCAGGGGCCTTACCAGGCTTTAGGTGCTTGAGGGCAGCATTGAATTCGCTCCGTGAGAAGGAGCTAGAAATGACTTCCTGGTCGGGTGTGTTGATCTTCCAAAGCTTTGTCACTTCTTTGGGAACAAACCGATCGGAGGTACGGTCACACGGCTTATATATCCCATTTTTTATTACCTGCGATGCGATTTTATTAGCAGGAATGGGACATTATCGGGGTGATCATGCCATCAGCGATTATGCCATCAGCGCAGCACACTTCATGGAAGATACTTGGAAAGCAGCGTGGTGCGCCACCAACACCAAACTACATGGTTTTATACCCCACCCAGTGGCGCGCCTCCCTGGTATGGACCTGCCTCGGCCGACTTGGGTCAAGCTCAACAGAATCCAAACCGGAGTCGGTCGCTTTCATTCCAACATGCACAAGTGGGGTCTGGCTCCCTCATCGGCCTGCGAATGCGACGCGGAAGAACAAACTGCTGACTATGTCGTTCTCGAATTTCCCATCTACAAGGCACCAAATGGAACGCATGGTATAGCAACGCTGGACGAAGCTACACTCACCTGGTTCTCCGCCACCTGACCTGAAACTTGATCTAGTCTCAAACGAAAGAAGATTACCTTACATATCTTGTGATAGTTTAGCTTAGTTTACATCAGACGAACTTATCATGTTAAAAACATTGAAACATATTTCAAAACCACTATCTTGGTACATCATAATGTTATGAAGTGATAAACATAAATTTTTAACTATTTTGCTTCAAAGAACACAATTAAGTGTCTTTGAGTATTTTTGTATGTTTTTTGCCTGCTTCATAGCAACGCACCATAAGATTAGTTCTAAAATTGACAACAACGTTTGTGTGCCGTCCGCGAAATATAGTTTTTCGAGTTGTTTAAGCCTGGTTTATGTGGTGGTGCATTGGCCTGTTTTACCACGTCAAAACCTATCTTCAATCTCCTTTCTTTTTACTAGATGTTGATGAATGTGAAGAGGGTTTAGACAATTGTCATACAAACGCAACATGCAGAAACAATGAAGGTAGCTTTGATTGTACGTGCTCCTCAGCGTTCTTTGGAGATGGAGTGGAATGCATAGGTATGGAAGTTTATTATGTTTCACGGCATGTTAAATCTGCTCTCTTAACAATGATTTAACGCCTGTAAACATTGAATCAAAGTAAAGAAAACAAACTTGCTTGCTGAGTGATGCCCCAATTAAATTTGAACTCAATCAAGCCCACTTTTGCTGTGATATTACTTTTAAAATGAAAAATCTTCTTTTACAGTATCTGAAGTCCAAAAACGCATAAGTCAAAACTAACCTACCAAACTGATTTAATAATAACACTCCATTGATTGTTAAATGTCATTTTGAAATGGTATATCTCAAGCACATTTTGAAATTCTTTACTCTTCATAAATTGACCACTGAGTGGCTGCAACACATTGCACCAATGTGAAAATGCTTGTGAACACTGGCTTTAAAATTCCGAGAGATGCATTGCGATACCAAACTAATACAGTAGCACTGAACTTTAAGCACTTACGTTTTTGGAAGCTACAGAAAAGCGATAGACGTTACGTCAGAATGTCACCCGACGACTAATGACTGTATGCAATCTTGCAATGACAGTTTAATGCTTTCATAAAATAATTTTGTTTTGTCACAGAAAAACCCAAGCTGGACGTGCCTGTACTCCTCAATGTTAGGGAAAGTTGCTTTACCGTAGATGTAGATCCGACGAGATCACACGCCCTCTATGAAGTATGTAACTGATTCTATTTTTTAGTAATTCGTAAACACTAAACCGCCATGATTAACTGTTGGTTTGTGGTTAAACCTAGTTCGGCGCCGGGCTTCAGCTGGTTGCTGAAATATACCGCTCACCTCTACCCAAGATGAAATAAATCGGTTGGGCGTAGATGCTGAAGGACAGATGGCAGAGAGAAAGGAGCTGGCCACCTTACTGTTGTTATAGTGCCGAAGGCTTTGTGCAATGAGAACCTTATCTTCTCATTGCTCAAAGCTCAGTAACTAAGTATAAGATCTCTGCTTACCTTTGCATTGAGCAGTTGATGAAGCAAAACATCCAGAAACAATAGCATGTAGGCTAAGCAAACTTTATGAAACAATCACGTTTTCTGCGGTCACAACGTATTGCCATCGGCTATAGGCCTACTATTTAGTTTAGTACGGTACAATCAATATATGGTGCTATACACATGGTTAAGCGTAGCCTATAGGCTTTCTTTGAGCTTTTAAACATTTTCTAAAAAAATTTCTTTTATATTCCACCATGCTAGTATAGCTTACCTATGAAAGCTTAAAGTATTAAAACTGGTGCGGTCCACGCAACAAATAACTTGAAGCGCGATTAATTCTATTCACCAAACGCACATTGATGATTTTAGCCCTTTTATAATGCATTTTTTTATTTTTTTATTTCACATAAATTAATGTTTTAAAATACACAAATTTTATTGTGCTTGTGTAAAAAGGAGCGTTCTTCTTGGCTGTCTGCAGCACAGAGCTGAGCATTCACTAGAACTCATTTGACAACGCATTTTGTTTGTTTTCAGGTGATACTTCTCAACGGCAATTCTCCAGACCCAATAAGTGAAGTGGTACCATCTGATATCAAAACTAGTTCAAGCCCTCTTCAAACTTTTTGTGATTTGACACCTGACAGCAATTATGCAATCATAGCTGGAGTTATTAAGGCTAGGGGATCTGAAATTGACATTGAAGGACCAATGTACACCAATCCCTTTCCTGTGAAGACAAGTGAGTTTAGCATCTTTCTAGTTGAAGAACATATTATCTACACCAGCGCTCTTCGTGCTTTTTGTCATCGCGCGACCCTTGATTTACTTTTGCGTTTATCACAAAACCTTTAGGCTACTAACAAAAATTCAGATCATACCAATAACGTTCTTGTTAAGAGTAAAACAACGAACAATTGATGCAACACCTGTCAATGTTTCTTTTTGCCTTTTGACTGTACTCAACCTCTTGTTGATGTGACTGGACTACTTGGAGTGTGAGTGCGGCATAGTCATCTAACAATTCAGAATGACGCATCATTATAATGAATCAAGAAATCAATTCCTCTTAAAACGAGAAACCTTCAAGGAACCTTTTGAACTCACGAAACCCCACTACATGTTCAGAAAAACCCTTGGGTACCTCGAAACCTTGATTGAAGAGCACTGATCTAAACCCACGTTTAAGATGGATTGGCATTGTTACTCTATCACTGTATTCATTGCAGATGTGAAACCGTATTAAAACGCAGCCGAGAACATTGCTGCAATATTTATTTTGTCATGCTGATTGCTGAACAAGAATAAGGCGATGTAGCATTTATTAAGGCGAACACTTTATAATACCATCCACCAATTGAGCATAAGAAGAAAATATAGCGATAACAAGTAATTCGAATAGTTCCTCTGTTAAATATAAGTGGTATGTAAAATCACAATTTCAGATTTCATTCTGAAAGTTCTTAAATCTCTGATGCATACTTAAGTTCAAACTTTTTAGCCTTGTTGCTGTTACCTTTAAGAAATCAAATAGAAAACTGCCTTCAGCCGAGTACGTGATTTACCTAACAAAATCCACTGGGCTATATGCTTGCTTGTTTCTAACGTACTGTATCTTCATTTAATTAATTCTACCTCTTTCAAAAAAGTGGATAACAATAGTGTTTCGCTGTGATGGTCACTGGTCAATGTTTCCGAGGCTCATTTGCTTCATTGTTTTTGCGCACGCGCCACATAATTCGTTAGCGCTTTACCTGTGGGATGGCTCCTTCTCAAAGGTAGAGCCAGTGTTGTTTACTTTCAATCTCTTTAGTTTTTTTGTTAACGCCGTTCGGATGGCTGAGATCTTTTGGTGTTGATATTGTTTGATCTTTGTAAAGAACTATTTTTAATCCTTTAAAAAGAAAAAACAAATAAGATTCAAAAAGCTGTGCTTTTAAGGAAGTTTTAGAAAAGGATAGGGAGACTTACAGTACAAGCTTCCTAAATTTGAAAGTCTCCTTAAGCAACCTTGAGGGGCGATCCAAATGGGTCTATACAGTCTTCAACAACATAGTTTACACTTTTTGTCAAGCTTTAGGCTATGTCTTTTCATGTTTTCATGAACATGCAAAACTTTGCTACTTCTTCTGCAGAACCGTTGTCCATAACGTTTTCCGTGTTGGTGTTATCGGCAACATTCAGTCCAGAGTTGCTGGATCTCAATTCGCAACTTGCACAGGATTTGATAGAAAGGATACGTGAACCTTTTCTGGAACAGTTTAACTCTGGAGACTTTGAGTTCAACCTGACTGCTGTGTCCGTTGTTGCTTTTCGGTAAGTTTTATCAATAGTTTTTCTGTTGCTGTCAGGTTTGAAGTGAGTCATTGGTGACAGAAATACGCTTGAGCATTAGCAAGGTGCCGACAATTGCATATTATGTGTAAACAATGGAGGAAATTGATCGCTTTGTTACATCTTTGAAGATCTTATTAACATCTAAAATTCTAAATAATCGAGATCATTATCTTATACAATTGTAATCGCGTTTTCATTGCTGACGTGCCTTGCACGTCTTGCACCAGGTCTCAAATAATCAAACATTATTTTATAGTTTCACCCATAATTTCGGAGAGAGTTTCGAACCCTGGACCCCACCATTCGCCTTTCTGTAGTTATTTATTAGTAGCAATGCGTGGAATATTTTGGTATTTTAGTAGTAGTTGAAATGTAGCCAGAATATTTCCATTGTTAGAGATGAGAACACTGCATTTTTCCAGCAAAATATTGATGTGACAAATACTTACTGTAGTGAATGATGCTTTTACTTTTAGTTCTCAATTGATTTTGTGGCGTTTACCTTGCATGTACAACACTATGTGATTTTTTATCTTGTTTGCAGCTGTTTTACACTCTACAGTGTCTTTTATTACAAAAGTATACAAGTAAACTATTTTCGTCTTGCCAGACCATTTAACTTACGTTCTAGTTTGGTTTTAGGCTTTTTGCCGTTTTGTAACTATTGTTTTTGTTATGATAGTCAGAAATAAAAATAAACTCAACTGAATGGCCAGAAACTGGAGAATGTGTAGCCCACTGCAATAATTACGTTCATAGAACCTTATAAGCATCTGTGGTGGATTAGATTTGTTGTCATGTATATATTGTCGGAAACAAATAACATTGAACTCTATGATATAGGGCATAGACTTAAAATCTTATTTTGCCATAAATTAGTTGGATGAGAAATTTTCATACAATTTTGGTAAAGAGGTCACTTTCTTCAACCACAGACATATACAACCAAGCAACAACACGGCATTTAACATAATCCATTAAAATTGAACATAAACTATAAGCTACAAACGTTTTCGGCCATACACACGTTAGCCCTTATCAAGTAACAAAAAAATAACTGCTTATCATATCTACACTGAAAATGAATAACTGATCTAAACACTGAATTGAAAAAACAAAATGCAAAATGAAACGGCATGGCATAGGAGAAAGGCACATCACATGGCGTTTAAATTACACGAGGCAAAGACGCATCATATGACGTATCAAGAAAAGACGTTGAGTAAATAAGGAGCACCTGAGGCAAACAACTGTGTATTGAGGCAAGGATTGCATGATTTTATTAGCAAAGCCTCGTGGATTTTAGTGTCGAATTCGGTGGAACATTTACGCATAATTTTAAACGACTCTAATAAAATCATACAATCCTCGCCTCAATACACAGTTGTTTGCCTCAGGTGCTTCTTATTTATTCAACGTCTTTTCTTGATACGTCATATGATGCGTCTTTGCCTCGTGTAATTTAAACGCCATGTGATGTGCCTTTCTCCTATGCTATGCCGTTTCATTTTGCATTTCGTTTTTTCAATTCAGTGTTTAGATCAGTTATTCATTTTCAGTGTAGATATGATAAGCAGTTATTTTTTTGTTACTTGATAAGGGCTAACGTGTGTATGGCCGAAAACGTTTGTAGCTTATAGTTTATGTTCAATTTTAATGGATTATGTTAAATGCCGTGTGGTTGCTTAGTTGTATAATTATGTCTGTGGTTGAGAAATTTTCAGACCAAATTTACATATCGTTTTTATTATTTTATTCTTTACACGTACAGTCTTCAACATTTTGATAAGTTTTTGAGATAAAATATTGCGATGAGATAAATTCGTCCGATATCTTTTCAATGTATCAGAAACCCCAAAAAGATCCTAAATAACAACTTTATGTCATGCAACTTTGGCAGCGAGGTTACTTTATTGAACTGTTAGCAAACAAAACAACATCTAAATATTATTATGTTACAACGTAGCGCGATAAATACTGTGCTGTTGCTAGGTTTGGTTGGTTTATGGTTTAACCAAGTGGTTTAGAAATGTGCAGAAGTCTTTACCGCTTTTATCGTTTAAACTGCTGCGAAATAAAAAGTAGATTTATAGTTTTTGTATCAATATATTTTAGGAAATTTATTACGTTTCTTTTTTTGTATAGCATATATTAGATTGAAAAGCCAAAAGCTTGTTTTATATTGTATCAGCATCATAGAATATGTATCCACTTGATGTACTGCCATTTTCAAAAAGTATACCGTAGTAGGGTAAAAGAACGAAAATAGATTGTCTGTTAAAAGAAGCAATAAATGTAAGTTAATAATTTTTAACTGAATTGAGTTATTTTTCGTAGAAGTATGAGGTTTTATCCATTCTCATTGTTTTGGAAGAGCCACATTACAACTGCCTTGAAACCAAAGTTGATTTAATTGAACAAAAGTTTAATTCTTACTTTCTTGCAGGAATGGTAGCGTAGTCGCGACAGTGGACACAGAGACAGACAGCAAAAATGAGATATCAGCTAACACTGATTTGACTTTGGCTTTCAGTGACTCAACCAACTTCTCCAACGCACAATTAAGTACGTTATGCTTCTATTACGTCATAGTTAGCTTTGCTCATTTCAAAAGTTTGCACACTTTATTGTTTGCGTTTTGTTGCTTCGACCATTTTCTAGAATTCTACTTCTTTGGAAGAATGTACGTAACATTCCATATGAAAAAAAGCCATAAGGAAAATATCCGGGCTGAAAAATATCCATGATTTTCGAAGGAGGAAATATTTTCCTGATGAATATTTTTATATGGATTTTTACGCTGTGGATTTTTTCTGCATGGATTTTTCCGTAAACATTTTTACCGATTGCTCTTGGGAGGTGTTGTTTTTCGTTTTGATGATTGTTGTAAGTTATTTGTAAACTAATGCTTTGTTAATCGCACCGTTTTCAATGATGTTGTCAGATCTGTTACTTTGAATTTCAGAAAAGCATTTTGTTCAAACCGAAGCGAAAATTAAGTTTTCTTTAATCCAGCGCCATCTCAAAAGCTTGCATTATTTAACTCAAATTAAGATTTTTACTTTTATTGCCAGACTATAGATAGAATGAATATTGTATAGTTTAATAATGACTCTGCTATTCATTACTTTGTAGTTGTATTTCTTGGAAACCTGAATAATTGAAAAGCTTTTTTTCATTTCCTTTGCAAAGGCCTTTGTCGCTTTTTATTAAAGCCGCATTTCGAAGACAAAAATTAACTTTGACCAAATTCGTTTCAAACTAACCCAGTGATTATAGCAGTTTGTTTTTTTATTTTATTAATTATTGTATTATATTTGTCACTGCAGCTAATATTTTTCTACCATTTTTACCACTTTAATGACGAAAAATAAAACAATATTTCACCGCAAATTAACATTTGCACTAAAAAAAAGTTATACTGTAGATTTAGAGTTGAACTAGTTTAACTGTTTTAAAAACGAAAAAATCCCTAAAAACACCCTGGAGCAGTAGTTGGGTATTTATGCATCAAGATATCACACAAGGCTAACCGAAGCAGATTTTTATCATTAAAAAAAACACAATTAAAAGTTTCATACAACAATATTTTTCAGTTGCACGTCCTCCTCCAGTGTCAAATGTGGTTATTGATGATATTGATACTAACTCTGCCACTCTCTCGTACGGAGCTGTGTATCAGGCCACTTTATACGAAGTGGACGGTGAGTAAATTGATGCCATCATTTTTTTCTTTTGATCTTGTTTCAATTACTTTCTCTCCATCTTCCGACCTTTTGTTGCTCCCTCCCTAATCCTTCCTCACAACACTTGATTTCTTGCCAATTCCTTCAACTCAGCCTTGTTAGGTCTGTTGAATAGGAAAGTGAATTAACTCATTTTATGGTCATTTGTTGTTGTATTTTTGTTTAATTATTCAAAATTTGGGAGAATGGTGACTCTGAGGGCATGACGAAGAGCAGAGTGAAATGACTGATGATAATTTCTATTTACTTATATTGTACCACACTTAAAATTACACTACAACTCATCAGTTGAGATGATTAGGTTATACAAATGAGGTTATAGCTCTATAGATCATCTACATATAGTTATAGCTATAACCTAATTTGTAAGTTAAGCCTCAAAAAAAAGGAAAATAACCAATTTTTCTAAATTTTTAAAAAATAATTTCATCTGGCACAAGATCACATTTGGAGAAGACAAGGACCGCTGCTTCCAGTTGCCTTACAGAATAGCTTGGTTGAGTGGTCACTCAACTTTGTGTCCAAAGAAACAGCATGTTCATTGTTCAAGTTACGCTGGATGTGCGCTTGATTAACTCATTTCAAAGACACTTTTCCATCTATCGTCACCTAGTATTATTATGGAATAATTCACAGACAACAACACTTTCCACTTATTCATTCTATTTGAATAAGATACTGAATAAGCTGCCTTTACGGTGGCGAAAGCTCTATCAGAAAATTATAAAAGTTTTGAACCTAACTAATTTTGTTTACTTGTTCGTTACATTGTTCGTTACATTGTTCGTTACATTGTTCGTTACATTGTTCGTTACATTGTTCGTTACATTGTTCGTTACATTGTTCGTTACATTGTTCGTTACATTGTTCGTTACATTGTTCGTTACATTGTTCGTTACATTGTTCGTTACATTGTTCGTTACATTGTTCGTTACATTGTTCGTTACATTGTTCGTTACATTGTTCGTTACATTGTTCGTTACATTGTTCGTTACATTGTTCGTTACATTGTTCGTTACATTGTTCGTTACATTGTAAATGAAGGATTTTTGTATCACTTTTCATCCTCAATAACAGAGGTTGAAGGACATCAGCTTTTATTTCTTTAATAATCACTTCCACAACAGACTTAAACTTCACTTGGTCAATCTCAACGACTAGGCTTGCGTCAGTGATTCAAAGTCTTTTGAAATGTGCAAACTTTCCAAAATTCAGCTTTCAAACAGACTTTTTCAGTCTGTGGGTGACGATCTCCTCAATCAATCACAAGAACCTGTTCAATATTCAAATAAAGTTCATCAAGCCAGCCGAAGTCATAAGTCGAATGAGGACCAATTCACTTAAAAAAATAAATTTTACAAACAAGTTTAAAGATAGGCTACAATACATTTATTTCTATACCGTACTTGGAAAATTACATTGGTCACAATAAGGCATTTTACGGCTTGAAGTCTTCATAATAAGGCTGTGGAGTCGGAGGGATGAGTCGACCAGTTATAAACCGAGGAGTCGGAGTCGTACATTTTACGCCTGACCCCACAGCCTTGGACATTAATGCATGTAGGCTACGTAGTACATAGCTTCTCTTTACTTCACAAAACCATGTTTCGCAGGTCATGTGGAATCAATTTATTTTGACTTAACAGTAAAATTTTTTATCAAATAAATTTGTTTTTTTGAAATGTAACTTTGTTTGGTCGTTACAGTCAACTGCCCTGGTTTCGAATCGAGTCGTAGGCTTACAACCACTGCGACTGAAAACGTCACAATCGAAGATCTTCCTTCGAACCAAGCCTGCGCTGTTCAAGTCAGAGCTTTTGTTGAAGTCACCAAAACGGTGGCTCTGTACACAGAATTTTCTGAGCTGAAAAGTTTTACCACACGTAAGTCAGCATCAGGTAAAATTTATAGTTGTGAAAGAATAGCATGCATTAAGCAAACATATGTGGAAGATGGTTGAACCTTTAGAATTGTTGTCGGGCTTTGAAAAGTAAAAAATAAGAAATAAGTTGGCATAGCCTGATATGTGTTCATAGACCTTTTTACAAAGCAAAATTCCGCTTGAGAATCTTTTGAATAAATTGTGGATTAGTTATTATCATTTCAAATAAAAATAATAATAATATTAATCAATATTTTGGAGTTAAAAAAAACTATTTTTACCAGTACCCACCGTGCCCAATCTGAGTGCGGAACCTTCGGACATCAACGTCGCTGTAAGCTTTACCAGAACAAACGGAGCTGATTATTTCGTCATAACGACCGTTCCGGTTACCATGACAACGAGAGAGTCAATCAACGCCAATGACGTAACAAGTGAGACAGTCACCAGAATCGTAGGTGGTTTCAAACAAAACACAGACTACAAGATCGATGTTGCCATTTATGTTCGAGATCTTGAAGGAAGCCTGAATTTTGTAAATGGCACCGTCGACGTCACCACTTTAGGTAAGTGATTCATCAAATATAATAGTGCAGCTTTGGTAGAGAGATAATTCTTGAGTTGCCAAACATTATTACCATTGATAGATTATTGATAAGAACTCAACAGGATTGAATTGCATAATTCAAAAACAAAACATGAAGCTGACAACATATTAAAGTCGAACGTTTGTTTAAATGAATTGAGTTTATTCCTGACGAGGATAGAAAGTCTTGCCGAAAACGTTCGAATTTAATATGTTGTTAGTCTCATGTTTTGTTTTTGAATTACGCAATTCAATAGCTGTGCTTGGTAGCTTGCTGTTTGTACGAGTTCGCTGTGGTAGTAACGGTAATAATGGTTTGCACTAGCTTTCGAAACACAGTTCCCTATAGTTACGTGCTATGACAAATGGAGTTGGAGTCAGTGTGTTGTTGTTTTGTTTAAGGTTCACACTGACTCCAACACTATTCGTCATACCACATGACTAGGGAACTGTGTTCAGAAAGCTTATGCAAACGGCTACCACCACAGCAAACTCGCAGCATCAGGCTAAAACAGGTCGTTTGTAGGATATCTACATTTGTGAAATTAAGGACGACTATGCTGCTAAAAGCGAAACTCAATCTATTGCATTTAATGCTTAAAGATGGACACGAAGATTGGCTTCCTTGCCTATTCCTCCACTTTATATAAATCTTCCACCACTTGCCACAAGCCTGGATACGACGAAAAAAGTTACAAAATTTATAGTCTACTTCGAAAAAAAACATGTTTGTTTTATTGAATCAAATTTAGTTACTACTTCGTAAAAACCTCTACAGCTTATTTTACCCTTACTGGTGAGCAGGGCCCGATTTACCATGAGGCACACGAGGCACAGGCCTCAGGCCCCCTGGTTTCGGGGGCCCCTAATTTTTTTTCATTAGTAGGCGTAGGTAGTTAAAGTTGTTGTGCCAGTGTGTGCACACTGAGTGCACAGTTGTTATTTTAGAGTAACGATTTCAAATTGTGTAACGATTTCATGCTAGCATACACAGAGATGCCCACCGAGGCATAATATTATACTATTATTAATGCTTGCATGGTCTTGGGAATATTTCCTACTTGGAAAGTTACTTGCCATGCTTCAGTTGAGCACTGCTGCTCTGCATCGAATGCGATTGCCAATAGGGGCCACTAATCTTAACTGTGCCTCGGGCCCCCGTGAGCCTTAATCAGGCCCTGCTGGTGAGTGGTGATCACCAGAAGGTCCTGAAAAAGATGCCAACAAAATAAGCGTATTTTTCAGAACCTTCTGATGATCCCAAGTAGGTCTAAAGATGAAACAGGCTGTAGAGGTTTTTAGAAAGTAGTAACTGAATTTGATGTAATTTGTTCTGCTTGGCTTGTTTGCTTGTCATTGAGCACTTTTTGTAGTATTAATAGCATTTATTGCAGCACAAAATAAATTGATTTATATATTATTTTATTATTAGACACTGATGAATGCATCAGCCAAGTCAATCCACACAACTGCACAGCCAATGAAACGTGTGTCAATAACTTTGGTGGCTTCACTTGCCAATGCAAGGAAGGATTTATAAGAAATGGCGATAACATTTGCAATCCAACAGGTACGAAATTATATTTAAAAATATCTAATGCTTAAATAATTGACCTTGGATAGTACTATATATCGTATCCTGCTAACATTATGTCTTGTCATTAAAGCAGCAAGATATAGACCACAGCAATCTATTTAACAAATTTAATGCAGTATCAACTAACTTGGGCTACTATGACCAGTAAAAGGGCATTGTTCTAACGCTTTATTTTATTCTGAAAGCAACTATATCAAGTTGAAAGCATAGGCTGCTTTTCAATTGTTTACAAATTTTCAGTGTGGGTAAAAAAATTTTGATTGTAAAGCTTGCTTATTGGACGCTGTTGTAGGCCTAAACGTTTAGTTTGAAACATTTCGATGGCAACTCTGCTGAGATTGGAAGATCTCTTTCGCTTTGGCTCTTGACTTGACGATTTTTTTATATTGGATTGTTGAATTTTACTGCTACTCGTATTTCAGTGTTAGCGACTGCCAGTCTTTGGTGGATCGCTTTGATTGTTATCTTTGGAGTTCTCATCATTCTCATTATTGGTTGCTGCATTGCCAGGAGTCGTTCAGACTGTGCGGTGAGCAATTCATTTGTATTTTACAATAACTTCACGTATATGTCTTCGCGTGTATCCAGAAAAAGGCCTTCTATTTGCTATTTGAGAATTTACTGTAAAATGAATGATAGAATGACAGTTTCGGTTTGTTTTTTTATTTCTGACCATCACAACGAAAAAAACAATATATGCCAAACATAGCAGAGGTCTAGAAAAAGGTACAAGTAACGTAATAATACGCAAAGCGACGTAGGCTTATGGTAATGTTAGTTTTATTGCCAGGAACAACTCTGCAATTATTTTTTTTTCCGGGGTAACTTTCGCCTTTTCTGTTCACGATGCACACTTGTTATTTCTACTTGTGAGTTGCTGAAGCAACCAGATCATTTCGTCAACCGATTATTATCAGCTTTTCGTGCTTCCTTCCTGTGTTGCATCTGTGATTGATAACGTACTAAATGTTTGATGTTTATTTTCAAACTGGGAAAGCTTCTTTGAGAGCTTAATCCTGGCAGTAACGCGTAGCCTAACTGTAGAGGCTACCACTGGTCACCGAGATTGACAGAGTGGAGTTTCCGATAGTTGATGAAGTGTTGTTGCCGGGGAATTACTCCACCCACTAGGTGCCGCTGAATAGGCAGTAGTCCTGAAACGCGTTGCTCAAGTGTACACCACGAGAGTCGAACCAGGGACTTCATCTTAAATCTAGCTTGTTCCCACTTAGCTAACGGGGCGGACATGTTGGCACAATGGAACAATAAGAGCATCAAACATGATCATGATCTGTTTTTTGTTTAATTATGATAAATTTCCAAATGTAAACTACTACACTTTCAATTGCCATAATTTTTAAAGCCCCAATGACAGATTAGGCCTTTATCATGATTAATGATAATTATCGTTATATAATATTGCTAATAATAATGGTCATTAGTTTTTGCAGTTTAAAAGTTATTGGCTACTGAAAACCTACATTTACAAATTTAAATAACCCCAGACAGCAAAATCCATCATTTTTACGTTGATTCAACACCTGCAGACGTTGAATCTATGTAAAAATGACGGATTTTGCTGTCTGGGACGATTGTTTGATCAGCATCAATTCGCTTTGTGACAAACCAATATTCCGCTTCTCAGGGTGAATCTCAGAGAGCAGACCAATCTGAAGAACCCGCTGTGCTGTGTAGATACAGCGAAATTGAATTGGAGGATAAACCCAAAGGTGTCAGCAACCCTGCTCAGGATGATCCTGAATCACTATCGCCTGGTACAAATGGATCAGGGGCTTTTAGCGATTGAAGGACTTCTGTATACCACTAACAAATTACGTACTGCCGCTGTCTCAAACTTCTACTTTACTAAAATGCGACATAGACCTAACATAGGCGATGACAAAACAGGCTGATAGCCAAGTATCAACAATGAAAGTGCACTTTCCTATTATTCCACCCAACGTCAGCACATTTATTTTTGATTGTATCACTTTTTCATAGACTTTTAGTAAGCTACTTGCGTACTAAAGTTGGTACCAGGCTAAACCCTATGTATTATTCTGAGGTTAAAACTTTACTACTCTTTTCTGCAATACATTTAGTGCCACCACATGACAATACTTGCTCAGCTGCATTGCCGAGTGGTGAGAGCGCTGGAACAGTAATCGAAAGAGCGCTGGTTGGTCACCGCTCAAGAGCATGCGGCTATGTCTTTGGCAGGACATTTAAAGACATGCCTGAAGGTAGACATGAAGATTGGCTTCCTTGCCTTCCCGTCCACTTAATTTAAATCTTCAATCACCGGGCGTAAGCCTGGATACAAAAAAAACAAAAAAACAATAACTCAGCCTATTTCATGAGAAATTCAACGGCAAGCGGGAATGACATAGGCTCATAAATGTTTGCACTGTTGTTACCATGTGTAGACCTATCAAACTACAATAGGCTGTGTTGTAAGACTACCCTTCTGTGTTTTTATTATCGATACTAAAATGCAGTTTTGCCTAATGGAAATTGATAATTTGAATATTATTCTGTTTTATGATAGCCTACCATGCTTTAAACTACGCGTGATTGAAAACGCGATTCACTAAATGGCGTAAGAATTCCATATTTTCAAATAGTCATTTAGAGTAGGCAAAAGGCATTTTGGCGATCATTGATCTACATTTTACGGCATCTGACGAAAAAGCTCAAGAAATAGTCTGATGATAAAGTTGTGGCTTAGGCTACTTCCAACTGTTTAGATTCGCGAATCCACAGCTAAAACTGCCATGTTTTATATCCTTTTTTTGGCCCATTGTGATACATAATAGGCTAAGCGCTTTTGTAAACGCTGAGACTCGAAACAAGCAAAATGGCTACGACTTGCTAGTTGCTTGGTGTTGTAAACGAGTGATTAGCGTGAGGAATCATTTCATCGCATCAAATCGCATGTGCTTATATTTTTTTGTAACTGTCTTGATTTATTCTGCTTTGAAGCGACGTCAAATTACAGTTGCATGCAGGTATACGTAACCAGTATGCCTGCTTGCCTGAATATTTTAAATTGCAATTGGAAGCACAGAATCTTGTGCCTAAACAACTCCACTAATGCGACCACATGACTGGTCTGAATATCGAGGTTCTTTTGCAAGGTATTCTCTGTATAAACTGCCATAAAAACGAATTCTTGATCAACAAGATGAAGAAAGCACCTTGAAATAAAACTGACCGGTTCAAAGGAGAGTTGTTTGATGATAAATGAAGGTGGCTTTTCTGGATGTCATCAACCACTTTCTCTGGGAAACCGAACAGACAAAAACAGCAAAAGCAGTAGCTTATTAGGCTACGTTTTTCACCGATATTGACAATAAAAAGCTGGACTCCAGCAATAATTGACACCAAATACATGAAAGCAAAGCGAATGATTTAATTATGATTTGTGCAATTGATTGTAAAGGCTTGCGTTAACTTTCGTGTGCATGTATGTTGTAAAACTAAAAGAAATGCGCTTTCTTATATATGACGTGTTTAATCTCGTTTAGTAGTTTTACAGGGTAGCCTAGGAAGAAAAACTAAAGCAATTCATGAGACAGCAATATACCACCCTAACCGGCTGCAAGAAGATGTTGAAAGTAATATTCACCATATTCGTCTCGTTGTCTACACCTGGTAGGCCTGCAACTGACATCTTCAAAAAACGAGTGTAGCCTATAACAGATGATCTCTTAACTTTCTTTGGGAGCAGCAAATCGTTCAGGATGAAACAACAAAAAATCAGGGAGATGCTGAGTTGTGATGTAAACTCAGCAGCCTAGCACCTTGGAAGCGTAAAGCGCCATTTGGCCTACATGTTACACACACATTTTAGTTGCAAACTAAACATTATTGTCAACATCTAGTTTTACACGAAAACTGCGAATATGATCAATTGCATTGGAGTTTTTTTTTGCTGAGTGTTTGAATGTCTCCAACAAGTTTGAATATTTCCAATCAATTTTAACTTGCGGTCAGCAAAATATAAAGTTTTTTCCAACAATTTTAAAAAACGGATAGTGTTGCCTACCAAAGGCAATAAGGAATAACGAAAACTAATCTGCCGACCCACGGCAAGAAATTGAAAACTAATGTGATATTATCCTATATCCAGTGCCGGATTAACCAAGTGCGGGGCCTGTAGCAGATTGATTTGATCTACAGATAATGACTGGAAAGTAGCCTAATTGAATATTTTTTAGATTTGATATTTTTTGATTATAGTGTAGCCGCTCTTGTCCCATCGTGTTTCGCAGATAGTTTTAATCAACTTCAATTTTGAAAATGATCTCTCTCCAGTACAATTAGTTACCATCACACATAGATAAATGCGTAACAAATTGTCAATGTTAGGAAACGTGGTGTCAATATTGTTTTCTTTAATGGAAGTGAAATAGTTGAGTTCTGGAGAGGAGCAATCAATAGCAATGTACTTTACGAATCGGTGTATGCCTTGCGACGTTGCTCCAGCACAGATTGTAGGCTGTCCAGTTCTGCAAGGAAAAACTTCCGCCTGGAATTTGTCTTTAGTTGATATCCATTGCATCTGAAACTGAACGTCCACTGCCTATACATTCTCATCGTGCGTTCGATTCTGGACAATTCTTCTTGTGCTTAGGCCTCTTGGTCGGTAGTCCGGCACTTGAGTCAGCTTCTGCGCTTCTGATTCAAACTTAACGAATTGTTCTCTGAAAGTCTGTAGGGATCCTGCCAAAGAGGCACACAACGCTGAAGCAATGTTGAGATTTTGCCGCTTTGTTTGAAGAGAAGCTTGACTTGCCTGGAAGCGATCGGGTAAGCTATTTCAAAAAACCACTAAGATTCCAATTTCGAGCAACTCCATTTTCTCGAGGAGACCATTTGCCTGCTGTCGACATTCTGTGTTTTGCACCAGGTCATTTGCAAGTTTCTCTAGTGTCTCCTTTTTGAAAAGAAAACGTTCTTTGATAACCTAGTGGCATCAGCTCTTGTGGACCATCGTGTTTCAGAGAGCTTTTTTAGCACTCCACCACATGAACACTCCAGAACAGACCACCGGTGTGTTGAAACAGCAAAGAATAGCCTACATAGACATTTTCAACGAAGTCAAAGAACTGAACTGTTTCTGGATACGATTGTGCAGCGCATACACCAACTAGATTCAACGAATGAGCATAGGATGGAACATATTCTGCAATAGCACCATTTTTTTTTGACAAGTGTCTGTAGGCCTACTCCGTTATATTTCCCGCTCATGTTGGACTCGTTGTAATAACTCTGTCCAAGGCAATCGGCACGATTGATACTCTTCTCACTGGTGTACAGTAAAGTCGAATAACCTTTCAAACAACTAGTATCGTGGGCTCGTGGCACTCGATCAGGCAGTTGCCTCCAGCGGAAATTATCGGTTTTTAAAGTTTACAATAATTAGGAAGGGATAAGTCGTTGGGACTAAGTAATTTAATCCTACAACTTCAATATTCTCCCATGCCATTCCAGTTTGCAAGTCAAAAATTACATACCAACTATATTCGACAGTTTTGTTCACCAAGCGCGGGGCCTTGTGAAGCGCGGGGCCCGTAGCAGCTGCTACATCTGCTACTATAGTTAATCCGGCCCTGCCTAAATCACTAGGCTCGACCGCAAAGGCAATCCGACTGTTGTCGAATATAGATGGAAACAGTTTATTAAATTGGAGCGAAATTACAATGATACTTGACGTTTTTGTCAACAGTCTCTCAAACCACAATCCCGAGTGAACACAACAGTAACAGTGACAAGAGAAGTCGTTTTCTGAAATAACATAAAAGCACAAATCACGCATTTGCCTAAAACTACAAGGCAATAATGATCAATGTTTACATTGCTACATCTATCGTGAATATGCGTCGACCTTTAGCGCTTTACGGACAGATAGTGTGAACAACATTAAAGCAGCAATAAATTTCACATAATTAAAATGTCCATACCAATTTTTGCCAAGTAAGCCGGTGAATTGCGATAACAGCAACAGTCTGAAATTCTTTACACAGGATTCCAATGCGGTTACAATTCATCTAGAACAAATGAAAATAACGCGTTACGATACGTCGAAAATACATAGATCATGCGCAATAAAACTGTGTCATTAAGTAAGCCCTTTTACAAGTGAACACAGCGCGTACAAAACTGATAGTGATAGATATGTTCAGCTTAGATATGTCAGACGATTAACACATAGCAAAGGCTAAATTTACAAATTAGCAATCAATTTGTACTCACATGATAAGCAATCTCTTTAAAGCTGCTTGTCCGAATTCTGCAAATCTCGACTTACTAAATAAGTCCGAACTGGCTGACAAAAGCGCTGTCACAAAACCCAGTTCACGATTGAACAGAACTCTTGCCCACACTTGGCTACAAATTGTCTGATAATATTTCAGGCACAAGTGCGCTTATTTAAGATAAATTTTTACATGTTTTGAAATTCCCAAATTACAATAAAAATCAACAAATCGAAAACAATATTTTCGATGAAATCATGGAATGTTGTTTCTGTAGGCAATCCCAAGGGGCGATGATTTCAGTAAATTGTTACGTCACAATAAACTTGAAGCCACCGTGTTTTGCAAGAGCGTATGAAATCACCAAAATATTTTCCAAAACAAATTGTTTTTTCTATATTGTTTTAAACTAAGAAACTTTCCAGTACATCAATTGCGGTTGATCAATCGCCATGAGAAAGCTACTATGCCGTCAAAGAAGGGCATTTATCAATATATTGCCACTCATAAACACGCGAACTTCAAAAACTTAGACAGTCAAGAGAAAATATCTTACAGATAGGCCTACAAACATTGAATTTCATTCGCATTTTAAAACTCTGTAGCCTATAGGCTAATCTTTCTGGAAGTCACGCCGAAGCCTGGAGATTTCATATTTGTGTTGGGAAAAGTACCGAATTCTTCTAGTCTGCAAGCACCAACAGTGTTGTACAGGGCCGTTGACAGGATTTCTCGGGCCCAGTACCAATTTATTTTCGGGCCCTCTTCATCGAATATAAAGGCTGTGTAGCCTACAAACTTTTATTGATGTTGTTTAAGCATGGTCAATTATAACAAATCTTGCGCAATCTTAAAATTTCTTGAACCGCAGACTTACTGTCTCTATCTAGCGATTGTTTTTTGAATTTTTATATGTCACATGGCGCTAGAGTATTACTTCCCGATTCCATTGTTGTTTCACTGGTCATTCTAGACTCACCAGAAGAGAATTTACGGTGCCAAAGGTAGTGCAGACAGTCACAAAGTTTTCAATTTAAAAGGTGTTTGGGCCTCAGTCAAACATTTGCTAGTACCACCTAGACCCCCCTGATGTTGTACACTAAACCAAAGTCACTGTTGAAATGGAGCGATCTTCCTGGCGTCAGCACTACCCAGTGCCGGTCTTTGGGGTGTGCAAACCGTGCGATCGCACAGGGCCCGCAAATTAGGGGGCCCGCAATTTACTCAGAAACTGCAGTAATTTTGTCATTTCCAATGGAAAAATTCAACAAGTGAGTTCAACAAATAAGGAATTATCAACAAGAAAACATAGAGACTCAACGGGTGCAACCTATTTCGTACCCTGAAAAGATCGAGAAAAAAAAACAACAAAGCCGAAGTCGCTGATCGGAGTTGCCACAAACATTTCAAAATTTCTCGATCTTTTTAGGGGACGAAATAGGTCAATTTTTTTTTTTTATTGCACGGATTCAGGGTACGAAATCGGGGTAGCCTACGAATTTTTTAGGGGACGAAATAGGTTGCATCCATACTCAACATTAGAGACATAGCTTTATTTCCGAAAAATGCCAAAGAAAGCATGATCTTATCCTTTTGCTATGCCACCGGACAGAACCATTTTACAGTAATATTTATACCCAAATTTTTGTTGAATATGCTCTCAGAATGCCCCAAATTCAAAGAAATTTTTCAAAATTTTCTAGGGGAGGCCCCCCAGACTCCCCGCTGCTGGGTGTCGCCATCGGCGATCACGCCGTCAGACTTCGCCCGCCGACCGTCAAACCACCCCCTTCCCCTTTCAAAATACCAAGCTACGCTACTGAATTGGATCATTGTCATTGAGGCCCGCAAAGCATATTTCGCACAGGGCCCGAAATACCCTAAGACCGGCACTGCACTACCTGACTACTCACTATAGAACAGCGAGCATTGTGTTTCGCTAACCATACCGGTGTAACCTCCTACGAACATTGTTAATTCCTGGTTTTCTTCTCTGTCTACCAACCAGCGCGACGACAGAACGCCTTCTCCTTTTCGAAGTATTCGTCTGGTTTCCGTTAGTTCGACACCGCTCCAGAGCATGTGGCCGACTGGCCGTGTCTTTGCCAAAACACTTACAGGCATATCTGAAGGTGGACACAAAGATTGGCTTTCCATCCACTTAATCTAAATCTTCAACTTCCGGGTATCAGCCTGAATAGAAAAAAAAGAGTCCCTCTTGGTTTTGAATCTTTAACCTCGGACTGACAAAGGGTTGATAAGTTATTCCTGGGAGTTTCGCATACTTGTAGAGGCTCTTGCGCAGGGCCGGTTACCGAGATTGGCAGAGCGAAGTTTTCCGATTGTTGCCGCGGAATTATTCCATTTACTAGGTGCCGCTGAATGAAGAGCAATCCTGAAATGCGTTGCTCAAAGCACACACCCCGAAAATCGAAACAGCGCCGTGTGATCTTGCGCCGGGCGCGTAACCGCTGAGCTAACAGGGCGGACTTTTATTTATTATTGGTTGTGATTTTAAGGGAGGAGGGGGTGTGAACTACTGAAGCCCTGTAGCATTTTTCCAACTCCACTTTTTCCAACTCCTCTACTACCGTTCACTTGATAAAAGATAACGGTACATTCTTGGCTCAGTCAAATACAATATTTCCAGTTTATCACATTTTTATTGCTTTTGTTTTAAGGGTAATCACCCTGAACAAGTTTAATCTCACTCGGCTATCACCCAGCCAGCAAATCAATCCATTTTTACATTGATTCAAAGTCGCAGACGTTAAATCAACGTAGAACAAGGACTGGTTGGCTGGCTGGGCAGTGATTTGCAATGGATGACACAAAACACAGACAACATCAATACACGCACTAATCCGACTGCGACATCATTATGATCTTGGGTATTGGCATTAGACAAAGAACAATGAAATGCTTGAAGTAAATGACGTCAAAACTGCTGCATACAATGTATAATCTCCTTACGGCAAAGCATCTTTAAAATACGAGACAAATTTTTACAGTGGTGACGAACGCAATAATGGGTATGTGTGTGAAACTATGTACATTGTGAAAAGACAAATATAATTAAGGTGGGCAGCTTGCTCAATCACTGCCAGAAAATCTTCTGCAATAAATTAATGATTGGCAGCTATATGGTGGAATACAATCGTCACGGAGAGACCCAGTCGGCGGAGATATATGACCAATTAATTCTTCTCACGTGCATTTCCATCTTCAAAAGCTGCTTATGAAAACTAAGACGTCACACATGGAAAATAACACAATAATCCCACTTTGTCTGCCACATGTGACAGCTCAATGGTCCGGTTGTTTCGTAACATTCTAATTAAAAAAAAAAAAAACGTGCGATGATTGTCAACAAGGGTGACAAAAGATGAAAAATTTATACCACTGGTCAGAAAACACACGAATGCTGGATTCGTGCAAGGTGCATGGCAGCTGTGAAGCATGGAACGTTCGCTCTTTAATCGTATGTATAGGGTACAGCTATGGCAACGAATTCCTCGGAGCCTGGACGAAAACCAACCTCATAGTCCAGCTGGTCTGGTAGGTTCACTGAGAAAAAATTAAAGTCTTGAGTAACAACTACTTAGGCAGACAGCAAAACCAAAAAAAAGTGTGTGAAAGTAATCAGCCTAGCAAAGGAAATCTACAGACAGATACAAATATTACGGACGTATGGTTATTCTGTTGAAGTGTCGTTACTCGTTATGTTGTATATTTTCTTGAACTCTTTTATCACCTCGTACGCCGAATTTAGCAATTTTGAGCTCGTACTGAAATTCTGCAGTTTAATAGTCAAAGCATCTCTCCGTGTGAAAGTTTATTTTGCGAACCGCTTAATGTTGCCTCACTATGACGTACAATGTAACGCAGCACGTCGTTGGCATAGCTTTGCCATTGATGTAACTGGAATAAAGTGAAACAATCGCGAAGTAGTGGTCTCACGTTCATGCCAACATGTTTTGACAGCCAAGGGAGCGGGAATATGATCATTAGCTCAGATTTTGCAAATCGGGAAGCCACTTTAGGACAGGGTTTGGCTTTTGGGAAAAATCAGAACCCAGCTTAGGCCTAAATTCCCAAGACATTAATTCTTGGCTTGGGGATAAACTGTCGGAGTCGGCTCTGAAATACAGCGCCTGCTAGCACTTTCACAGCATACGGCAACCCAAGATATCATAATATCGTCGTCGTCGGCTCCAACTCATGTCCGAGCATTGGTTTCGTCTTCAAATCGAATTTGGCTTTAGATGGTTATGTCGTATCATATACTGAACTGGTAAAATTTAATTTCCGACAGCAGCCTATGTAGAAATCGGTTGTCTCATTCTTAAGGTGCTTGTACAAATTGACCAAGTGGCTAGGCAGACGTTGACCACAATCCTAGTAGCCGAAGTAAAACATCAGAACGTTTCACTTATGATCGGTAAATGTGTAGGTTTACACGTTTTGTAAACAAAAATGCAATAACTACAGTATAGGAAATTGTACTGATGGATATAATGGTATTAATTGGCTTAAACCTCTAAGTGTGACACTGTGACAGACAAGTCACAAACGTGAAAAAGGCCAGTTCTGCATTCTGTGAAATCGCATGGAAAAATCTAGTTTGTTATCAATAGAACATTCTTATATTCGTAGCCTCTGTATTAGTTACTTAAGCCATGCAACGACTGCAAGGATCACAAGCCTTACTTCACCTTTATATATTTCAAAATATTTAACAATCAGCATTATGGCGCTGCAACTGTACCAAAAACATGTTGAAGTCAACTGTCCTGTGTAAATCTAAAAAAAAAACAGCAAAGCCAAAGAACGATATTGACCTAGTGTCAAAGCAACACAGTAAGAAGAGTGGACGAAAAGTACTTCCATCAGTGTTTTTATACAAAATACCAACTCAGCAACGCACTCAAAGCACAAACTACTGGTAGTGGTACCAATAAATTATAAAGCAGCTAGTTATAATCTGATTGGGAACATATGGGCAAAGTAAAGAACGAAACCTAACCGACTTCCTAAGTGCGACTTCAATTTGCGGCTGCCAAGTTTCATTGCACTGCACACAAGGAAATGAAACATGAGCCACAAAACGCATGCGCCCTTCTCTAGCTTCCTTCTAATGTCGATGGTCGTGCGCTACGTCTTGCACAAGTATTTGCATCTACCAATACTTGCTGGTGATGAAATGGAAGTTTTCAGTTAAACCTTTCTTTCTCAAGATGGATCGCAAAATGATCAAAAAAATCAAATAAAAATCATCAAAACTATGCCTTGAAAAGTAAAGCCTGCTTTTTTAAAGAGCTGAGACTGTGAAAACTAGGCATACCTGCGATGGATACAGCGCTTGTGAAAACGTGTTGCTCTCTAGACTCTACGCATCATAATGGGAACTCTATGGTTTGCAAAGTTGTAAATGTATATGATAATACAAGAAACAATATGATTATAAGAAATAAAGTTATGTTTAAATCATAAATGACTACTCACGTATGTGGCCTTCGCGGAGAAGCAATTTGATATTTTGGCAAACGTCGAGACATCCGCCCGTTGGTTTCAGAACAATCTCCATGCCACCATGCAGCAGAGCTATCCAAACACCTTTATTGTCGCCTTGAAGTTGGAACTAAAAGATGCAAAAATAATTCATTGATATTTCACTGGGATGCAACACGCTCTGGTCAAAGATAAGCGGCATTTTTTTACGTAGCATGGTAAGCGGCTATGTATACACAACAGGTCTGCTGCTATTCGGAGAATCCGATTCGGAACGAAAACGCATCGAAACGGACCATTCCGGCATACAACACACCAGTGCAAAGTACGCTTCGTTGAAGAATCATGGTAAGCGGCTATGTATACAACAGGTCTGCTACTATTTGGAGAATCCGATTCCGAACGAAAACGATTCGAAACGGGCCATTCCGGCATACAACACACCAGTGCAAAGTACGCTTCGTTGAAGAATCATGGAAAGCTGGAAGACTTTCCGTGTAAATTCAAAACACAATCATGATACCCCAGAAACCATCGCATCGTTATGCAATTGGATCAAATAGCAACAGTTAGCGACTTGACAATGCTTTGGGCTAGAAAATATTTTTACTTCAATAGCGCAATTGGTAGATGCAAAGTTTATGAACATTCCATTGCAAAATCAAGTAACGGTGGTTCGACTCTAAGTAAATGCACGACAAAAGGGCACTTTATGTGCAGGTTGCCATGACAGCAGGTTCGGGCAACAACTAGCATACAACCAAATTGAAACATCCAACCTAAAACCTGAAGGAAATTTTCAAAAAAATCTTAAAAATACTAGTACAATTATAAATAAGTATAATAGTATATACTTGCAAAAAAAAAACAGGGCAAAATGGAGGGAGTTCATATGGGAGGCCACAGTTGATCAAATATGATTAATCTGTTGAAGAATAATTATAATTAAAAACTTAAACAAAACCAAAGAAATATGAAGAAACTATTATACCATCAATGCTCTGCTCTTTATCTGCGACTTCCTGCCGATAAGAACATAGTTTTGGTCCCTTGCTGGCTCGCACATCCCAGGCATGAAATACGGCTGGTGGTACAGCTTATGGATTTCACGGGAAGAAGTTTTGCGGATGTTCGCCCTGACAAAATACGACAATGGACATTTTTTTAAAAAGGGATGTTGCAAAAATGAAACTGCATTTGTTATTTATCTATGATAAACATCATTTAAAAACTTTCAAAAATTTTCTCTATGAACAAATTGATTAGAGGGCATGCTCAATTTGATCAAAAAGTAGGCATCCAAAATGTTGACACTAAACTCATGTTCAGAAAACGTACGTTTCGAAAACGAAACTGTTTTCATCTTCAATGCTATACAATAAATCATACTGTAAATTGAAGTTGCATTGCACTGTGTGGCGCTGAAGATGATTTATACGTAGTTCAATTTTCGAAAAGTTTACAAAATGTGATTTTCACTGCAATTACCTGTTGTGCCACGTGGCAATATTCAGGACAAACGTGATAAATAAAATATTTGCAGAAAACGGACAAACCAAGGCCTTTCAACAGCATTTCTTGCCTACTGTACTTCATAGACACGCTGTCAGGAAACTCGATGTACTGTATTATATATATATACTAAAAACGCAACCTCATATTCACATTTTTTTTTAAATTTCTATGAACGCGTTTTGACCCATTAATTTCACGTTACTGGTCTCAGAGATGTATCCAGTCACCAAAGAGCGGGAAGAAAACTGAATACGGTACATACCAAATAAACCATAAAACTTCATCTATGCGTGTATTCAAATATTGTGACCGAACATAGCCTGCAGATTGATCTGTTGCTGTATAGATAGGCACAAGATTCAAATTTAATATCTTTAGTAGGATGCAGAATAAAGTATCGAACTCGACGACTTGCTGCGTGTAAATCGCGCATGCATGCTTAATTGCTTATCCCAGTAAACTAGTACTTTTTGTGGATCTGCTACTATTCGGTGAGTCCGATTCGGTGAGTTCCTAACCTCTAACCCCTAACCCTAAAACGGCAATGATAATTAGGTTACGGTACCCAATAATTTAAAAAAAAATTGAAAATATCACCCGTTAAGGGATCGGACTCACCGAAACGGACTCACCGAAACGGGCCATTCCGACTTTTTGTACCCAAAAGAACGGAGTTTGTTGGCTGGGTGACCGACAATAAAAACAATCTTGGGACTATGTGATGAAGATGAAAAACTGGCCCTGCTTTCAAAAGTTTGTCATCACTTAGAAACTAACGATTTCTTATCTTGAGCACAGTCATGGTTACGGATATCCCATTTTGAGCCGGGATCTCAAGCGAAGAGGCTCGGGCTGATCCTACCAAAACACAATGACAACATCACGTCACAGACACAACTGACACATACCAGTACGCAGTGAAATTAGTTGGTTTTCCTGCTTCCTGCTTTTCTTTGATAGCTTGATATAAACCTCTCACTGTGTGATTGGATGGTATAATACCCCGCGAGACGTGCAAGTCACTGACTACCCCTGAACCTCCCAAGCTAGGAGAGTCAACATACATCTAAACATAAAGCTATTTAAAAGCATTTCAGTTATAAACTATATTCGTTCATTTTATATGTAACATGTTACTTACTATCTTAAGCTAATGAACCAGTACCACTGATCATGTAAACGTCGACCATGGATGTAAATTGAGATTAAAAGGGTTTAAATAACATTTTTCAAGAAAAGCAGGGGGAAAAACAGATGCAAAAGCATTTTCAAAGATTCAATATAAAGTCAGCTGCATAACCAAGTGGTGAGAGGTCTGATACAGCACTCAAAAGGGTACCAATTCGACACAGCTCAAGAGCAAGCTTTCTTGCCTTCCCGTCCACATAAGCTAAATCTACAACTAATTGGTGTAAGCCTGGAAATGACAAAAATATCTATCAGTTGTATAGCACACAGCTCAAAGCTCATAATACACTTAGATGTGAGATTGTGAGTGTACACTACAGTGTAGCCATAAAATTTTAATGCGTATTTAACTCGTTATTTTACGCAACCACATGTTCTTCATAGATGTTAAACCAACGTCTTTGTATAATAATGTATAGGTGCAGATGAACAGGCCTATAAGCTCCTTTATTTTTCCGGGGACCAAGCAGAGCTTCTTATCAAGCCTACCTGGTGGCTAACTTCTCGCAGTCTCGCACCCAGCAGCCAAAGGAAAAAATCTGTTAATTAATATTGTGTTTTTATGTGCACTCAGATAAGAACAATGCAAGGCCCTGAAACATATTTGCTGTTGTATGTAATAGAAATGCATTGCTTTCCAAATAGGTTTAGAGCTAGTTTAAAAAAAATTATAGGTCGACACTCAGACTTTTTGTGAAACTTTTATCAGCAATATTTCTTGTTGGCGTGTGAGAAAATTTGCCTTGGTTTTAAAAAAGGTTGCTAATTGGAGTAAAGAGTTTCACACTCAAAGATAAAATTTTGAAATCGAACGAATGGAAGCAGCCGACCAAACATGGCCTATTTATAGGGTATAGGTATGGTAGTTTTGGAGGCCATTTAACAACTTCTCGGCGACCATGACCGCCAGAAGCTTAAAGGCCTAAATAAACAGGAATTTGAGAACGTTTGAAGACAACTTTTGTGAACCTTGAAGTGGGCAATCACTCACTTTATTGAATTTAATGATCTATGAGTAATTATATTTTACAGTAAATTTACCTGCAAAATATCATCAAGAGAAACCGGCTGAATGATGGAGGGCCACTCTGTCATTGCATCGTCAATTATAATTGGCTCTTTACGGAAGATAGCATCACTCATAAAATCTGGTGTCACATCATGCAGCGTAGTTATATTTTTCAGGTTTTGACAAACCTAATAAAATCAAAAATAAGTGTGAACAAACGTAAAGTGTAGTGGGCTACATTTCTGTTTATGAAAAATACAAACAAGGTATGGTTTTCAATGCCAATACACAAAACACATTTGGTATAAACAGTATTGCATAAAGTAGAAACGTTGATTTGCAAGTGTGAGACATACGTGATTGATTGTTAATATTATATTTCTAATGTGTGTAGTACACAGCTTTTCAAGGGTGTTGCTGTTATGTTTTGTGGATAAAAGCCAATAAACTCTGCTTCATCACCCAGGAATGGTTATGATGAGTGATGACTTTGACTACATGTTTGGTACAAAAGGGAAATCTATTTTGACATGAAGTTGCACAATTCAAAAATTATCAGCATACCGCACACCGATCTTTGTCAAAGCTGTTATCTTTTGTTGAGCCATAATAAGGATTGCTTAACAAACACTCTTCTTCCCAGAGCCATGTCCAGTCATAATGAGGTAAAACCTAAAACAAAATATTTCATAATAAGGTTAATTTAATTCAGAAAGTGTCATCAAACACCCTTTCCATTGCTGATCTAACTTTATAAGTAAAAGCTCTAATGACCTTCCAATACTTTTCATTGTCTTAGTTTGAGATCATGATGCTATGTTACTGCTACTTCAACAGGAGACGATATTTTGTCATTTTAATAAAAAAGCTGTATATATACGATCTCATGGATATTTCAAAAATCAAATGCCTTTGCAATGCAGCAAAATAATGAATCACCAATAAACTCCATTCCCTCTGCCACATGATAATCAGGCTACAGTGCAGTATATAACTATATATAATTTTGATAATTTGCAGTGTAATAGTCTATCAAGGTTATCAAAAAATTATGCATCACTTTGTACTTACAAATCAACTTACATGTAGGTACTGGCTACTGGTACAATGGTACATAAACAGGTTCTATTAAATATTATTGTCACTGAAGAGTAAAACTAATAACCTACGGTACCTCTAAAGTGATTATGATAACACTGATCAAGTGGAATTTAACACAAAACTAACAAGATGGGCTACAGACCCTCACCAAAATTAGAATTACCACTTACCAGTGGTGCAACTTAGCTTTCTGTATGAAACTAATAATATGAACAATATAGACTTCGGTTGATTGATTAAATAGTAGCTGGCCAATTAAATAGAGGTGCATGGGGATGGGATTGGAAAATAGGACTAGGATGGAGAAATGTAGAAGGGTTTAGTATAAAATGGGCAACATTTAAAATAGAGTACTACACTACACTAAATTATAAATATTGAATCAGATAAAAAAATGTGGTTTCAATGACAACTGTCGATTTTAACACATGACTATTAAAGTACGATACAATAAATAAATTTATGATATCTACCGTAACATATTTTAAGAACATGAAACAAAATTGTTCAGTTCAGTTTGCTTTTATTTCTGACCATCACAACAAAGAAAAAAAAACAATGACAAACATAGCAGGGGTCCAGAAAAAGGTATTATACGGTAGAAGCGACAATTGTATATTGTATGAACTTACATAGTTAACCATCATTTTCTTATAAACAACTGCACCAGCTCTATTGGACAATTTCCATTGTGATAAACCAACAGCAATGCCAAGAAAGAGGATGAAAACTACAAAACGCTTGGCACGTATTTTCCAACAACCACGCTGCACAACATGTACTAATGGCAAAGCAATATCTCTGATGTCGTTTGCATCATATCCTGCCTTTTTACATTTTAAATGAAGATGTGCAATTTCTTTGTCTAATGCTTTCAGGCGTTTCTTCATTGAAGCATTTCTCAACTTTGCAAATGAATCCATTTTCAGACATTAAAAACCTTAATCTTACAATTTTTTAGGAAATCTGCAAGCATCAATACCAAGTAATCATTTCAACAGGCTAATACAAATGTACCAACGATTGTCTATTAAGTTATGCTGATTGGAAAATATTTCTACAATCTACATACGCACTCCTAAGTAAACATTTCTGCTTGAAATATTTTTGGTTTCGTCTACGATTCAATCTCAGTGGGTAGTGAGAATATTTAAAGCTGTGTTAGAAATTTTATATGTTGGGCTCTGGCAACGCTGTATTTGTAGCATATGGTGTTTTTGACATTGATTGAGCCATAGTGTGCAAAGCAAACTGCAGATCGCTATGGAATGAATGAAAGAGCTGCCGTATATGCTAAGACTTAGAAGTCAAAAACGCATTCATTTTCAAAACAACTTCTTTTTTGCAAATACGTCCTAGAATTTTCTCGGAGCTTATTGTTGTTACCGAAAACAGAGGTAAATATTAGCCTACACAACAAGAGCTGAGGTCTCATCGCTTCTGTTTGTGTGATTGATAAATCATTTACTAATCTGATAAATAACTAACTAACCCACTGAAAAGTTCTTCAGAAAGTTCCTGAATGTAGCCTATGTTTATTTTCTTCATCATGAAATGCGTTGAACTTCAACTAAATCTTTGAGCAGTAAACATTGAACAAACTTGTGCTATCATTGAGACAAAACATTTTGGGCTATTTTTTAATCTTTGAATAGAATTAAGTTCGTTATTTAGCCAACTGGTTGTGGAGAGACAATTCAATTAATTTTTCATTGCTGGCAGCGTAGTTTCATGAGTAATTACACTTTCGACTAGGCTAAAGATTGCTTGATTCTAAAAATGGATAGATCTTTGTTGTTTTGAATTTGAAAGCTGAAAGCTGAATTTTGAAAAGCTGAAAGCTGAATTTGAAATTCGAAAAGCTTAATTCTGCCTATAATTACCGCGCTGCGCCACTTTAAAGCTATAGTTCCAGAGTCGCCCAAGCATGAATTGCAGTGTTGCCAGATAAAAAATTCTATTTGTGGGAAATTTTAAGGCCATTAAGAGCATGAAATATTGATGAAGCAGAGCAGATTGGCTTTCTCCAACAAAAACCATTAGATTAAGGAAGTGAAAACCGTGTTTTTTTCGGAAGAGAAGCGCAATTTTGTATTTATCTGGAGACACACTTCCGCGAGTTAAACTTTGAGAGTATACTCACAGTTTTTGGAAAATTTTGAAGCTATGTTAGAAAGGATGTTGGGCAATAGGCTACTAGGTTGTAGAAGGACTTTCTATCTTATCAATTGCCCACCCACAAAAACCTTGAGTATATCACTGAATGCCTTGTGTGTCATATATTTGCAGGTAGCCTAATATTATTAATTTATAGATGTACTTCTTAAACTTGTAACTGCAGCCTATATAAAAAATACTACAAAAACCTTCAATTGTGAAAACCCGCCAGAAACTACCCAAACTCTTACTCTTCGGGTCTCTACAGGTGATACAGATAATAGCCTACTTGAAGAAACAATATGTACCGGTAGGCTAATATTGGAAAGGGATAGGCTGTTAACCATTGAAAGAGTTGCGATCGTGTCAAATTAATTGACAGATTATCTTATTTCAACCGTAAACAGACATAGCTCAGCCACAATACGACATTTAAAGTTATAACACAAAAATAAGCTTAATATAAAGCGAACATTTTCGACTATAAATGTCGTATTGTTGCTGAGCTATGTCGGTTTATGGTTGAAAAAAATAACTTCTTTCTTGTTCTCATCTTCGCATCTTGTCGCTTTCTAAGCTTTTGCTATTTTTATTTGATCCATATTCTCGAATTGAGAAAACCTGTTTGAGTACCGGTAGCCTACTCAATCCTGGCAGTTTCGCATATTAATAGAAGATTTGAACCACTGACAAAGACCCGATCACCGAAATTGACAGAGTCAAGAGTTGCTGCCTGTCAGTGGCGTAGCTAGGGAATTGTGGCGCCTGGGGCGGATTCAGATTTTGCCGCCCCTTCAAGAAAAAGCATGTGAAAATGAAATGCGTTTTTTATCAGATTATAATCACAATCAAAAATCGCAGTCTGAAAGTGCCGCCCCCAGACGTGCCGCCCGGGGCGCGAAATTTTTTTTCCACGAGATGTTTGTCTCATTTACATATTTTGGTAAAAGTTTGTATTAAAACCGTGTGAATGCAGCATTTTCTCCTTGGCACGGTTGATTCAGTGGTTTCATCCTCTGCCTAGTGATCGTGAGAACGAAGGTTCGACGCCCGTCGAAGTCAAACTTTTTTTTTTTTTTAATTAATTTTTGCGCTGCACAAGAGCTTTTCAAAAAAAGTAGGGTTAGGGAAAGCTTATATTTTAATATAATTGCCCAATTTCATTGGCAAATAGTTATTTCGCAATCTCTCAACACACTTTCGGAAAATCTTACTTTTAGAGTGACTAGAATCAATCAGACAGAAATCTCGTGGGAAAAAAAATTTCGCGCCCGGGGCGATCCGCCTCTCTAGCTACGCCACTGCTGTGTGTGAATTATTTTTTTCCACTAAGGGTCGCTAAATGAAGATTTGTCCTTAAAATGTGTTTCTCAGGTGCTAGCCCCAAGACTTGAACCAGCGTTGCTTGATGTTATTGGTTGTTCAATATTACATTCTCTGTATAGAGGTGAGGAGTGTTTTCAAGTGCGGAAAGATAGAAGCACGAGAAACGAAGCTCCGAATGTACCGAATCATTCATTTGGGGCAACTATAGAATCGATTTGAATTATTTTATTTTTTTCCATTTTCGTGTGATCGGGACCTGAGTGACTATAAATTCCATATCTCGTTTAGCCTATAGACTACTACTAGTTTTGTAATTTATGTTACCACATCACGTCTGTTGTTGTTTTTTTCATGCAGCTTTGATTTGTTGACAAGATGACCAGTCAATCAACCACTTACTTCAAATCCCGATCACCTTTGGCTGCTATTGCGATCACTCTTCTTGTCTTCGTTAGTTTTATGGGAAGTTACAACCCTGGAGCAATTCCTCACCAGTACATGGGTCCAGTCGGTGTGGCGTTCGAGTATATCGTTTACATAAAACCCTGGATAATCCAGACAATCAACCGAGTGGCGCTAGTGATCCATGTAAGCGAAGCACTTTATTCTCTGCATTTGATGAAAAGAAAAGGCATAAGTGATCCTTTGACGAAGCTAAAGTGGTTTTTTCAAACACTTGTTTTGGGAATTGCTTCCTTGTCTCTTCTGTTAAAGTACAAACCAACCAAAGCCAAGCAATGACTGTTTTCTGTCAAGAACTCCTTAGACTGCTATAATTCTATGCAAACGCAATGACTTGTTCGTTGATATTGTGAAATCAGGGATATCTAAAGAAGGGGATACGAAGGCTTTTATTACGTCTGACAATAGAAGGGCTTTTGTTTATCGTAAATAATCTGTGTTTATCGTAAAATTACAATTGGCACCGATAGTAGTTTAATAAATCTTGTTATGATAACTTGCATTGCGCTATTAACATCAGGCCTGGATATTTACAGCATGCTCGTGGTTGCTTGTTAAATGTTAATTCAACTACCCATATAGGCTACTCGTTTTACATCTAGCCTCCTGCAAAGGCTTTGTTATAAAAAACAGCTTACTGGTAACTTTTCAACTGTCTTTGTAAACAAGTATTCTTTAAATATACTCTCCGTAGCATTTGCTAACTGTTTTCTGCAGCTCATTGTACCAGCTGCACTACAAAACTTTCTACGATTTTAAAAAGAACCACATGTTTAAAGCACTAAGTTACAAACTACCGCCCTGGTAGTGTCATGAGAATAAGGCAATCGCTGCGAGCCTTCATATCCTCTTCTCTAGATATCCCTGTGTGAAATGACACTGCTACCATTGTAAAACAAATTCAATCTTGTGGGCATATGCCATTCCATTCATTTTAGGCTATGTAGGCTATTATTTTATTGTTTGACATTTATGCGCGGTCGTGATTAAACAGAGATTCTTCTTTCAACAAGCTTCTGAAATTTTTCCACTTTCTCACTGCCATTTCGAGCGTGCTGACTTGGGTTTGAACCATGGCGCCCTCTATTATAGCTCGCCGTGGTTTGAACCTTTATCTTCGGTCTGACAAATCCTCTGTTAGGTTATTGCTGCAGTTTTGCATACTTGTAAAGGCTTTGAACCTTTGGCGCAGGGCCGGTTACCGAGTTAGGAAAAGTGAAGTTTACGATTGTCGAAGTCTTGTTGTCTGTAAATTATTTCATCCACTAGGATAGGCGTAAGCGCCGCTGGACTGAAAGCAGTCATAAAATTGCGTTGCACAAGCGCACACCTTGAGGTGTGAAGGCCATTGCAGCACGTCCAGGTGGACTCGGCCACCCTCGGTAACGAAAACATCACCAGATTAAACTGGACATTCGTGAGAGTGCCCTAAGTGACGTAGTCCAACCAGACGGTTGTAACTACCAGGAGGGCAACAGGGTCGTAGGTAGGAAAAGGTCTGGTTAGTTGAGCCCATTCTTTTTCATATGAGTTGTTTTTATTTCTTCATTCACAGTGCTTTACGTTTGTTGCAACTTATATCAAACAATTTCTGTTGTAAGCATAAGCCTTATCGAACGACTGCAACCAGATTCAAAGGCCTTTAAAAACCAGCAGTCAAATGGCTCAACTAACACCACAGTGAGGGTGAGTTGTGTCAATTACTGGGGTTAGCTGAGCCACATTTATTATTTTTTGTAAGTACAAATTGGTGTAGGCTACATTTTTTGCAAAACTTTAGTTTATATTTGAAATTATGACATCACGATATCAAAACAGGTTATCAAAGGTACCTATCCAGTACCCAAACAGCAAAAACGTTAACTAACACGGTTAACCTTGAAGATTAATATTTCTTCCATAGAAAACGGAACTTCTTATCTGACTCATCATCTGTGGGGCAGCTTCGAAAGCCGTAGGCTTACATACACCCAAACACTCAGCAGGTACACAATGCTTACATGGTGGGTAGCTTGCCCACCCACCAAGGGGGAGCAAGACCTACCTATTGCGAATCAGACAGCCTACCTACCGTAGATGATATAGGTGGTAATGATAAATTATAGATATATTTTTGCTGCTGCTACCCTCCCTCCAGCTGTTGTAGGTTACCTGTCCCCACCTTACAACAGCCAGAGGGAGGGTAGCATTACTGACCTTAAGTTCTTCGTCGGATGGGGCGCTGCAATATCATCATCATTATTCAAATAGAAATACAAAAATTATACAAAATCCTTATTCAAATAGAATTCTACTTTGAATAAGGACCTTTGGATAAATCCCCCTTGTAGGGTAAAACAAGCTGTAGAAGTTTTCGAAAGTAATAATTATATTTGATGTAACTTTCCTTGGATGTGTCTTGATTTGTGGGCTCGAGAATCTCATTGGTAATGTAAAGGTGAGTCCCATACTTGATCCAAGCATCGGGGATGATAAGATAAGGTTAGCCTTCGGTATTAACGAGAGTAAGGTGGCCAGTTCCTTTCTCTCGGTCGCCTTTCCCTTAGAAATTACGCCCACCCAATTTATTACACCCTGGGTAGAGGTGAGCGGTATATTTCAACAACCAGCTTAAGCCAGGAGTCGAACCAGGATTGCATGACTGGAAAGCGAGCGCCTTATCCGCTGCGCCATCCCACTGCTCATTGGTACTGGGTCCAAATTATCCTCTCCACGGCCATTGGGCCTAATATTGGATTGTTATTTTAGTTAATATGGTGCAAAAATTTAATAGCAACAAGCGAAAGTTTGAAAATTGCACCGATTAAATCACGTTATCACTTGATTATGATGTAGGCTTATCCGATTTCGTGCGTCTGCAAAGGTTTTATTGGCGTGGTGACGTCACCGTGTAGTTAGTAAAAGAAGAAAGATAAATTGTCTGCGCTGTTTGAAATGTCTATTTATGGAAAGATGCGCATCGTATGGTGTATCGGTTGGTCTGCGCACAACCAAACATGTCTTGCCTGAGTAACAATTAACAGACCAAATAGGCTACGCGTAGAAACTCGTATTTTTATCCTCAAACTTCACATTTGCTGCATTGGTGTCGGATTTATTTTTATTCATAGCACAAACTAAAGAATATAGTTTCTGGAAATAAATATTTACAAGGTTTTTTGTCGGCTGCATAGCCGAGTGGTGAGCGCCCTGGAATGGCAATCGAAAGGACGCCGGTTTGACACCGCTCAAGAGCATGTGGCTGTGTCTGGCAGGACGCATCAGGCATGCCTGAAGGTGGACACGAAGATTGGCTTCCTTGCCTTCCCGTCCACTTAATCTAAATCTTCAACCACCGGGTGTAAGCCTGGATACGACAAACAAAAACAGAAGATTTTTGTGGCGTCAAGATTTGATCCTGTTGAAACTTTGTTCTAATCCAAATCCGTAGTTACATAAAGGGCTGTGAAGTTAATAAGATTTTGGCACTTGCTACAACGGATGTTTCTAATAGACTACGTGCGCCTCCACAGTCAGTAAGAAAAAATAACATTTTAATTTGAAAGAAAACAAAAGTTTGTTTGTAGGCCTACTTGGGCCATTTAAATAAACTTCTTTTGCTAAAAACAAAAAGAATTTTTACTCCATTAAACTAAAGCTAGTCTGAAATGAAATGATCTTCTTTTCCAAAGGAATTTATTTAAAACGAAGCATTTCAAAATCAGTACATAGGCAGGGGTGGCGAACCTTTTTGCGATCACGGGCCACTTTGTCAATTAGGCTACACATGAGTTATCGGGCCATACAACTTTTTAATCGTAACCTACCATGAAATCTTTTAGAAGCGACTCAAGATATTATTCATGAAAAGTAACAAGCGTCAGATGAAAGTAATAATACCCATACAGTTGAAATTATCTTACGCAGAATCGAACCATACAACAATAAAAAATAAAAACAAATCAACTTGAGCAAAAAGGATAGAGCAACAGTGGGCTACTTGCACTGATAATGAAAACCATTTAATTTTTTTTTTGGTCTCTATCCTTTTTGCTCAAGTTGACTAAATGTTTCGACCATTATGCTCCGAAACAACAAATCAGTTAATGAAATTTATTTTTCAAACAACAAACAAAAGCCCATGCGAATCATACAGCTGAAGCTATCCAATGCAGTATTGAAACATAAAATATTAAAAAGTAACAATGAAGCACTGAATTTTTTTTTACTTAGTGGGATTTTTGGAAAGTTTTTTGCTTGACTAAACGTTCAATATTAGGTCGAACAGACGATGTGGCAATTCTCAACTGCATAGCCTACTAAGATTTTCATCTGTCAGCCTCGACCTGTAACGACTTAAGAAAATAGCAAAGGAAAGGTGTACCAGTGAATGAGTGAAGACATAAAACAGCTTTGAGATGTCTTTTGTCTTTAATTCATGAGAGATTGTCAAATTGTTTTGCGGGACAAAATTCTTTGACGGGCCGCAGGTTTGTCACCTCTGACATACAGTCTAGAATTATTTTACGTCGATCACATTAAGGCTGTGTGTTATATGATGGCCTTAGTTTAGTTCAGCAGGCCATTGCGTCAATGTTTAACTTCTTGTATCGTTAATAAAGTGCTGGACCATTATTAAACATTTTCATGATTTCTCCTAAAATGTCCCAACTTCAGAGTCAGACTAAAACTGTGCGAAATCCTCCAAGATGACCTAAAAACCCTGAAAATAATTTGTGTACAAACAAAAATTGTCCAGTGAAAACTCAATTCGAAAAAGACACAACAGTTGAAAGTTAGGTATAACCATTTCTGGCGTAAAATACTTTGAAACGCGACCAAAATGGTAAGTAGATCACGTAAAGAAGACACGACGGAAAGAATTCAAACAGCAAAACCCGTTAATTTTGCATTAATTCAACGTCTTCATACGTTGAATCAATGTAAAAACGACGGATTTTGCTGTCTGTGCAAAAACAAACCCCTCTATGCTTCGCCATCACGGCAACGCTCTGTTCCATCACGTTTTTGTCAACAACCGCTTTTAAATTTGCACATTTATTCAAACCATAGTTTCGGCTCCACAGTATTTTCTATCAGTAGTTGATCTATCCATAGACAGCAAAATCCATTTTGCTGTCTGGGTTGGAGCACTTGCCCGCGTGACCCCTCTCCCCTACATCGAGCAAAGGTAAAGGTAAAGGTGGGTCCCATACTTGATTCAAGTGTTGGGTATGAGAAGATAAGGTTCTCATTGTACTAAGCCTTCGGCACTAAGGAGAGTAGGGTGGCCAGTTCCTTTCTCTCGGCCGCCTTTACTTCAGCAACTACGCCTACCCAATTTATTACACCCTGGGTAGAGGTGAGTGGTGTTTTCAACAACCAGCTTAGCCGGGAGTCGAACCAGGTTTGCATAATTGGAAAGCCAACGCCTTATCCGTTGCGCCATCCCACCGCCATGCGCACATCGAGCAAAACATGTAGCGTTTTTGCAAAAACTTCTCAGTTGAGATAGGCCTATGTGTTGAGATAGGCCTAAGAAGAAGTGTGCACGAATTTTCAAGATTTTACTGAAAGCCTACACAATTTTTAACAAATCTTCAACAAGAGAATATTATTATTGAAATCTTTCTGTTGTCGTGAAAAAGAAAAGATTTAAAACGTAACTTATCACTCAAACTTCTGATGAAATCAGTTTTAGGAGCAAAATGGTTGGAACGCCTGGTTAATCGCTTGCTGAACATGAGTTTAGTATCTACATTTTGAGCTCTTTATTTTTTGATTAAATCAGTTTTTTAATTTGACGAATTTGGTCAAATTAATACAAAAATTGCGCCTTATACCGGTCTAAATTTGCCTCTTAACCGCCCTGAATGTAATCTCTTGTAATGACAAACAGGATTGACAGGTGAACCCATTTTTATGCTCACACATTAAAGCTCGTTTTGCGTAGTTTTAAAATTTTCATTTTAACATTTGCTAGCTGAAGATCCTATTATTGCAGCGAAATCGATTCTCAATAAATTACACTAAGAGGTTAGATTGTAGTGCAAATGCCAGCAGGCAGCTTTTGATGAATGCAAAATAGCAGTGCCACCTATGGTGCCACATTAAAGCTATGTACCGTACTTTTTTAGTTTGAGTCTATTTTGAACTTGAGTGAGAAACAGTTTTACACAAACTGCCAACTTTCAATCCACTTGCCTTTTTGGTAAGTCGGCCTAGGTCAAAAATGTTGAACGTGTCAAGACTGCAAGGTGATGTTATAAAAAGTTTCTCAAGAAACTGAAAACATGCCCAAATATGGTCACGTTTTTGTGAGCTGTAAAATCAAAGATTCAAAGCAAAAGGTGCAACCCAGGCAGTAAAATCCGTCATGTTGTTACAGACGGTTGTTCGCCTGGTCAAACGTCATGTAGAAACCGTTCGGGTCTACTGAATATTACGTCATGGAAATTCCTAAAACATGAGCCAAAATTGCACCATCGTCCGTAAGACTCGTGTCAGACCGGTTTAAACCTGTTTCAGTTTGAGACCTGTTTGGACATGAAATATTGCGTCACGAACTGCTCTCGTGCCTTTGAGTTATCACAAATTTTTCTGATTCATTCTCGAAGTTGTTTGTTGGAAGTCGGTCGCACATTTAACTGGTTTATTTGGTGCTTGCTAGCTGGACAAATTCTCCGTCTTTTATCCAAGTAATCTGTATTGTAGTGACAGTTTTTAGGTGTACGGCGTTGCACCAGTCATTTCGATAGCCGCGGGCTAATTTTACTGGAATACACTTTTGAATAGACGTTTCGAAAGTGTGTTTATTTTTGGGTCATTGCATGCAGACGAACGGATTTGGGAATCTTACGTTACAATTTTCCCACGAAGAGATTATGGTTTACCGCTGTGACCACATGTTTACAGGGCTTCAACGCCTCCAGACGTTGAATCAATGTAAGAATGATAGATTTTGCTGTCAAGGAACGCATGATATTAGTCGTTTATTTTTCAGGAAGAAAAGTGTATTGAAACCACACGAAGATTGATGTTGCGGTAAGCGAAGGAAGTCGTGCTTTGCGCCGAGATCAAACGTGAAGTTCGAATCTACGCGCAGCCTTTGAGTCACGGTTGTCTTTTCCTTGTGACTCATAATCTTGTAGGCCTACGCACAGTATAGCTTTGGCAAGAGGTATTTTTAACATAAGTTTGCAATGATTTTAGAGATAGGAAAATAACACCACGTATTCCTCGGAGTCCCATTCAAACACAAACTAATTCGTTTGCATACATTCCGGACTCTCTTAGAGACTTTTTTCCTTTATGAAATTTGTCACCATTTCTTCTTAGTCATTGTCTTGTTTGAAGGGGCTTATTGATACCGGAATGAAACTAATCTACCTATGGCCATGCCTACCCAATCGTGTGGGTCTGAATACTCCCAAACCAGTTTTGCAACGTTAAGAGATGCATAAGAACTTACTCTACGTCAGGGGTTCTTAACCGGGAGTAAATTTACCCCCTGGGGGTAAATTTCACCTACCGAGGGGGTAAATTTACTAAATCATAAAGCAAACTTCATTTTTTTAGTTATTAAAAGACTGGTAGTGTTGCACTCGATTTTGATTCAAATTTATGCTTAATGTAAGTTTTCGTCTTTTTCTTTTATCTCCACGCAAGTAGACTACCAGTTTCATTTGAGCAGGGTATGTGTGCTACATTTTCACAGTACACAACCTAATTAGGACTTCGACCACAAAGGCGAAATTCGAGCTAGTAAGGCAAGAATTAGTCTTCAGCTAGACGAGTCAAGTGACGTGTCGAACTGTGCATATTTGTTGGTTTACTGTCGATATGTGCAATTGTGCATGCTGGTGAGTTGAAAGAGTACCAAAGCGGTTAATGTTCTGAAAAAAATCGATAATTTCTTTCAAAATAATATATCCTGGAAGCATGTGGGTTCACTTTGCACAGACGATGCCCTTTCTATGCTCGGTGCTAAGTCTGGCTTTACAATTCTGGTGAAAAAACGCGCACCGAACATCATTTCTACTCACTGTGCCCTTCATCGACAAGTAGCCTACTGGCAAGTAACCTTTCCAGAATATTTGAAAGCAGTATTGAAGGCTTTGAAGCATGTGGTTGAATGTGTGAATTTTATAAGGGCACGTTTTCTTAATTATCGTCTTTTCAAAATAGTTTGTGATCAGATGGGATCAGAACACGGACATCACAAGGGGCCACCAACATGGTGGGGGTAAATTTTACTTTTTTTATTCGGCAAGGGGTAAACAAGACAAAAAAGGTTAAGAACCCCTGCTCTACGTGGTCTGCACAAAGACAGCAAATCATTCGTTTTTTTGCATTGATTCAACGTCTGCAGACGTTAATGCAAAAATGACGGATTTTGCTGGCTAGGTTCAAGATAAATCAATGCAAAAAACGACTGATTTGCTTTCTGTACAATAACACACAAAAGCAACAGAACTAACCACAGATTTACTTTGTATTTTGATGATAACTTAAAGACCTGATTTGCGCGACTGGTCGAAGCAGCTGAAAATCCTACATGCATGTTTTAACTGCAATCATCACTGGCTTCTAGGTTTAGAATGGTACGTTGTTGGCACATTTGTTCTACACCGTACAGCTTTTTTTCAATATTACTTTATCAAGGCATCCTTGCGTTTTTTAAGTAGAATTTTCGATTGTTGTAACAATTTAGTATGAAATTGTTAAACCATTATAAGCGTTTGAAGTATGTTTCATAAGCAAAGTATGGTTGTGGTGTTAAATTGAATAAGTACGTCGTCGAATTTCGTAGCAATGAACTGAAGTCAAAATAGATAGTAAGTTTAACAATTTAAAAGTGCCATGTTTCGCAGTGTAGGTTATATGTGGCGATTTTGTGAATTGATAAAGATCTCCGAATACTTCTGTTTACACCTAAAATACCGCCATTACTGGTGCAAAGCAATCAGTTTCGAAATGAAGAATCAAGGTCGTATTTAAAAACTTGGCTTTTAAATTACACTGCTAACTCTGCAACTTCGTGCAGCAAGTGCGCGATCGTAAGCGACTTTGCATTCTTCTAACATGATGACGTCACATCTCTTAAAGGTCTCGCATGAGGATGGAAAATATTGAATTATAACGGAATGGAAATTTTCTTTCAACGCAAACGTCTTTCGCCTTAGTTTTTGTGCGAAAGTATCTAATAAAGAATTTTAAACTCAAGTTGTTTATGCACAAGCGATGACGTCATCTGTTTACTGTTTCTCTTGTCTGCTTAGTTTCGAAAGTATCGTCGTGGGCAAAGAGGGAGAAAAAGAAAAACGAATGTGTTCGGAAATTTAGAAGTAAAAGCAAATTATTGTTATCAAAGCAGAATAGATTGAAAGAACATCTTTCAGGTGGTGAAAATGTTCACATTTCAATTGAAAGCGCATGCGCTTCAACAACAAAAGACGATTAAAGACGTATAAAGGTTAGACTCTTTAACTAGCGGACCGCGGTCCGAATCCGGACCTTTTGGGTGTTGAAGGTGGACCTCCGGCTTCTGGATGAATAACCTCATTTCCACATTTTAGGGCCTCTTTAAACAGATTTCCATTAGGAAAAAGCAATTTTTTGTGATTATCCAAGGAGCTGGGAGCTTCGCCCCCAGACCCCCCAACGCTTTGCGTCTTCTCTGATGTGCGATCCACACAGCTACACTACAAAGAAACACAATACATTTTTTCCTTTTTTATTTCTTTTTTTGTGTCAGACAAAAATCCAAGTCGTTTTACATACTACCTGAAGTGTTTCGGTGCTCGTAGGGTACTGGTTGAAATGAAATATTCACTGGACCGCAAAGATATTCTACTTGTCAAAATGGACCTTTGATACTGATAGCTTATACACTTGAAAGCAACTGTGATATCAAAATTAAGGCTGTGGAGTCGGAAGAAGTTTGATAATTCCAGAGTCGGAGTAGTTGAAAAAAGATCGACTTCGGCCGGATACAAAACGTTGAACAATAAAATTTTTGTTTCAAATCTTTTTTTCGAAATATGTTTTCTTGTTCTCTGTTTTGCGCTCATAAAGTTTAACAGAAAATAGAAGTGCTCGTTCTTATCAGATTTTGAAAACGTCATCGTTACTAAAAAACAAATGAATAAGAACAAAAACTTTAAAAAGTCTGGTAACCTTAAAAATCTGCCAACACTGAAGCCAAAAACTGAGTCGACGAGTTATAAATCGGAGTAGTATAATTTCAGTCCGACTCTACAGCCCTGATCAAAATTGCAAGATGCAAATTTTTGCTATACAAATGTTTCGTGATAATAATATATACAACAGAAATAACTACGCGATGGTACAATATCTACAATCTACACACTGTAATCAAACTAACCAAACAATACTTGTTAGGATTATTTTGCATGGTCAAATCTCGTTTGATGGTATTCAATACAGGAGAAAACAGGTCATGTTTTTCATGTTTTTTTTCATGATTTGAAATTTTTCTGAAGCATTAGGAGACCAAATCACAAGAACTTTATCAGAATTCTTAAGACTCTTATTCAATAGCCTAATGACTCTTATACAGAATGCTTAAGACTCTTATTCAAATAAGCCCACATACATAAAAATCAAATATCACTTCAAACTATAAATCTGCTTCTAGATAATTGGCGAATTTCAAAACCACATCTCTGTGTTTGTCATGTTCATCTAAGAACACAAGCATAAGTTTAACGGGAACATCTGAAATTGGGATGACCACTTCATCATTGGAGATAGGCGGTAGTCTAAAAAGTGACTTGCAAGTTTTCATGTCCCATCTTGGTTTGAAACCTAAAATCAATAAACCCAAAAGAAGTAACATCAAAGTGAACCTATGGGGAATCACGAATCAGTGCCTATGTTTCTTGCATTTTGCAAAGTACGCTTTCGGAGGTAACGCACAACTATATGCAGGTGAACTTCCAACTCGTATTTGGATGTTATACCGGTACTCTGTATCAAGTGTGGTGAAATCAAGACTCGTAATAAAGTTGTACTTCCCACTTCTATTGCTAATTTCATCCGAATACCATCTTTTTTCCTCGTTGTTTGTCAAACTTATGAAGAAACGGATAGGATTACGTTTGACGGTGCCGTCGTAGTAATCGGTATATCTAGTGAATCTTTTTGGAACATTATAGGTAATTGGTAAGGATGCATTAACACCACAAAAAGGAGTACCATAACTGATAGATGGCCATATGTTGTTTGCTCTGACAAATTTTGAATAGCATTTTGGTGCTGTGCGATTGAATTTGCGACCAAAAATTTTAATATTGTAGTCAAGTCCAATATGTTCCAAATGTTCTCTAATCCCTGTATAATAAAACCGTAGCTTCTTCTCTTTAAGCTTCCGTAGCTCTATTGGTATCTGATCAATACAAAAGTGAAAGTTCGCTTTAGTTATTAGTTCTGGATTTTCGAAATCGTAGTCGATTCTAGAAACTTTAAAACTAAATCGTTTGGGACTAAGAGACGCATTCTCTTCAAATCCACGAAGAAGTTTGATATCCCATGAAATGTTAAGTCGGGCGCCTGTAGTGCCACTGTCTTCATAGAACAGATTTACGTCATTTGGATCAATACAAAAGTAAAAATTTTGCAATGGAGGACACTCTGTCTTTGACCATATAATATTTTGGAAAGTGAACAAGGAACCATCTAGGTTAACAACTTGCAAGTTTCCAGCAACTTGACGGCAGTAAACGGTACAGGGGATAAGCAGTAATATTGAAATCCCAACACCTGTACCCAACAGCATTCTGTAATTTAACCTATCTTTAATGAAGTGCAACCAGTCAATGCACGGTAGTTTACCTTATACAAAGCTGAAAAATTAAGCAAGCAATATTGAAAAAAGTGACATTAAAAAATTTGATGCAATATTATAGGGATATACTAGCTGTGAACTTTAAAACAGTCTTAAAATAAACTTATAGATACTGTTGGTAGGTAGCCTAAGTCGTGTAGTCATTAGACAAGTTCAGAAAACAACTTTTTTTAAAGTTTTAAGTCTTGCACACACAAAGCGTTCCATTCACTATAAAAGCACCTTGGGACATTTTTTTTAACAATATTGAAATTTAGAGGTACCCAAGCCCTTTCTTGAACTGAGGATTGATCACTTATTATTGGATTCTACATTTCTTGTAAAAAACTCTTCAGATTTCCAATACAAGTGTCAAAAGGTAGTCCAATATTTTGTCCAAGGCTCAACTGTATAAAATAGACAAAGTTGACTAAAATTTAATTGCAACCTTGACCATGTATTCAACTAAACAACTTTGTCAATCAATCTCAACTGCAAATGTACTTCAGTTGCACTCAACACAAAATAACAGTCATTTCAACGAAACTGGCCGGTAATTAAAGCTGAGGATAACCTCACAGAAAAATAACACTATGGCAATGCAAGTATCCTTCTTATGTAGGCAAAGCTTTTTACCATTCCGCAATCTGGTAGTGATGGGTTGACTCAATTCCCAATGAGTAACGACAAGAAAAAGGGCAAATCTCAAAATTTACGTTTTTCTTATTCACTTTTAAGAGAAATAATGCAGTTTCGGTTGAGATCTTACTTTGTTTAACCAGGAACAAGCGAAACCATAAAAACACCATCCATTTATCATAATACGAAAAGGTGATATAGCCTAAACGTTTTCGGGCAAACATCTAATCCTTTACAAGTGTAGATACAAACGATCTGCTTAACCATGACGCTGCAGTTCGCTGTGGTGGGAAAGGTTTGTCACTACCTTCCGGAACACTATTAGTGTAGGCACATTTGTCATGAGAAAAAGTTTCTGGGGCTGTTGAGAAGATTTCTAGGGCCCGGTACCAATTTATTTTTGGGCCCCGTTCATCGACAATGTTAGTATATTATTATAGAACAATTATTCTATTTGAATAAGATTATACTGAAGAAGCCACACTTGTGTGGCGAAAGCTTTTTTTTAAATAAATTGATTCTTCTGATTTGGTGTGATATTGTTTACTTTACTCAAAACAAGTGTTTGAAAAAAAACACTTTAGCTTCGTTAAAGGACCACTTATGCCTTTTCTTTACATCAAATGCAGAGAATAAAGTGCTTCGCCTACATCAGGGGTAGGCAAACTTTTTTTTAACTCGACGGCCGCATTAAGAGTCTGAATTTGTTCGAGGGCCACACTATAGTATAATTAAGATTATAAGCCAAAGCATAAAAGCTAAAATAGTTAAAATATAAACATTTATTTAGTTTTAAAGTGACCAAAGGAATGGATATTTTATATATTACATGAAAGATGTACAAAACGTTTGTCTCAATTATTTATTTAAGTACAACTCACATGTATCAGAAGCATTGATGAGATTTGTGCAGTTGGTCATTAACCTACTGTACTTGTAGAAAGATTATTATCTTTATCAAGATGAAATATATGCAGAAACAGTTTAAATTAAGTCCTTGTAGAAATTAAGCTTTTCAAGCAATTTTATTATTATTATTTTTATAATTGCTTCAGGTTTTCGTGGGCCGCACAGAAAATTGTCTCGGGCCACATGTGGCCCGCAGGCCGTAGTTTGCCCACCTCTAGCCTACATGGATCACTAGCGCCACTCGGTTGTCTGGATCAGCGTAATCCAACTTCTTTTCATCGCGGGCCAAAAACTTTTTTTTATCTTGCGAGCCAATGTTTTTAAATAGCGATTCATAGGCTTATTGCTGGAAAATTATACATAGCCTATGGCATGTAGTTACCATTCTCTAAAACCTCTACAGTTTGTTTCACCCTAAAATAGGGATCATTTTTACAATAGCGTTGGTGAAATCCATGAGAACCGTAGTTGTGGCCATGCGAACGCAAACCTAAAGAGCCCCGTTTCCAAGTCGCAATGCATACATGCTACGCATTGATGGCAGCTTGTTTATAAAAGGCAGATACAGTTTCTCATATCGCTTGTTAGTGAGGGTTTGGTGATCAATGTCTTATAGAAACACCAATTGATCCATTTCGTTGATGCTGAGTATTTTAATTTACGTATTTCAAAATCGATTACCACTTTTACTCCAAGGCATCGAAAAACGATTATTTCAAGATGCCGTGTTTTTGGTTTCTTTACCTGACAGATATTTCCAGATAAAACGTCATTGTGAAACTCGCTCGCCTACGCTGCCAAATTCGTGTCTTCATTTTTACAAGATTGTTTAACTGTGACGAAATACGAAGAAATTTTTACCGTAATAGTGTAACGTGTGGTGGTGATGCCGTTGAATGAAGAGCAATCCTTGACGTGCGTTGCTCAAGTGCACACCCCGAGAGTCGAACCGCGCCGCTTGATTTTGAAGCTTCTTCGTTTCAAAAGTCACGCGACCCATTTTTGAACCTATTTTTTGCAGTCGAAGTGTAACAGAACTTTGACCAATTATATTCTTTGTTTCTTTGAAAGAAGAATCTGACTTTGTTTAACTTAAACAAACTAAAAAAAATGCATATAACAACGATACACCGACTTCACCAAGTTAGCAAGGTAACCTTAATTACTATAAACCTTCTGTTTTATAGGCTAATTATGAAAGTTAGCCTACATTTTATTTAACTATCACTCCTGCTGCTTATGTAGACCTAAACCTTGACTAACGTCGCCAAACCACCGCATTGCGACATTTGGTTTTATAATGCTGTTACAGTTCAAGCTGTTTATAATCATGTTTTCTTGATCCATTTGGCTATGTAATCCAGTAGTTCTCAAACTGTGCGTCGCGACGCCCTGGTGCGTCGTTTCACTTTTCCAAGGGCGTCGCATAATAGTTCCGTTTCTTGGCTGAACTCAGTTTAAGATTATAAAAATGAAGTTAACTCTTTGAGGACCGCTGGGACACATGTGTCCCATGCACTTAGCCGATTACACCGCAATTAACTAAAAAAATTGCCACTGCTGATACCCTAACGTAGTATTGGATGTCTATCCTTCAAAAAAAATTGGAAACTGAATCATTTTTTTTGGTGTTATTTCAGTTTGAAAACAGTGAAGAGTTGAGGTTGCAAGTGCGTTTTTTCCTTCAAATTTGCGAAGCACATTATTTTATTTACATTTGTCCAAGCTCGAGTCGAACTTTGCAAAATACTTTCCGGAAAAAATTTCAAACTACGAATGGATTCGTAATCCTTTCGTGGTAGGAAATCCGGCAATTTTTGGATTTAATTAATGACGATTATCCAGCTGTGGTGAAAGAAAGCACTGCGAATTATTATCCCATTCGCCACGTCGTATTTAGCCTATGTGAAGAAAAATTTTCTGCCTTGGCGGTTATAAAAAGCAAATATCGATCACGAATAAACAGTGAAAGAGAAATGTGGGTGGCAATTTCAAAAATTCTCCCAAAATTCAATGAACTTTGTGAAAACAAACAAGCCCACACGTCACATTAAATAATATGCATTGCTTTTTGTTGTTGTATCAACAAACAAAACTTTAATAGTAAGTTTCCTCATTAACTTTTATTTGCTGGTGCGTCGCAAGTCCAGAAAACTTTTCCAGAGGCGTCGCAACAAAAAAAAGTTAGAGAACCACTGATGTAATCTATTGAGCGCTTCTTATTTCTGTGCAATGTGAATTTGTGATAAAGTCTTCTTTGTATGTTTTGTTCATTACACAGGCGAGTGTAAATAGTGTAATGCAGGTATAGAAAATGAAGTATAGACTACTACAAAATTAATTTTACCTTTTGGCAGAACCTGCATTTATCTGATGAACTGGAAAATAGAATATTTTTATTGCTCTACTAACATTTTGCACACGGTAACAACTGCACGTTTTGTTAACATTAAAAGTGTCATGAAATTGACTTTAATTCTTCTTCTTTTATTGTCGCACCTGATTCCAAGCATTGACTGCCTCTTACATGAAAAGTTTCCAAGACTTTAATTAAAAAAATATAAAGTGACTGTCAAATTGTTGTTATGGGTTCTCAAATCACCAGCGTTTGGTTTTCGGCATGAAGGCAATTTATCGAAACAACCGGGACACTAGCGAATAGTCCAAATTTTGTGGATTGATAACGATATGTATGAATTAATGCCAATATGATGTTTATTATAAAATAACTTGTGTTCTTCCTGTGTCTGCAGCCTACTAGGCTACTACCTGATGTTAAGAATAATAACAAACTTTTAATCCTGACGTATGAAGTTTATTGCCAACTTTCAATCCACGCAAAGTCGTCCGTTAGGTCAAACCTCTTTTATGCGAATTGTGGAACAGCCATTTCCAACAGCTCTGTTGAATCGCACTAAATCTTGGCGGCTGTTTGATGACGTAAGACTTGGTGTAAGATCCTAACTTTTGTTTTGTTCCTCCCTGATTCAGCGTATTGCGAATTCCAACAACTTCAATCATTTTGTAGCGTAACTTAGCTAAGATGTGGAGAAGATAACTTCGCCCTTGACAGACAGGCGACACCCTCAACATGAGGATTAATTCATGGCCGGTAGAATCATAATTGGTTGATGATGATGTTATTAGATATACTGCAGAATTTGTTCTCAGTTCAGTATTGTTCAATGTTTTGTGCATGCCTTATATTTTTTTGTAACCATAGAGCCTGTGAAACCTTTTTTCCACTGCAGTGAACAAGGATCTAAACATATTATTTTTCAGTATGGATGCGCCGTCGCCATCACTGTAGTATTGCCGTTGCTATTCATGTTTATCCGTATATCTATTGTTGATCACGGGCTATCAAAGTATTTTCGTTTTTCGTTTTGCTTTGGCTTTTCCCACATTGACAAGGTTTTTGGTGTAATCTTGCTTGTGTGTGTAATTTACCCGGATTCATGACGTTTTCGACTTCTATTTCTTGACTTTGCAGCATTGGTTGGACAGTTTTTGTACTGATCGAAACCGTTAATCGAGGAAGTAATCAATTTATTGTACGATTGTGTTTGTATTATATCATCATAAGCAAAGCATTGTGAAAACATGTGACCGCTGCAAACTACCCCGACAGCAAAACCCTCATTTTACATTGATTCAATGTCTGTAGATGTTGTAAAAATGATAAAATGATACATTTTGCTATCTAGGTATAAACCATTTAAACTTAATATTCTGTTGTTAACAATCAGATACTAATCAATAGATGGTACTTCTCTAAGTGTTACGTAGTTCTTTCAACAAATGGTGTTCTTCATGTTCAAGTTAGTGCCAAAGTTATCAGACTGTTTTAACAGTATTTGCAATCTACATTCTCAGTCGTGTATTTCCATGAAGCATGTTTACTATTGTGAGCATGAGGAACCTGTGGAAGAACTTTAAGAGTGGATTTTATAAGCCGATGTAAGATATGGTTTATGCACAGGTCTATGAACGCAGTCGGTACTGTAGATTGTAGATATTGTACCATCACTAGCACAACCGGGTGGTGCTAGTGATCCATGTAGGCGAAGCACTTTATTCTCTGCATTTGATGAAAAGAAGAGGCATAAGTGATCCTTTGACGAAGCTAAAGTGGTTTTTTCAAACACTTGTTTTGGGAATTGCTTCCTTTTCTCTTCTGGTACAAACCAACCAAAGCCAGGCAATGACTGTCTTCCAGGCGCGGATCTAGGAGTTTTTTTTGGGGTGGGCCAGAAAATTTGAAAATGAATTAAAAAGTAAGAAAAATAAAAAACGGATATGAACAACCAGTGGTGTAGCCAGGAATTTGGGGGGTTTGAATGCCGGCGGGCGAAGCCCGCCGGCGTGTTCGCCAAAAGCGACACCCAGCGCCGGGGGATCTGGTGGGCCTCCCCCAGAAATTTTTGAAAAATTACTTTGCATTTGGTGCATTCTGAGAGCATTTTCAACAAAAACATGGGTATAAATATTCCTGTGAAATGGTGGTTCTTCTTCTTGCGTTTGAGGCCGCCACAGATTACATTGTTACATCCAGGCGCAGCAGCCAATGGATTGTGTATTCATCGAGCGTTGTTAGGTCTACATGTCTATCTTGTGGTCGATATACAGGACATTGATAGATAATGTGGTGTGCAGTTTGAAAATCTGAGCCACACGCACAAGATGGTGAATCGGCGATGCCCCACTGGAACATGTTGCTATTCAAAACGGCCCACTCCAGTCCGCAGGCGATTGAGCTTCACCCATTCCTTCCGTGGTAGTTCTGCTCCAGGTGGGGTGTTGGTATTGGGAAGGACTGTGAATTGGGTTGGTCTCGCAACTTCTGAAAATGGTGGTGTCCGGTGGCATAGCGAAAGGATAAGATCATGTTTTCTTTGGCATTTTTTCGGTAATAAAGCTAAGTCTCTATGTTTTCTTGTTGCTAATTTCTGGCTGAGATGTTTGAATGTTTGGTATTGGTAAAACTCGCTCTTTTAATGCATTTTCGTTTAAAATTAGGCAAACTTTGTTTTAGAGACATGGAGACTGAAAGCATCATTCTCAATATCGTGACGTCACACGCGTGCCAAAGGGGGGTTGTAAGTCCGCTGTGGGACTAATATCAGCTGTTTAGAAGCATATCAAACCATTCAACAATTTCTCACAAAATTTCGGGGGGGGGGGGCTGGCCCCTTGGGGCCCCCCCCCCCAAGATTTGCGCCTGCTGTCTTCTGTCAAGAACACTTAATCTGCTATAATTCTATGCAAACGCAATGACTTATTCGTTGGTATTGTGAAATGACACTATGCTACCATTGTAAAACAAACTCAATCTTGTGGGCAGTGCCGGTCTTTGGGGTGTGCAAACCGTGCGGTCGCACAGGGCCCACAAATTAGGGGGCCCGCAATTTACTCACAAAATGCAGTAATTTTATCATTTCCAATGGAAAAATTTAACAAGTAAATTCAACAAAGGAATTAGCGACAAGAAAACATAGGGATTCAACGAGTGCAACCTATTTCGTCCCTTGAACATTTCGTATCCTGAAAAGAGCGAGAAAAAAAAAAACAACATAGCCGAAGTCGCTGATCGGAGTTGCCACAAACATTTCAAATTTTCTCTCGATCTTTTCAGGGGACGAAATAAGTCGAAATTTGATTTTGTTACACGATTTCAGGGTACGAAATCGGGGTATGAATTTTTGTTTTGCCAATAGCAAGTTTTGCCAATACCAAACATCTCAGCCAGGAATTAGCAACAAGAAAACATAGAGACATAGCTTTATTTTCGAAAAATGCCAAAGAAAGCATGATCTTATTCTTTTGCTATGCCACCGGATAGCACCAATTTACAGTAATATTCATACCCAAATTTTTGTTGAACATGCTCTCAGAATGCCCCAAATTCAAAGAAATTTTTCAAAATTTTCTGGTGGAGTCCCACAGACCCCCGCCGCTGGGTGTCCCCTTCGGCGATCACGCCGCCACCCCCCTCTCCTTTCAAAATACTTAGCTACGTTACTGAGTTAGATCATTGTCAATGGGGCTCGCAAAGCATATTCCGCACAGGGCCCGAAATAGCCTAAGACCGGCACTGTTGTGAGCATATGCATTATGCAATTCTACTCATTTTAGGCTATGTCTTATTTTATTGTTTGATATTTATGCGGCGGTCGTGATTAAACAGACACGCTTCTTTCAACTATCTTCTGAAGTTTTCCACTTTCTCACTGCCGTTTCGAGCGTGCTAACTTTTGTTGGGTTTGAAACCTTATCTTCGGTCTGACAAAGGCTCTGTTAGGTTATTGCTGCAGTTTTGCATACTTGTAAAGGCTTTGAACCTTTGACGCAGGGCCGGTTACCGAGTTAGGCAGAGTGAAGTTTACGATTGTCGAAGTTTTGTTGTCTGTAAATTATTTCATCCACTAGGCGTAAGCGCCGCTGGACTGAGAGCAGTCATAAAATTGCGTTGCACAAGCGCACACCTTGAGGTGTGAAGGCCATTGCAGCACGTCCAGGTGGACCCGGCCACCCTCAGTAACGAAAACATCACCAGATTAAACTGGACATCCGTGAGAGTGCCCTAAGTGGCGTAGTCCAACCAGACGGTTGTAACTACCAGGAGGGTAACAGGGTCGTAGGTAGGGGAAGGTCAGGTTAGTTGAGCCAATTTTTTTCCATATGAGTTGTTTTTATTTCTTCATTCACAGTGCTTTACGTCTGTTGCAACTTATATCAAACAATTTCTGTTGTAAACATCAGCCTTATCGAACGACTGCAACCAGCCTCAAAGGCGTTTAAAAACTAGCAGTCAAATGGCTGAACTAACACCACAGTGAGGGTTAGTTGTTGGTCACAGCGGTAAACCATAATCTCTTCGTGGGAAAATTGTAACATAAGATTCCCAAATCCGTTCGTCTGCATGTAATGACCGAAAAAGAAACACTCCTTTGAACGTCTATTCAAAATTGTATTTCTGTAAAATTAGCCACCTGGCTGTCGAAAATGGAATGCAACGCTGTACACCACTAAAACTTGTCACCACAGAACAGATTACTTGGATAAAAGACGGAAAATTTCTCCAGCTAGCAAGCACCAACCAAACAGTTAAATATGAGACCGACTTCCAACAAACAATTTTACGAATGACCAGAATGATTTGCAATATTTCAAAAGCACGTCAGCAGTTTCTGTGACGCAATAATGAAAGACAATTATGAAGTCATTCAAACAGGTGTTCAAAGAGGCTGATGCAATATTTCATGTTTAAACAGGTTTGACACAAGTCTTACGAACGATGGTGCAATTTTGGCTCATTTTTTAGGAAAAATTCCATGACGTAATACGCTAAGATTCAATAGACCATATCGGTTTTTATATGACGTTTGATTTGGTGAATAATTGTCGGGAACAGTTGTGTCACATACTGGGGTTAGCTGAGCCACATTTATTATTTTTTGAAAGTACAAATTGGTGTAGGCTACATATTTTTGCAAAACTTTAGTTCATATTTCAAATTATGACATCACAACAGGTTATCAAAGGTTTCCTATCCAGTACCCACACAGCAAAAACGTCAACTAACAGGGTTAGCCTTGAACCTTGGAGGTTTATATTTCTTCCATAGAAAATGAAACTTCTTATCTGACTCATCATTTATGTGTAAGCTTCAAAAGCCGTGGGCTTACATACACCCAAACACTCAGTAGGCCTAAGTACACCGTGCTTAGATGGTGGGTAGCTTGCCCACCTACCAAGGGGGAGCAGGACCTACCTATTACGAATCAGACAGCCTACCAAAATGATATAGGTGGTAATGATAAATTGTAGATATATTTCTGCGGATGCAAAAAAGTTTGCTACCTACTGCTGCTGCTACCCTCCCTTAAGCGGTTATAGGCTACCGGTCCCACCTTACAACAGCCAGAGGGAGGGTAGCATTACTGACCTTAAATTCTTCGTCGGATGGGGCGCTGCAATCTCATCATCATTATTCAAATAGTAATACAAAAATCCTTGTTCAATAAAATTCTATTTTGAATAAGGACCTTTCTGATGTTCCCCCTTTTAGAGTAAAACAGGCTGTAGAACTTATCGAAAGTAATAACAATATTTGATGTAACTTTCCTTGGATGTGTCTTGATTTTGGGCTGGAGAATCTCATTGGTAAGGTAAAGGTGAATCCCATACTTGATCCAAGCATCGGGGATGATAAGATAAAGTTCTCATTATAATAAGCCTTCGCCGGCACTAAAGGGAGTAGGGTGGCCAGTTCCTTTCTCTCGGCCGTTATTTCGTCAGCAATTATGCCCACCCAAGTTATTACACCCTGGGTAGAAGTGAGCGGCATATTTCAACAACCAGCTTAAGCCAGGAGTCGAACCAGGATTGCATGACTGGAAAGCGAGCGCCTTATCCATCCCACTGCTCATTGGTACTGGGTCCAAATTATCCTCTCAATGGCCATTGGCCTAATATTGGGTTATTACATTAGTTAATATGGTGCAAAAATTTAATAGCAACATGCGAAAGTTTGAAAATTGCACCAATTAAATCACGTTATCACTTGATAGTGACGTAATAGATTTCGTGCGTCTGCAAAGGTTTAGTTGGCGTGGTGACGTCACCATGTAGTCAGTGAAGGAAGAAAGATAAATTGTCTGCGCTGTTTGAAATGTCTATTTATGGAAAGATGTGCATCGTATGGTGTATCGGTTGGTCTTCACACAACCAAACATGTCTTGCCTGAGTTTGAGTAACAATTAACAGACCAAATAGGCTGCGCGTAGCAACTTGTATCTTTATCTTCACACTTCGCATTTGCTGCATTGGTGTCGGATTTATTTTTATTCATAGCACAAACCAAAGAATATAGTTTCTGGAAATGAATATTTAGAAGGTTTTTTGTCGGCTGCATAGCCGAGTGGTGAGAGCCCTGGAATGGCAATCGAAAGGGCGCCGGTTTGACACCGCTCAAGAACATGCGGCTGTGTCTGGCAGGACACAGGCCTGCCTGAAGGTGGACACGAAAATTGGCTTCCTTGCCTTCCAGTCCACTTAATCTAAATCTTCAACCACCGGGTGTAAGCCTGGATACGACAAACAAAAACAGAAGATTTTTGTGGCGTCAAGATTTGATTCTGTTGAAGCTTTGTTCTAATCCAAATCCGTAGCTATTTAAAGGGCTGTGAAGTTAATAGAATTTTGGCACTTGCTACAACGGATGTTTCTAATAGACTACGTCCGCCTCCACAGTCAGTAAGAAAAAATAACATTTTAATTTGAAAGAAAACAAAAGGTTGTTTTTACTTGGATTATTTGAATAAACTTCTTTTGCTAAAAACGAAAAGAAATTTTACTCCATTAAACTAAAGCTAGTCCGAAATGAAATGATCTTCTTTTCCAAAGGAGTTTATTTAAAACGAAGCATTTCAAAACCAGTACATAGAGTCTAGAATTATTTTACTTTCGTCACATTGTGCAAAATCCTCCAAGATGACCTAACAACCCTGAAAATAATTTGTGTTCAACAAAAATTGTCCAATGAAAGCTCAAATCGAAAAAGACACAACAGTTGAAAGTTAAGTAGGCTAAGGCCTAACCATTTCTGGTGTAAAATACTTTGAAACGCGACCAAAATGGTAAGTAGATCACGTAAAGAAGACACGACGGAAAGAATTCAAACAGTAAAACCCGTTAATTTTGCATTAATTCAACGTCTTCATACGTTGAATCAATGTAAAAACGACGGATTTTGCTGTCTGTGTTGCACAAAAAAAAAACTCTATGCTTTGCCATCACGCAACGCTCTGTTCCATCACGTTTTTGTCAACAACCGCTTTTAAATTTGCAAATTTATTCAAACCATAGTTTCGGTTACTGGGCTCCACAGCATTTTTTCCATCAGTAGTTGATCTATGGGTGCACTTGGCTACGCGCCCTCCGCCCCTCCCCCCAACATCGAGAAAAACATGTAGCCTAACCTAAATTGACCACCTTTTTGCAAAAATTTCTGACTCTATTTCAGTGTTGAGATAGGCCTATAAAGAAGTGTGATCGAATTTTCAAGATTTTACTGAAAGCCTACACAATTTAAAAAAATATTCTGACGAAATCTGTTTTGGTTAATCGCTTGCTGAACATGAGTTTAGTATCTACATTTTGGGACGCTCTGAATGTAATCTCTTGTAGGATAATGACAAATCAGATTGACAGGTGAACTCATTTTTGGAATCTTTAGAGATTTTTAAAGTTTTTCATTGGTTTGTGCACTTCGTAGGCTACAGTATTAGCGAAATTCGTAAAATCTTAGTAAGTTACACCATAAAAGCACGACTCGGCTACAAATTTTTTTTTTTGAGACGCTCACACGAGCTCGTTTTACGTATTTTTAAAATTTTCTTTTTCACATGTGCTAGATGAAGATGCTATTACTAGAGCGAAGTCAATTCTCAATAAATTTGTTGTGGGTTTGTCAATTAAGAGGTTAGATTGTTGTGCAAATGCCAGTATCTGATCAATGCAAAACAGCAGTATCACATTAAAGCAGTGGTTCCCAACCTGGGGTTCGCGGACCCCTTGGGAGTCCGTGAGAAAGGATTTGGTGGTCCGTGATTACCTTGATGAATTTTGAAAAAAAAAAACGAAAAGCGATCTTTTTACTTTCATTTCTCTCTTTAAATGCAAATTTGTCAAGCTCAAGCCCGCGAGAATAAACTGTACTGGTATGCGGTAAAATAAATCTAGGCCTACATAGACCTTAAACTACATCTACCACAACGCATGTCGGTTACAGTCAAATCAGGAATGGCTCGTCCATTACGTAATAGAAAGCATGCGGTGCAAGTGCAACCACAGTTCAGTCTTTTAGTTCAGGAAAGGCAACAACAAACCTCTCATTAAATTTTCTTACGTTGAAAAGGTTTCGGCATGGCACTTAATTTGGGTCACCTTATATTCAAATACTGCTGACATTTCTTGAACAATTTATTCATTTTCTTATTTGAGTAACTGTTTAAAACTTTAATCTGATATTTGCCGCAGGAGTCATAGCGGCAATGCAATATGACACAGTAGCAGTAGCCTACCGTAGCCCACAATAGTTGAATAGCATAATTATTACAAGAGTCAATAGTACGGTATGTTAATTGAGTTTCAGGCAAACTTTAGGTAGGGGTCCGCAAAATTAATAATTTGTCTAAAGGGGTCCGTGACAACAAAAAGTTTGGGAACCACTGCAAAGCCATGTAGGCTACTTTTTTTTAGTTTGAGTCTCTTTTAAACTTGAGTAAAAAACAATTTTACACCAACTGCCAACTTTTAATTCATTTGCCTTTTTGGTAAGTCGGCCTAGGTGAAAAATGTTGAACGTGTCAAGATTGCAAGATGATGTTATGGAAAGTTTTTCAAGAGACTGAAAACATGCCCAAATATGGTCACGTTTTTGTGAGCCGTAAAATCAAACATTCAAAGCATTCGATGCTGGCGTGCTGTCAATTTAAACTGTGAAAGAATAATCCAGACTTTGAAAGTGTAGATCCCATTTGCCATCCATTGGTGCATGCTGCATGGCTCCGGGAGCTACAAAGTGGATGCCTTGAGGAGGGACAGCTCAAACAAAAATAATTGCCAGCTCCAGTAGTTCTATGTCATCTCTTGGCTGAGTGACTTTCACAGACGTCTCCAAAACCTTCACCATCTCATTGTTGATGTCAACCACAGCATTGGTTGTATAATCATCAGTTGACGAGTCTTCAAATGTAGTCTGGTCAATAAACTGCCATCTTGTTTTGAAGCGCTTAAACAAGAGAACATCCGGAGCTGATGAAGTCCCCATGGCTTTAGAAAAGACTATGATGGCTGCGAATACGAGGTTTCGGTGCAGGGATGACTACAAAGAGATGTTGCATCTTTCATTGATATACGCTGGCTCAAACTTAGTGGAACTTGATAATTACACGATGCTAAAGCCTGGTGCACTCCATTAGGCATGATGGATGGGGCACGAGTTTTGTATGCAATTAAGATTGTTCTTTTTGAAAACAAGATTAAAACTGAATTTAAAAAAAATGTAATTTTGTCATCATCACAATTTTTAAAGTTGAAACGATTTGTAAATTTCATAGTGTTTGTGTATGTGTCATGGTGGTTTACTTGTCAAATTGCAGTTGATGCACCTTACAATGACTTCGAACTAATAAGTAAATTTTTCGCATATAAAGATGTTGATGAAAAAAATTCCACTATCGCAATCGCGTCATTTGCAAAGCATCACTGGTACCTTACAGAAGATTTGATACCATTTTTCCTGTTTAGTTCAAAGGTTAACTTGTCCTCAAAGGAAAAAATTGCAACAAAACTTTAAGAGCTTTGATAAAGGTACAAAATTCATCAGCCGAATTGGTTTCGCTGCTGAAAAAGGTTATGTAAAACCCCAGTTTCTCAAGGAGGCATCATCGTCATCTTCTTTAGATCAATTTGTCGGTGCTGCTTCATGGATGTTTTTTGATTTTTTTAAAATTGATACAGCATTCCTTGAACTACCCGTTGAAAGTGTGGAGTCTGATGCTTCGTGTCAACAAAGAGGCTGCATAGCCGAGTGGTGAGAGCCCTGGAACGGCAATCGAATGGGCGCCGGTTTGACACCGCTCGAGAGCATGCGGCTGTGTCTTTGGCAGGACACTTAAAGGCATGCCTGAAGGACTGAAGGTGGACATGAAGATTGACTTCCTCGCCTTCTCGTCCACTTAATCTAAATCTTCAACCACCGGGTGTAAGCCTGGATACGACAAACAAAGTATAAAAAGCTATTATCAACAGTGAATGTTTCAAATAATACTGCTGAAAGAGGAGTGAAGCTTGCTTCTGATTTCTTACATCACTCCAAAGCTGAAAAAAAGTATCAGAACATTCTCCAAGTTGTTGAAAACGATCGAAAGGTTCTTCCTAACCAGCGTGAACGTTCCTCTGGGGTTAGTTTAAAAACCTGGTTTCTGTATACATCATAAACATTGTTGCTATGCTAATGTGTATTATATTTACACATTTTGATGTACACATCAATCATTATATTACACATATTATATTACACATCATCACGTATATTATATTTACAGCATGTATTATATCTATTGGTTTAACTTTGTGTAGTACTGTGTCCGTATGAAATGACAAATTTTCAAAAACCAAAGTTTTTCGTTGCTTTGATGAAAAAAATATCAAAAACTTATGGAAATTAGGCGAAAAAGCCAATAAATTATCACAATAATACCCAAAGATTATAATGCAAACAATACGTACTTTGACATAGGCCAATAATACATTTTATAGTTGAAAATATGCTTGTATTATTGAAAAATGCTAAAAAAACAAGCGATTTTTGACTATTTTCGGTGCCGTGTGATTGCGCAATCTTTAAATCCCGTGTGCTACACCTAAATGTTGTCGAAATCAGCTGAAATTTTGCAGGTGAGTTTGTATTACCCATCCACAGAGTATACCAAAAGAAGAGCTGATTTAGAGAAGTATTTAATTTTTGGTAGGCACCAGCCACACCCTAATATATATATAGGCTAATATAATTATTAATGCAACAAAGACATCACAAACCAAAGGATAATTTGACGCCAGGTTTATAAGCCCAAAATTACGTGGGCTTATTAAGATGGGACTACTGTAGTAAAGATGTCTTTTGACAATAGGGAATAAAGCAAATTTATTACAATTTGCAGTATTTATATATATGATATTCAAATCGTTTTGATTACATAAAGGGTTTGTGTGTCACCCTTAGATTGCATGTTTATCAATCTGTTTTAACGATTTAAAACTATTAAGACTATACTTCAGAAGGTGTATAAATGCTGTTTGCTGCATGTACCTCAGTTTTATTGGTAGGCTTATTTCTTGCCTCTTGCAGTGCATCTTCTTGTGGTGGAGGAAGATTGCAAGTTTATCTAAATGGTTCCTTACATACTTTTGAAAACATTGGAAGAGCGACAACTGAGTGTCCTTCATTGCAATCAGACCTGTACTTCACTAAGCAAGCTTCTATGGACATAAATGTGTTTTATGATGAAGCATTTGCTGTTCCTGATCTGGCTAGGATTAACATATCATGGGGTATGACACTTTTTCATCACTCCATGAAAAATGCCCTTCCTCTTCCCAATACATACAGTTTTAAAATTTCTCAATATCTTCCAAGTGCAAAAAGTGTACACCTCGATAACGTTTGTGATTTTAAATTTTGTACAAGTGACATATCAGCAGAATTACTAAAGCATGAAGAATTATTAAAGCATAAGGATGATCAGTTGCAGTTTTATTACACAGGGCGTCCTGAGCCTGTTCTTGGATATAACTACTTAATTGAAATTCCTGGTTCTAACATAAATCTTACAGGACCAAAATGCTATTCAGAAAACGTCAGAACAAACAACATATGGCCATATATTGGTAACGATAGTGCGAATTGTGGAGTTAATGCGTCCCTACCAATTCACTATAATGTTCCAGAAAGATTTGGTAAAAATGCAGACTTGAAAATAGAGTGGAATTGTACTTCTGGTTCTAAAACTTGCTCTGGAAGTTACAACCTTAAAATCGGCATGCAGAGTGGAGTTTACATCTTCACCATGCCTGAATTTACCACGCTTGATAACAAATACGTTATAACGTTGTATGCACCTAAAATCGGCAGATCCACACGTACTTGTACGTTACCTTTCAAAAAGTAGCCTACTTTGCAACATGCATGAGAAACATGACACTGTTTTCCCAGTTTCAATTCCACAGGTCGTAGTTTGTGGAATCATTTTGATGTTAGTTTTGTTGGGTTTATTGATATTGGGTTTCAAAGCAAGATGGAACATGAAAACTTGCAAGTCATTTCTCAAGCCACCGCCTATCTCCAATGATGAAGTGGTCATCCCAATTTCAGATGTTCCCGTTAAACTTATGCTTGCGTTCTTAGATGAAAATGGTAAACACAGAGATGTTGTTTTGAAATTCGCCACTTATCTTGAGGCAGATTTGCAGTTTGAAGTGATATTTGATCTTTATGCACGTGGACAGATATATGCTGATCCTGTGAGTTGGTTGAATAAGAGTTTTAAGCATGCTGATAAAGTTCTTGTGATTTGGTCTCCTGGAGGTTCAGAAAAAATTTCAAATCATGAAAAAAAACATGAAAAACATGATATGTTTTCTCCTGTATTGAAAACCATCAAACGAGATTTAACTATGCAAAAAAATCCAAACAAGTATTTTTTTGGTTATTTTGATTACTGCAGTGAAAGAGACATTCCTGATGAGTTTGTAAATGATGAGTTCACTCATTTTGTTTTGATGGAGCAGTTTGAGAGTTTATACTTCAAGTTGAACACTATTGAAGAAAGTTACCCCGGAAAAGCTTTAAGAAATCCTAAAGCTTCACTTCAGCAATATTCAGATCCAAAACTAAATAATCACGGAGAAAGACTTAAAAAATCTATTGATGAAATGTGTGAGTTTGTGAAGAAAAACTCTGAGGTGTGATGAACCTCATAATGAGGAACAATTTCCATCCCCACATCATGTTGATGTAAAAATGCAGAACATTTTAGAGATAGTTCCTCCTGCTGAATGTGAAGTTTTGATGAAAAAGCATCAAATTGGTATCGGAGAGCCAGAGACATTAGTCCTTCTTGATGAACCAAATATCAAAGAACTGAATGTGAACCAACACTATATTTCAATTGAAAGTACAAGCTTGAGAAATTCACAATTAAACTTAGTTAAATCGAAACATCAAACCGACAACAAGTTTTCTAACAGAAAAAGGTATAATGATAAGAGAAACGTTTTTCAACTGCCTATGAATAGTAGTTTGGCCGGTGAAAGCAATGAATTTGATTTAAGTGGAGACTTAGATGAAACATCTGTCAAAATAGAAAATGTGGATAATGTGCCCTGCGGTAGCAAAAAAAAAGAAAATGCTCAATTCCATTCTGACAAAGTTAAAGACACAACAGATCCATCTCTAGATGATGGTTATGGTAGCTACTTGACACATACTGAAGATTTTAGTTTGGAAGTTGATCGGAATTTACGTGATGCAAATCCATCAGTACCCTCAGTCCAATGCTGTTTGCCAAATCCTGCACTTACACTTGTGCCTTTAGACATGGAGTCAGATCCTATGCATTCTTTATCTCTTATTAATCCAGACTGGATATGATGTACGGTACTACGGTACATACAGTATTTGTGTTTTCTTATTAGGATCAACCAAACAATTTCATTTTTCAGAAATTTGTTTTGTATATATGCAGGCAACTTTTTCTTTTTTCATATACATTCGGTAGCTTTACTTTTATCTCTTTCTACAAGCATTTAAGTATATGCCAATATTGATTTTTGGTGACCAGTGGCCACAAATTCTCAGTGTACACAACAAGGTACTCGTAACCGTTGTAACTATTCAGCCCATTCACTGGTTGGATACTTCTGAATGGAAGTCTTGCAGTACTGGTAGGCTGATTTAGAGTTGCAGGGTTATTTCAGTACTGTAGTGATATTATAATTTCAGTGTTACTATAAAGAAGGTTTCGTTACTGATTCCGTCTATTACTATCATTATTTTTATTGCGTATGAGCCAGATCAGTTTGTTTAACCGTTTGTCCTGTGACGGGGGGGTCGGGTGGGATTTGGTACTTTTCAAAGCAATATTACTAAAGAACTACGCAATCCACACCTTTGAAATTTTTTGACTTTTCCTAAAAATTATTCAAGAATTTATTTCGATTTAAATGACGTTGCTATTGTCTATAGTTTTAGAGATACGACATGATTTTCATAACATACTCTGGTATTTTAGCCTGCTACTAGCTAGCCCTTTTGTTTTCAAATTATACGGATTAATAGGATTACTGAGTGCCGCCGTGCGTGGAACTGCGACGCAGCTATCTCATGACTTGGTTTTGTTGGAACGCATTCAACCGTAATGATTCCGCCTTTTGTTTGCAAACTAGAGTTTTGAGTTGCTTTGATTAATCTTTTAATTACATCTGAGTTTCTTTGAAATTATCAGAGAGCATACGATAAACCATGTTGAAAAAGATGTCATTTAGCATAGTTTTCTATGGCGAATACATTTTGTTTCTGACTTATAACAAGAAGCAATACGAAAATTGTTGACAAAACTCAGTTTATCTCATAAAACAAACCGACTGATGTGGTAAGTTTCTTGTTGATTTCTTGTCGGAAAATAACAAGGAGTGAGTTCTTGACCCCCCAATAAACTTCTGCAGTACCGGTACACTTATATTCACATGGATGTTGCTAAAATGTATTATAAAACCGAGAGATTGAAGAATACTGAAAAGAACTTGACATCGGCTATCTAAATTGCTCTGCTTTTGTGGAAAAACACGCGCAACTAAATTATTGTGCTTTGACAAACATTGCACATATTGTATAAGCACTGAATTTTTACCTAAATGGTAATTTTGCAGTTGCTTGAGAGATTACAAAATTATTTTTTCTCTACGAGGATTCAAAAGTTTGATACATCTCAGCAGAAACACTATTAGGACCAACTCAATAAATTCAAACTTTTTATTCAAATGTTGGTTTTCAAAAGCTTATTTTCACAAAACGGTGTAAGCCTATATCTTTTTCTCAATAAATTTGGACATTTATGTCATTTGGAGTAAAGTTGTTGGTTGGGTTGAAAGAATCTGAAATCAATGCCTCGTTTTTGTAACGTATTGCAACGTAATCTATCAGTCAGCCGCTTTTGTGCCCTTTTGTTTTCGAATACATTTCCGTGACAAAAGATTGGGTTTTGTAATAACGTCATCAACCGCGAAGTTGCATTCTTTGACTGCATCTCAAACGCTATACCATACTCAGCAATTTTTCTAAAGCAATGTTACACAAAATGCATATCTGACAAAATAAGGGAAATATGTTGAATTGAATCATTTTTTATACGGATCGTTTTCCTTGTCTCATAAAACTAATTAGAAAAAAAGGAAAAACGAATTTTATCGTTTGGCATAAAAATTTGTATATTGAGGTTCACCTTGGTTTGCAGGAGAAATAAAAATCACTACAAAGGATTGCTGTTCTAAGTGATTTTCACAGCTATTTGATCCTACGCGATGATATCAATTATAGTTTCTATCAGATGAAACTTGTTCAAACTATTTTTTTTTAAACTATGGTTCATTCAAGAATATAATACTATAATACTATAATACATCATTATGATATATTGTGACGTGGTCTATCGGCCAGCAGTAGTTTACGCGCCTTTTGTTTTTGAGTGTGTATCAATCATAAAAGATGGCTTTTGCAGTAAGGCCGTCAACCGCAAACTGCATCTAAAGTGCTATTTCAACATTTGAAGAGAAAGAAATCTTCTAATGCGTAAGAAATAGCTTGCCACAAAATGCATGTCCAACAAATTAGAAAAAAATGTAGAAAACGTTATCCTGCAAATCTAGCTGACAACATGAAAAAAGCCATGCCAATCGTTTAGACACAAACGCGTATTTTTAAAATATCAATAACCTTCAATTTTACCGAAGGAAAAAGTCAAAACTTTAGTAATTGTTTTTTTTTGTACGACAATAGCAATCAGCCTAAAAAAGATTTTTTTGCAAGATTTGATATCTTGCTAAATGTATTTATTTTTCGTATCGTTATCCCACGACTTTGAGTTTGTCACACAGAACTGGATTTCCATTTGGCAATGTACAAACGTCAAACGACCTCTTCTATAACCTACCAATACGATTTGACTAAGCGATTATTATCACTACACTTTATCAAAATTGTTTGCAAAATTTTTTCATTCAAAGTGATCATTGTTGGTAAGTATGGAAACATATCACTTTTGCAATGCATCGTGACATAGTTTATCTCTTTTTGTTTTGGAGTGCATGAAGTTGGAACGAGCTCCTATCGAAGCAAGTGGCTACCTTTGGATAGGTTGTTGTTCAAATACCAGGTGACACCATCAGGCTACCTTACTTTTCTGTATTCAACCGCTCGCCATACAGCAAATCAGTCATTTTTTACATCGATTCAACGTCTCTAGATGTTGAAACAATGTTAAAAACGAATGAATAGCTCCCTGGTATGTGCTGCAAAATACAAAGTGTTTCTTGATCATGTATAATCAAATTAGACAGTGTTAGTGTGAAAGGAAAACTGAACTAAACACAATTGACGCCAAATAAAATGTTTACTAAAATTCATTGCTTGATTTAGTTCTAATATCAAGTGATGACAGTACGTTTGAAAATATGTAGACTATAACATGTGGCTCAAAAAGAACTTGAAACAGTTTTTTTGCGGTGATTTTGTCGCTCTGCAAATGTTGAGACAAAGCGAAAGATTTTTACAATGCCTCCGGCAAAACAACAAGCAAACGTAAGTCGGACGTCAATTACGATTTCATTGAAGCGTGGACGACGTCTACGCGTAAAAGATTAAAGTCCAAAACAAAAGAATCCGCCCGTCACACTCAATTATAAAGTAATTAAGAAGCGGTTTCTCAAATCAAATACAAAAATACGACCAGCGATCAAATTATTTCATTTTTCAAGTTGTGCTGTTGAACAAATTGCAAAAGATTTTCGATGCTGTGTTGTCAGATGAATTACACCATGTAACAAAAAATTAGTTGTGTCAAGTTTTTAGTATTTTTTGAAAGATATAGTTGATTAAAACATGCTTCTAGCAATTTTTTTCCACAAGTGTCGTTTAAAAAATATTTATTTAAGGTTTTTGAACTTCTAGTACCCTGTTTCTCAAGCTCTTACTCTAAATTCCTTATAAGGTCGGTAAACTATGACATCATAGTGGCTATCATTTTAGCTTCATAACTGTAGCTTGTATCATAACAATGATCTTTGTTTGGTCATAGTCGCGGAATAGAGCAAGTAGGCTACAAAATTTCAAGTTGTTTTTATTCACTATCAATGTAATCAGAAAATATAGAACTTAAAACTTTTCAATCATTCATTGTTTCTTACTGTGTTCTGTAAAAAGCTCCAGCCTAAATTGCAGATAAGTTGGGAATTGAATCATCTCGTGAATGCAAACATTTTACTGATTGTTTTGAAACTTTTTGCTATGTTTGTGGTCTATCTATATCAGTAACCATATCAGACCAACAAGAGAAATGTGCAATGAAACAAAGCTAGAAGCAAAGCTTTTATACTTATGAAATGTATTTTGGTATGGAAATTAGTGACCAAATTGACCAAGTTAAAAGCTGTGCACCTTATGTGATCTGCAGAACACATCGGTCCAATTTAGATGGCTGACTATGGGGAAAACGACATTTGATGCTACAGTATTTGCTAATTCAAGAGTTTGGAGAGAACCCCGAAACCATACAGAAGACCGTTGTTGCTATATGGTTGACAGCTCACGGTTTAGAAAAACAAAAAAACGATATGACATTGCATATTCTTCCATATTATGTTCTATTGCACCTGTTTCGCATAGCAGTCAGCAGCTGAGTTGCCGATTCTCAAACCCTAGAGCAAAAAAAGCTGCATAAGACATGGTAGTGTCTCAAGATATAGAAAAAGTCTCTCATGACGAATTCAACATACCTAATACAGACATAAATTCAGAATTTTGGTAATAGGCTCAACGAAACAATAATTATTATCACTTTTTGGAAACAATGTGATAAAAGAATATGAAAAATGGTGTGTTTCATGTCCATAAAAATGCATTTCCTGCACTCCCATCTTGATTGTGTTGATCCCTATGGGTGATTGATGGAAGCGGAAAAGATGGTGAAAGATTTCATCTTATATGGAAAGAAAATATCTAGGGCGGTGGATTTGCAACATAAAATGGGGGGGGGGTGTATGGTCCGCAATACGAGAAGATTTCTCAGTGTATAGACTCAAGTCACACAAATGTGACCACTTTTGAAGTGTTTTCATCTTTGCATGATGCATATATGGCTTATATCTGCATTTTATTTCTTTGTGTTTGCATGTTTACACGTTTAATAGAAAACTATGCTGGTTAATACAGAAAATCTCTGAGTAAAACTAACAATCAGAAAAAGTGACATTTTATCAAAAGTAAGGACACTTCAGAATTTTTTTTGCTATTTTGGTGATTAGTTTGAAGTAACAGAACGCAATACATAAAAATTTTTCCGCAACTAAAAATTTTCCGAAATTTTGTTACATGGTGTTATCTGCATCATTTGAAAATTTGATTGTTCTATCTTGGGTAGTTTTTGAGTTACACGAGCTCAAAGTGCTGGTGTCGAACCGACACCCCCGTTCGCAAGTCAACTGGCCAAAATACGTCACAGGAAATAGGGTTAAACATAGATTTGTACATGAACTGCATGAATGCATGAACAATATTGTCAAATGAGTGATGCGATTAACCGGATTGATTTACTTATGCAACTATTTGTCATGTCGCTTATGAAATTGCTTGTTATTTTTATGTTTGCCACATTTTTGTATCTCTGATCCTGCCCCTACCACAAGTTGTTATTAACGAAGATCTAATGTTGTTCTGTTCTGTATATAATCAAGTGTACTATGACAAATACATGAACGCAATTTCCAACACCATTGAGTTAATATTTGTCCAGTATTTTCAATGTCTATTCACTGCTCTTTGTTCGTGATTGTAAGTTTCCCTATTAATTGCTGATAGCCAAATAACTTTATGGCGTGTATCATGGCACAAAAAAGTGCAAACGTTTACAGCTAGTTACAAGCGACCTGCTACATACCACCCTAATTTTTTTCATCTTTGTAGTATCATCTAACAAAATTTTTATATTTAACAAAAAAAGACGAAATTTTTTCTGATGACAAATATGCCGACACTAATTGCACATAATTAGGGAACTGTGTTCCGAAAGCTAGTGACAAACCTTTCCCACCACAGCGAACTGCAGCGTCATGGTTAAGCAGATCGTTTGTATCTACACTTGTAAAGAATTAGATGTTTGCCCGAAAACGTTTAGGCTATATCACCTTTTCGTATTATGATAAATGGATGGTGTTTTTATAGTTTCGCTTGTTCCTGGTTAAACAAAGTAAGATCTCAACCGGAACTGCATTATTTCTCTTAAAAGTGAATAAGAAAAACGATTATTTTGAGATTTGCCCTTTTTCTTATCGTTAGTCATTGGAAATTGAGTCAACCCATCACCATCAGATTACGGAATCCTATAAAGCTTTGCCTACATAAGAAGGATACTTGCATTGCCATAGTGTTATTTTTCTGTAAGGTTATGTCTCAGCTTTAATTACCGGCCAGTTTCATTGAAGCGACTTATTTTGTGTTGAGTGCAACTGAAGTACATTTGCAGTTGAGATTGATTGACATAGTTGTTTAGTTGATTGCATAGTCAAGGTTGCAGTTAAATTTTAGTCAACTTTGTCTGTTTTATTTATTTTGAGCCTGGGGCAATATCAATCACTTGAAAAGCATGCCATTTTTAGCACTCACTGTTTGTATTCAAAACAGGAAACAGTTTATACGTCATCGGGTTAACAGTAATGACATGTAAACGCGAAAACATAGCATTCTAAACTTTGGAATTAACAACTAAAGGCCGCAATAATTGTTTGTTATGAGAAATACTTTGAAAAATTCATTCAGTTTTGTTAAAATTTGTTTTTTCCAAAAATTTTATTCGCCCACTCGAGCCTATTTCAATTTACCTAAGCCTATGCTGACAGCGACTAAAGGCACAAGCTTCATATCTTTTGTGTTATTCACCGTTTTTTATGGTTCAAAGATGATGCTGTATATACGATATTGATGTCTCAAGCAAGGTCACTATTGCTATATACTGTAGGCTGGGCACAACTTGTATCTGTGCCAATGTCATGTTTAGTTTCTGCTTAAATTTCTGACGTCACATTCGAAACAATACTGGTCATAAAGTAGCAGACGTTACTTTTGTGTGTGTGTTGTTACCTATTTTACAATTACACATGTCATCATGCGAGCTTAACATTTGATTGGAGGTCGATTTACTAAGCTTGGTGAGAATCGCTAGTATTGATAGTCTGAGTGGTTGATAGATATAGCTTTTTGTTATATTTTATGCTATTTTTACCATACAAAATATTGGACTACCTTTTGACACTTGTGTTGGAAATCTGAAAAGCATCTGGCCACAGGGACGAACTTGTCATTTTTTTTAAGTGAAACTTGGAGTTTTGCGGTGACTTGACGTTTAGTGATTTTCAACGATTTTTATTTTTAAAACTATTATTTTAAAGAAATATAAAGTACATTTAACCTAATGTTCAAAATTAAAATTTGATCGGCTTCCAGTCATTATTACAAGTTTGCATTTTGAAAAGGCCTGTGTATATTGGGCGCTATCCCAGACAGCAAAATCCATCATTTTTACATTGATTTAACGTCTGCAGACGTTGAATCAATGTAAAAATGTCGAATTTTGCTGTCTGGATATGTCTTTACCTATGTACTAGTTCGTTGTTCGTAGCTATGAATGTATCTTACTAGCCTGAAAACAGCTCGCTAGTGTTTTTGCATACGGTACTTTGGTGTGTTAGTTCTGAACGATATATTTCTTTATTCATTGGCAGTTGAAATCCTGCATCATTTTCTTGCACTTATTTGTATGTATAGGGCATCTCATTCATTTGCGACTTCCGCACTTCGATTTTATCGCGATACTTTGCAAAGTTGCTTTAGTTTACGTCCGTTTTACGTACATAATTTCATCATATAAGTTGTACAGAGACCTGATTTCTCAATGCAAATGTCGCCATTTACTGCCAATTGTTGTACCTTAAGCCATGAAAGCAATTGCTATTAATCAAATACACTTGCTTCTTCACTATTTTGCATGAGCATTTCATTTCAGTGTTTTATTATTAAAGCAATCAAAAAATAAAAATAAGCAAAAAGAAAAAGCATACAGTTGTACACGAACAATAGCGTCGCAAAAGTAGCCAGAAAACATTTCAGCACGATCACAAGTCGATGCAATGCATTGCAATCGGCTCAGTAAAGCTTGGCAGACTTTTCTGATTTAAGAACACTTTCGACCAGAGACACATAATATAATACTTGATGTATTTATATTTCATAATATAAATACTATATAATATAAATAATACATAATACCTTATGAGTCCCTGCCTTGGACCTACGCGACTGATCAGCTTTGCATCAATTACAAGAACATGACATAATCACACAATGATGTAAAACGTCAATATCAACAAACAAAAAGCAGTTTTTGAAGGGTAAATATCTTTAATGAACAGAGACCATGTAGGCCTACCAATTACAAGAAAGGTCGAAGAATCCAACGGTCAGTGATCAATGCTCAGTTCAAGAAAGGGCTTGGGTACCTCTAAATTTTAATTTTGTTCAAAAAAATATCACAAGATGCTTTTATAGTAAATAGAACGCTTTGGATGTGTGAGACTTTGAACAAAAGTTATTTTCTAAACCTGTTTAATGGCTACACGACTTACCTAGGCCTACCAATAGTATCTATAAGTTTATTCTAAGACTGTTTTAGAGATCACAGCTATATACCCTATAATATTGTATCAAATTTTTAATGTCACTTGCTTAATTTTTCAGCTTTGTTTTAGGTAAACTACAAAACCGTGCATTGACTAATTGCACTTCATTAAAGATAGGTTAAATTATAGAATGATGTTGGGTAAAGGTGTTGGAGTTTCAATATTGCTGCTTATACCCTTTATACCCTTTGCCGGTTATTGTGGTGGCTCTTCTGGTAGCTTGCAAGTTGTTAACCTCGATGGTTCCTTGTTCACTTTCAAAGACATTTCAAAGTCGAAAGAGTGTCCTTCATTGCAAACAGATCTCTTCTCTATTGATGGAAATGACGTAAATCTGTTCTATGATGACAGTGACGCAACAGACGCCCGACTTAACATTTCATGGGATATCAAGCTTCTTCGTGGATTTGAAGAGAATGCGACTCTTAGTCCCAAACGATTTAGTTTTAAAGTTTCTAAAATCGACGACGACGGCGGTATTAACAAAGTTAAAGCGAACTTTCACTTTTGTACGGATCAGATACCAAAAGAGCTGCTTAAAGAAGAGAAGCTGCGGTTTTATTATACAGGGATTAAAGGAAGTCTGTCTGGACGTATTGAATTTGACTACAAGATTGAAATTTTTGGTCGCAAATTCAAACGCACAGCACCAAAATGCTATTCAGAATTTTTCAGAGCAAACAACATATCGCCATATATCAAACCTGGTATTCCTTATTGTGGTGTTAATGCATCCTTACCAATTACCTATAATGTTCCAGAAAGATTCATTAGGTATACCCATTACTACGACGGCACCGTCAAACGTAATCCTATCCGTTTCCTCATAAGTTTGACAAACAACGAGGAAAAAAGATGGTATTCGGATGAAATTAGCAATAGAAGTGGGACGTACAACTTAAATTCGACTCTTAATTTCACAACACTTTATAACATCCGAATAAAAGTTGGAAACTCATATCATTGTGCGTTACCTCCAAAAGCGTACTTTGCAACATGCAACATACATGAGAAATATGACACTGATTCCCGAGTTTCAACTCCACTGGTCGTAGTTTGTGGAATCACTTTGGTATTAGTTCTTTTGGGTTTATTGATATTAGGTTTCAAAGTAAGGTGGGACATTAAAACTTGCAAGTCATTTTTCAAGCCACCGCCTATCTCCAATGATGAAATGGTCATCCCAATTTCAGATGTTCCCGTTAAACTTATGCTTGTTTTCTTAGATGAACATGATAAACACAAAGATGTTGTTTTGAAATTCGCCACCTATCTTGAGGCAGATTTGCAATTTGAAGTGATATTTGATCTTTATGCACGTGGACAGATATATGCTGATCCTGTGAGTTGGTTGGATAAGAGTCTAAAGCATTCTGATAAAGTTCTTGTGATTTGGTCTCCTGGGGCTTCAGAAAAAATTTCAAATCATGAGAAAAACGATGAAAAACATGACATGTTTTCTTCTGTATTGAAAACCATCAAACGAGATTTAACTATGCAAAAAAATCCAAACAAGTATTTTTTTGGTTATTTTGATTACTGCAGTGAAAGAGACGTTCCTGATGAGTTCGTGAATGATGAGTTCACTCATTTTGTTTTGATGGAGCAATTTGAGAGTTTATACTTCAAGTTGAGCACTATTGAAGAAAGTTACCCCGGAAATGCTTTAAGAAATCCTAAAGCTTCATTTCAGCAATATTCAGATCCAAAACTAAATAATCACGGAGAAAGACTTAAAAAATCTATCGATGAAATGTGTGAGTTTGTGAAAAAAAACCCTGATTGGTGTGATGAAGCTCATGATAAGGAACAATTTCTATCTCCACATCATGTTGATGTAGAAATACACAACTTTTTAGAATAGTTCCTCCTTCTAAATGTGAAGCTTTGATGAAAAAGCAACCGATACTCATCAGACATTCAGAAACTCTTGATGAACCAAATAACAAAAAAATGGATGTGAGTCATCAGTCCACCTCAATTGAGAGCACAAGCTTGGAAAATAATCAATTAAACTTAAGTAAATCGAAACGTCAAGCCAACAATAAACTTTCTGAAAAGAATAGATGTGATGATAGACCAAAAGTTTATCAACTGCCTAGAAGTTGATCGGAATTTACGTGATACAAATCTATCAATAACCTCAGTCCGATGTTCTTTGCCAAATCCAACTGCACCTATACTTGTGCCTTTAGATATGGAGTCAGATCCTATCCATTCTTTATCTCTTATTAATTCAGACTGGGTATGATAACTTTATTTGTCAATTAGAATCTACAATAATAGGCTACACAATAAGCTTGCATCACAATAACTTAGGCTGCAATTTACATACATAAAGAAACGCCTAAGAAAGCTTGGTGTTGAACAATTCAATCTGATCAGCCAAGAGCAGCAAAAGGGTTTGATCGTCCAGTCATGTTCTCTGAGTAATAAATCTGACCATATCTCTAGGTGGCAATGGCTACTTTTATTTGATAGTGCTTCTTCAACGGATTAATCATGTTTGGTCCCAAATTGTATGTTTTGGTGGTGCGAACAAATTATTAAGTTGTGATTGAGCAATGCATACAGATTACGCATAGATGGTAGCTTGTTTATAAAAGGCAGCTATAGTTTCTCATATCGCTTGTTAGTTAGGATTTGGTGATCAATGTCTTATAGAAACACCAATTGATCCATTTCGTTGATGCTAAGTACTTTAATTTACGTATTTCAAAATTGGTTACCACTTTTTCTCCAAGGCATGGAAAAACGATTATTCCCAGATGCCGTGTTTCAGTGTTTCTTCGCCGGACAGATATTTCCAGATAAACGTGTCATTGTGAAACTCACTCGCCTACGCTGCCAAATTCGTGACTTGATTTTTACAAGATTGTTTAACTGTGACGAATACGAAGAAGTTTTTACAGTAATATTGTAACGTGTGGTGGTGTAGCCTATTGCCAAACGCTTGATTATCAACCTTTTATATTCTTGTTAAAAACTCGAGTATTTTTAGTGAACTTTGAAGATGACATTGATAGCCGTTCCAAAGATAATTCTATATGTCTTAGCTAGTGATGTACAGTAAGTCGTTTTAAGCAATTTTATTCATTGATGATCCAAAAAATCAAAAATCTGGCATAAAAAGCATTTTTTTCTATGCGGACCCGTTTTTGAACCTATTTTTTGCAGTTGAAGTTTGACAGAACTTTGACCAATTATATTCTTTGTTTCTTTAAAAGAAGAATCTGACTATGTTTAACTTAAACAAAACAAAAAAGCATATAACAACGATACATGGACTTCACCAAGTTAGCAAGGTAACCTTAATTACTAGACCTTCTGATTTATATAGGCTAATTATGAAAGTTAGCCTACATTTTATTTAACTTTCACTCCTGCTGCTTATGTAGACCTAAACCTTGATTAACTTCCTAAATCAAACCACCGCATTGCTACATTTGGATGAATAATGCTGTTACCGTTCAAGCTGTTTCATAATCATGTTTTCTTGATCCATTTTGCCACGTAATCTATTGAGCGCTTCTTATTTCTGTGCAATGTGAATTTGTGATAAAGTCTTCTTTGTGTGTTTTTTTCATTACACTGGCGAATGTAAATAGTGTAATGTAGGTATAGAAAATGAAGTAGGCTACTACAAAATTAATTTTACTTTTGGGCAGAACCTGCATTTATCTGATGAACTAGAAAATAGAATATTTTTATTGCTCTACTAACATTTTGCACACCGTAACAACTGCACGTTTTGTTAACATTAAAAGTGTCATGACATTGACTTTAAATCTTCTTCTTTTATTGTCGCATCTGATTCCAAGCATTGGCTGCCTCTTGCATGAAAAGTTTCCAAGACTTTAATTAAAAAAATATAAAGTGACTGTCAAATTGTTATTATGGGTTCTCAAATCACCAGCGTTTGGTTTTCGGCATGAAGGCAATTTATCGAAACAACCAGGACACTAGTGAATAGTCCAAATTTTTGTGGATTGATAACGATATGTATGAATGAATGCCAATATGATGTTTATTATAAATTAACTTGTATTCTTTCTGTGTCTGCAGCCTACAAGACTATAACCTGATGTTAAGAATGATAACCAACTTTTATTCCCGACGTATGAAGATTATTGCCAATTTTCAATCCACGCAAAGTCGTCCGTTAGGTCAAACCTCTTTTATGCGAATTGTTGAACAGCCGTTTCCAACAGCCATTGCGCTTAACTGTTGAATCACACTAAGTCTTGGCGATTGTTTGATGACGTAAGACTTGGTGCAAGATCCTAACTTTTGTTTCGTTCCCCCCTGATTCAACGTATTGCAAATTCCAACAACTTCAATCATTTGTAGCTTAGATAAGCTGTAACTTAGCTTAGATGTGGAAAGAATAACTTCCCCCTTGACAGACAGGCCACAACCTCCTCAACATGAGGATTAGCTCATGGTATAATCATAATTGATGATGATGATGATGTTATTTGATATGCTGCAGAATTTGTTCTCAGTTTAATATTGTTCAGTGTTTTGTGCATGCCTTATATTTTTTGTAACCATAGAGCCTGTGAAACGTTTTATCCACTGCAGTGAATAAGGATCTAAACATATTATATTTCAGTGTGGATGCGCAGTCGCCATTAGTATTGCCGTTACTATTTATGTTTATCCGTATATCTATTGTTGATCACGGGCCATCAAAGTATTTTCGTTTTGCTTTTTGCTTTGACTTTTCCCACATTGACAAGGTTTTTGGTGTAATCTTGCTTGTGTGTGTAGTTTAAGCCGATTCATGACGTTTTCGACTTCTATCTCTTGACTTTGCAGAATTGGTTGGACAGTTATTGTACTGATCGAAGCCGTTAATCGAGGAAGTAATCAATTTATTGTACGATTGTGTTTGAATTATATCATCATAAGCAAAGCATTGTGAAAACATGTGACCGCTGCAAACTACCCCGACAGCAAAACCCTCATTTTACATTGATTCAATGTCTGCAGATGTTGTAAAAATGATAAAATGATAGATTTTGTTATCTAGGTATAAACCATTTAAACTTAATATTCTGTTGTTAACAATCAGACACTAATTAATAGATGGTACTTCTCTAAGTGTTACGTAGTTCTTTCAACAAATGGTGTTATTCATGTTCAAGTTAGTGCCAAAGTTGTTAGACTTTTTTATTAACAATATTTGCAATCTACATTCTCAGTCGTGTATTTCCATGAAGCATGTTTACTATTGTAAGCGTAAGGAACTTGTGGAAAAACTTTAAGAGTGGATTTTAAAAGCCGATTTAAGATGTGGTTTTATGCACAGGTCTATGAACGCAGTCGGCACTGTAGATTGTAGATATTGTACCATCGCGCAGTTACTTGTGTTGTGTATATTATTATTATGAAACGTTTGTATAGCAAAAATTTGCATGTTGCAGTTTTGATCAGGGCTGTAGAGTCGGCTGAAATTATATTACTCCGATTTATAACTGGTCGACTCAGTCTTTGGTTCCGATTTATAACTGGTCGACTCAGTCTAAAGTTTTTGTTCTTGTTCATTTGTTTTTTAAATTTAATTTCGCTTAAGTTGCGATTGAAATTGTAACGATGATGCTCACAAAATCTGACAAGAACGAGCACTTCTATTTTCTATTAAACTTTACGAGCGCAATACAGAGAACAAGAAAACATATTTCGAAAAAAGATTTGAAACAAAAATTTTATTGTTCAACGTTTTGTATCCAGTCGGAGTCGGTCGTTTTTCAACAACTCCGACTCTGGAAATATTAAACTTCTTCCGACTCCGCGACTTCGACTCCACAGCCTTAATTTTGATATCACAGTTGCTTTCATGTGTATATGCTATCAGTGTTTGAATATTTTAAGTTCAATAAACAGAACTTCGTTTCATAACGTTAAACTTTTCCTTCGTCGTTGTCGTCATGTGAGCCTCTGGGGCCAAGAGTCTAACCTTTATTCGTCTTTAATCGTCTTTTGTTGTTGAAGCGTGTGCGCTTTCAATTAAATTTGTGAACATTTTCACCACATAAAAAATGTTCTTTCAATCTATTCTGGTTTGATAACAATAGTTCGCTTTTACTTCTAAATTTCCGAACACATACGTTTTCTTTTTCTCCTTCTTTGCACACGACGATACTTTTGAAACTAAGCAGTCAAGAGAAACAGTAAACAGATGACGTCATCGCTTGTGCATAAACAACTTGAGTTTAAAATTCTTTATAAGATACTTTCGCACAAAAACTAAGGCGAAAGACGTTTGCGCTGAAAGAAAATTTCCATTCCGTTATAATTCAAAATTTTCCGTCCTCATGCGAGACCTTTAAGAGATGTGACGTCATCATGTTAGATGAATGCAAAGTCGCTTACGATCGCGCACTTGCCTCACGAAGTTGCAGATTTAGCAGGGTAATTTAAAAGCCAAGTTTTAAAATAGAGCCTTGATCCTTCATTTTTAAACTGATTGCTTTGCACCAGTTATGGTGGTATTTTGAGTGCAAACAGAAGTCTTCGGAGATCTTTATCAATTCACAAAATTGCCACATATAACCTACATTGAGAAACATGGCACCTTTAAATTGTTAAACTTACTATTTGTTTTGACTTCAGTTTATGAACCATCTAGACAAGCAAAACAAAGAAACCTTAGCGGGTTTAACATAATGCATTACACACAAAACAAAATATATAACATAAGGATTCAAACGTTTTCGACTCGTACGTGTGTCCCTTTCAAGAATTAAATTTGCACGAGTTGAAACCTTTGAATCCTTATGTTATATATTTTGTTTTGTGTGTAATACATTATGTTAAACCCGCTAAGGTTACTTTGTTTTGCTTGTCTATGGTTCGAAAATGCAAACTCTCAACCAAAGCTTTGTCGCTTCATTTTATTGCTACGAAATTCGACGACGTACTTATTCAACTTTTCACCAAAACCATACTTTACTTATGAAACATAATTCAAACGCTTATAATGGCTTAACTGTTTCATACTAAATTGTTACAACAATCGAAAATTCCACCGGAAAAGACGCAAGGATGCCTTTATAAAGTAATATTGACAGACAGCTGCACGGTGTAGAACAAATGTGCCAACAATGTAGCATTCTATACCTAGACGCCTGGGCCGATTGCAGTTTAAAAGATGCATGTAGGATTTTCAGCTGCTTCGACCACTCGCGCAAATCAGACCAAATTATCATCAAATACAAAGCAAACCGGTGGTTGGTTCAGTTGCTTATGTGTGTTACTGTACAGACAGAAAAATAGTCGATTTTACATTGATTCAACGTCTGCAGACGTGGAATTGACGTGTAATACATTGATTCAACGTTAACCTAGCCAGCAATATTCATCATTTTCACATTGATTTAACGTCTGCAGACGTTGAATCAATCTAAAAAAACAAATAATTTGGCTTCTGGGAGCAGACTACGTAGAGTAGGTTTTCCAACAAATATGAGGATTTGTTTCTAAAAGAGTCCGAATGAATGAATGAATGAATGAATGTATGCAAACGAATTAGTTTGTATCTAAATGGGAATCCGATAAATACGCGGTGTTATTTTCCATTGCAAACTTATGTCTAAAATACCTCTTGCCAAAGCTATGCTGTGTGTAAGTCTACAAGATTGTGATTCACAAGGAAAAGAAAACCGTGACTCAAGGGCTGCGCGTAGATTCGAACTTCATGTTTGATCTCGGAGCAAAGCACGACTTGCTTCGTTTACCGCAACATCAATCTTCCTGTAGTTTCAATGCACTTTTTTTCTTGAAAAATAAACGACTAATATTATGCGTTCCCTGACAGCAAAATCTATCATTCTTACATTGATTCAACATGTAAACATGACAAATTTTACTGCCAGGATTGCACCTTATGCTTTAAATCTTTGATTTTACAGCTCACAAAAACGTGACCATATTTGAGCATGTTTTCAGTCTCTTGAAAAACTTTCCATAACATCATCTTGCAGTCTTGACTCGTTCAACATTTTTCACCTAGGCCGACTTACCAAAAAGGCAAGTGGATTGAAAGTTGGCAGTTTGTGTAAAATTGTTTCTCACTCAAAATACACTCAAACTAAAAAAATACAAAGTCAAAAAATACATAGCTTCAATGTGTGAGCATCTCAAAAACAAAATTTTGTTGCCGAGTTCTGTTTTTATGCTGTATCTTTCATAGGTTTTACAAATTTCACTAATACTTTTTTTTTTGTGTCGGCTGCATAGCCGAGTGGTGAGAACACTGGAACGGCAATCGAAAGGGCGCCGGTTCGACACCGCTCAAGAGCATGCGGCTGTGTCTGTGGCAGGACACTTAAAGGCATGCCTGAAGGTGGACACGAAGATTGGCTTCCTTGCCTTCCCGTGCACTTAATCTAAATCTTCAACCACCGGGTGTAAGCCTGGGTACGACAAACAAAACTAATACTGTAGCCTATGAAGTACACAATCAAATGAAAAACTTTAAAAATCTTTACAGACTCTAAAATGGGTTCACCTGTCAATCCTGTTTGTCATTACAAGACATTGCATTCAGTGCGGTTGCAAGCCAAATTTAGACCGCTATAAGGCGCTCGCTTTCTAATCATACAATCCTAGTTCATCTCCCGGCTCAAGCTGGTCATTCAAAAACATTGCTCATTTCTACCAGGTGTGTAATAAATTGTGTGGGCATAGTTGCTGAAGGAAAGGCGGCCGAGAGAAAGGAACTGGCCACCTTACTCTCTTTAATGCCGATGGCTTAGGTATAATGAGGACTTCCACATCTTGTCATGTCTCGATGCTTGCATCAAGTATGGAACTCATCTTTACCTTTCTACCTATAACATTCTTGGGCTTCTAAAACAAAACACACTTCTTAAACAAATTTAAAAGCGGCAATATAGGTAAAATCATTAAGAAAAAAGGTGGTTTTCTATACAAAACCAGAAAAAATTTCGAAACAAATTGAATTTGATACAAATGCACTACGCCCTATATAGGAAACAAAAATGTTCACGAACACCACCAGCCGCCACTGGCCATGCCTACCCAATCGTGAGGGTCTGAATATTCTCAAATCAGTTTTGGAATTTTAAGAGATACATACTGTAAGAACCTACTCTACGTAGTCTGCTCCCAGAAGCCAAATTATTTGATTTTTTAGATTGATTCAACGTCTGCAGACGTTAAATCAATGTGAAAATGACGAATATTGCTGGCTAGGTTAATGAGCTATTATCCTCATGTTGAGGAGGTTGTGGCCTGTCTGTTAAGGGGGAAGTTATTTTTTTCACATCTAAGCTAAGTTACAGCTTATCTAAGCTACAAAATGATTGAAGTTGTTGGAATTTGTAATACGTTGAATCAGAGAGGAACAAACAAAAGTTAGGATCTTACACCAAGTCTTACGTCATCAAACAACCGTCAAGACTTGGTAGGCATTTTAACATAGGACAGTTTTCCGTGCGAACCAGCTACCACCATTGCGCCGCGGCGCATTGGTTAAGAAAGGTAGGACAATTTTTCTTATAAACTCAATTGACCACAGTCAGTTGCAGAAGAAAAAAGAACATTAGCAGAGGGTCGGAGTAGAACCCACACAATCGAAATAACTATTCCCTTGCCCTGTTGCCCTAACCTTAACCCATTAGGCCACGCTGCTTGTAGCGATACATTCACTTAATTTTCATTGTATCAAAAATCTTTCGAGTAGATCGGTCATAATATCACGTGCTGAGTCGCATGGCTGAAATCAGCTGGTTCGCAAGGAAAACTGTCCTATGTTAAAGAGCCTACCAAGGAGTTTGCCCAAACTCCGTGTTGCCAAACGAAACTTTAAATATTCCAATTTTCGATCTGCAATTCTTAAGTGAAAAAAGCAACCGGGTCATACAAACACAGTGGAAAAAATATTTCTCCTCTTCTCCTTCGTTTAGGTGGGGCTGCAGCCCCATGGCACGAGCCGCCACTGGGCATGGCCGTAGGTAGATTATTTTCATTCCGGTATCATTAAGCCCCTTCAAACAAGACAATCACTAAAAAGAAATGGGGGACAAATTTCATAAAGGAAAAAATCGGTTTTCTAACAAATATGAGGATTTGTTTCTAAAAGAGTCCGGAATGTATGCAAACGAATTAGTTTGTATCTGAATGGGAATCCGATAAATACGCGGTGTTATTTTCCATTGCAAACTTATGTCTGAAATACCTCTTGCCAAAGCTATGCTGTGTGTAAGGCTACAAGCTTGTGAGTCACAAGGAAAAGAAAACCGTGACTCAAAGGCTGCGCGTAGATTCGAACTTCACGTTTGATCTCGGAGCAAAGCACGACTTGCTTTGCTTACCGCAACATCAATCTTCCTGTAGTTTCAATGCACTTTTTTTCTTGATAAATAAACGACTAATATCATGCGTTCCCTGACCGCAAAATCTATCATTCTTACATTGATTCAACATGTAAACATGACAAATTTTGCTGTCTGGGTTGCACCTTATGCTTTAAATCTTTGATTTTACAGCTCACAAAAACGTGACCAACTGACCATATTTGAGCATGTTTTCAGTCTCTTGAAACACTCTTCACAACATCATCTTGCAATCTTGACTCGTTCAACATTTTTCACCAAGGCCGACTTACCAAAAAGGCAAGTGGATTGAAAGTTGGCAGTTTGTGTAAAATTGTTTCTCACTCAAAATACACTCAAACTAAAAAAATACAAAGACAAAAAATACATAGCTTCAATGTGTGAGCATCTCAAAAACAAAATTTTGTTGCTGAGTTCTGTTTTTATGCTGTATCTTTCAAAGGTTTTACGAATTTCACTAATACTGTAGCCCATGAAGTACACAATCAAATGAAAAACTTCAAAAATCTTTACAGACTCTAAAATGGGTTCACCTGTCAATTGGATTGAGAGCAGTCATAAAATTGCGTTGCACAAGCGCACACCTTGAGGTGTGAAGGCCGTTGCAGCACGTCCAGGTGGACCCGGCCACCCTTGGTAACGAAAACATCGAGGTTCGAATATCAATTCCTCACCAGTACATGGGTCCAGTCGGTGTGGCGTTCGAGTATATCGTTTACATAAAACCCTGGATAATCCAGACAATCAACCGGGTGGTGCTAGTGATCCATGTAGGCGAAGCACTTTATTCTCTGCATTTGATGAAAAGAAAAGGCATAAGTGATCCTTTGACGAAGCCAAAGTGTTTTTTTCAAACACTTGTTTTGGGAATTTCTTCCTTGTCTTTTCTGTTAAAGTACAAACCAACCAAAGCAACGCAATGACTGTTTTCTGTCAAAAACTCCTTAAACTGCTATAATTCTTTGCAAACGCAATGACTTATTCGTTGATATTGTGAAATGACACTGCTACCATTGTAAAACAAATTCAATCTTATGGGCATATGCCATTCTATACATTTTAGGCTATGTATTATTTTATTGTTTGATATTTATGCGGCGGTCGTGATTAAACAGAGATTCTTCTTTCCACAAGCTTCTGAAATGTTTCCACTTTCTCACTGCCATTTCGAGCGTGCTGACTTGGGTTTGAACCATGGCGCCCTCTATTATAGCTCGCCGTGGTTTGAACCTTTATCTTCGGTCTGACAAAGGCTCTGTTAGGTTATTGCTGCAGTTTTGCATACTTGTAAAGGCTTTGAACCTTTGACGCAGGGCCGGTTACCGAGTTAGGAAAAGTGAAGTTTACGATTGTCGAAGTCTTGTTGTCTGTAAATTATTTCATCCACTAGGCGTAAGCGCCGCTGGACTGAGAGCAGTCATAAAATTGCGTTGCACAAGCGCACACCTTGAGGTGTGAAGGCCATTGCAGCACGTCCAGGTGGACCCGGCCACCCTCGGTAACGAAAACATCACCAGATTAAACTGGACATCCGTGAGAGTGCCCTAAGTGACGTAGTCCAACCAGACGTTTGTAACTACCAGGAGGGTAACAGGGTCGTAGGTAGGAAAAGGTCTGGTTAGTTGAGCCCATTCTTTTTCATATGAGTTGTTTTTATTTCTTCATTCACAGTGCTTTACGTCTGTTGCAACTTATATCAAACAATTTCTGTTGTAAGCATAAGCCTTATCGAACGACTGCAACCAGATTCAAAGGCCTTTAAAAACCAGCAGTCAAATGGCTCAACTAACACCACAGTGAGGGTGAGTTGTGTCAATTACTGGGGTTAGCTGAGCCACATTTATTATTTTTTGTAAGTACAAATTGGTGTAGGCTACATTTTTTGCAAAACTTTAGTTTATATTTGAAATTATGACATCACGATATCAAAACAGGTTATCAAAGGTACCTATCCAGTACCCAAACAGCAAAAACGTTAACTAACACGGTTAACCTTGAAGATTAATATTTCTTCCATAGAAAACGGAACTTCTTATCTGACTCATCATCTGTGGGGCAGCTTCGAAAGCCGTAGGCTTACATACACCCAAACACTCAGCAGGTACACAATGCTTACATGGTGGGTAGCTTGCCCACCCACCAAGGGGGAGCAAGACCTACCTATTGCGAATCAGACAGCCTACCTACCGTAGATGATATAGGTGGTAATGATAAATTATAGATATATTTCTGCTGCTGCTACCCTCCCTCCAGCTGTTGTAGGTTACCTGTCCCACCTTACAACAGCCATAGGGAGGGTAGCATTACTGACCTTAAATTCTTCGTCGGATGGGGCGCTGCAATATCATCATCATTATTCAAATAGAAATACAAAAATTATACAAAACCCCTATTCAAATAGAATTCTACTTTGAATAAGGACCTTTTGATAAATCCCCCTTGTAGGGTAAAACAAGCTGTAGAAGTTTTCGAAAGTAATAATTATATTTGATGCAGGCCCGCAACCAGCAAATATTTTCGGGGGGGGCATTTAATTTTTATCAAAGAACAAACATTAAAATGATGCATTGTGACATTTTTATGTTAATGTCCACAAACAAAATCGTTAGCATGGCTTCCAACCAGCGTAGCCTACTTTCGGTTTCGATAGTCTACACCAGTGGCGTAGCCAGGAAAAAAAATTGGAGGGGCCAAATATTTGATGAATTGAAGAGAACGACAAAGTGTTTGATTTAAGACATCGCCACCTGATGTGCAGTGGCGTATCCTGGTGGGTTAAGCAAGGGGAAGCAATGAAACTGGTGGGGGTGAGAGCGTGCCGAACGCACGCGTATTCTAGGGGCGTCCGGGGGCATGCTCCCACGGAAATTTTTTGCAAAATTACACTCAAATAATGTAATATAGCGCTTTCTGGAAACACTTTTAGGATAATATTTGTATGAAATTTATTAGCAGATAAACAGCTATTAACTTATTAAAGGTAGCTCTTACACACGAACGGGCAAAATCTGCGGATAAAATTAGAGAACACCAAAAACTTAGCTACACAAAAACCCAACAGAGTAAGCCATTCTGAAATTGCTTCCACAAATTAGTTAAAAGAAACGTAAATCGAGTAAATTTTGCGCGATTTACGATTTGCAAAATTTATTGGTGTCTTTCTGTGTGTCTAAAACAGCGGTTCTCAACCAGTGGGCCATGGCTCACTGGTGGGCTATAGAAGCATTTTGATGTGGGCCACAGACATATTTTAAAAATTGAAAGATTTATTGAAACATTTTGTTTCATTTTGTCATTATAGTCAATTTTACACTTGTGTGTTTGTTTAGTTACAATGAATGATGCTGCTGTTTTTAGCTACAAAGTGGCAATCATCATTCTATCTAATTATTGCAACATACAGTACAGTTTTACATCAACTCAGTTTTTACAACACTGTATGATGTAATAGACTACTACTTTGTGGTTACAATTAAGCCATCTTTATAAGCGGTAGCCTTGTTGAACTTCTGCAGATCCGCGTTTTTAGTACGTGCAGCATTTTGTTTTGTGGATTATTTTGGGGAGAAATTGACAATACAGTATTTGAAGCTTTAAGTTTGATAAAAATTACATTCAGTATGCAGCCTACATCAATTTTTGATAACAGAGAAGAAAAAGGACAATGCGTATTAAGTTGTAAGGTTCTTAGTCATCCAAATTACAAGGAGAAGGATGAAGATGTGAATTTTTTTTAATGAAAAGAAGATACTGTGAAGCGTCAGCGCCTGGATTCAACAAGGGGATTCCAGCAACATTCTAAAGGCAATGTTCTGCTGCTTTTGTTTATAAACCTGTTTTGTAATTTTTTTCTCACATAAAAACTGAATGGGCCACAGAACTTTTATGCAAACAAAAATGGGCCACGAAAGAAAAAAGGTTGAGAACCACTGGTCTAAAACAAGTCCTTGTGGTGTTCATAGCCAGATGTCTTGAAAAACGTTATAAATTTCTACAAATTTTATTATATTTTCAACAAAGCGCTCAACTTCGGAATTCAAGCTTTGAAAATTTGGGGGGGGCCATGGCCCCTTTCGCCCCCCCCTGGCTACACCTATGGTCTACACTCTACAGTATGGCTGTACGTGTACGACGTACGTCTATTCATAGTAGGCTACATTTCATACTGCATAGAACGCTGAAAATTTTTTCAAAAAATTTCGGGGGGGGCAAATGCCCCCAATGCCCCCCCCTGGTTGCGGGCTTGATTTGATGTAACTTTCCTTGGATGTGTCTTGATTTGTGGGCTCGAGAATCTCATTGGTAAGGTAAAGGTGAGTCCCATACTTGATCCAAGCATCGGGGATGATAAGATAAGGTTAGCCTTCGGTATTAACGAGAGTAGGGTGGCCAGTTCCTTTCTCTCGGTCGCCTTTCCCTTAGAAATTACGCCCACCCAATTTATTACACCCTGGGTAGAGGTGAGCGGTATATTTCAACAACCAGCTTAAGCCAGGAGTCGAACCAGGATTGCATGACTGGAAAGCGAGCGCCTTATCCGCTGCGCCATCCCACTGCTCATTGGTACTGGGTCCAAATTATCCTCTCCACGGCCATTGGGCGTAATATTGGATTGTTATTTTAGTTAATATGGTGCAAAAATTTAATAGCAACAAGCGAAAGTTTGAAAATTGCACCGATTAAATCACGTTATCACTTGATTATGATGTGGGCCTATCCGATTTCGTGCGTCTGCAAAGGTTTTATTGGCGTGGTGACGTCACCGTGTAGTTAGTAAAAGAAGAAAGATAAATTGTCTGCGCTGTTTGAAATGTCTATTTATGGAAAGATGCGCATCGTATGGTGTATCGGTTGGTCTTCACACAACCAAACATGTCTTGCCTGAGTAACAATTAACAGACCAAATAGGCTACGCGTAGCAACTTGTATCTTTATTCTCAAACTTCACATTTGCTGCATTGGTGTCGGATTTATTTTTATTCATAGCACAAACTAAAAAATATAGTTTCTGGAAATAAATATTTACAAGGTTTTTTGTCGGCTGCATAGCCGAGTGGTGAGCGCCCTGGAATGGCAATCGAAAGGACGCCGGTTTGACACCGCTCAAGAGCATGCGGCTGTATCTGGCAGGACGCATCAGGCATGCCTGAAGGTGGACACGAAGATTGGCTTCCTTGCCTTCCCGTCCACTTAATCTAAATCTTCAACCACCGGGTGTAAGCCTGGATACGACAAACAAAAACAGAAGATTTTTGTGGCGTCAAGATTTGATCCTGTTGAAACTTTGTTCTAATCCAAATCCGTAGTTACATAAAGGGCTGTGAAGTTAATAGGATTTTGGCACTTGCTACAACGGATGTTTCTAATAGACTACGTGCGCCTCCACAGTCAGTAAGAAAAAATAACATTTTAATTTGAAAGAAAACATAAGTTTGTTTGTAGGCCTGTACTTGGGCTATTCAAATAAACTTCTTTTGCTAAAAACAAAAAGAATTTTTACTCCATTAAACTAAAGCTAGTCTGAAATGAAATGATCTTCTTTTCCAAAGGAATTTGTTTAAAACGAAGCATTTCAAAACCAGTACATAGGCAGGGGTGGCGAACCTTTTTGCGATCACGGGCCACTTTGTCAATTAGGCTACACATGAGTTATCGGGCCATACAACTTTTTAATCGTAACCTACCATGAAATCTTTTAGAAGCGACTCAAGATATTATTCATGAAAAGTAACAAGCGTCAGATGAAAGTAATAATACCCATACAGTTGAAATTATCTTACGCAGAATCGAACCATACAACAATAAAAAATAAAAACAAATCAACTTGAGCAAAAAGGATAGAGCAACAGTGGGCTACTTGCACTGATAATGAAAACCATTTAATTTTTTTTTTGGTCTCTATCCTTTTTGCTCAAGTTGACTAAATGTTTCGACCATTATGCTCCGAAACAACAAATCAGATGAAATTTATTTTTCAAACAACAAACAAAAGCCCATGCGAATCATACAGCTGAAGCTATCCAATGCAGTACTGAAACATAAAATATTAAAAAGTAACAATGAAGCACTGAATTTTTTTTTACTTAGTGGGATTTTTGGAAAGTTTTTTGCTTGACTAAACGTTCAATATTAAGTCGAACAGACGATGTGGCAATTCTCAACTGCATAGCCTACTAAGATTTTCATCTGTCAGCCTCGACCTGTAACGACTTAAGAAAATAGCAAAGGAAAGGTGTACCAGTGAATGAGTGAAGGCATAAAACAGCTTTGAGATGTCTTTTGTCTTTAATGCATGAGAGATTGTCAAATCGTTTTACGGGACAAAATTCTTTGACGGGCCGCAGGTTTGTCACCTCTGACATACAGTCTAGAATTATTTAACGTCGATCACATTAAGGTTATAAGTGGGTTGGTAGCCTTAGTTCAGCAGGCCATTGTATCAATGTTTAATTTCTTGTATCGTTAGCAAAGTGCTGGACCATTATTAAACATTTTCATGATTTCTCCTAAAATGTCCCAACTTCAGAGTCAGACTAAAACTGTGCGAAATCCTCCAAGATGACCTAAAAACCCTGAAAATAATTTGTGTACAAACGAAAGTTGTCCAGTAAAAACTCAATTCGAAAAAGACACAACAGTTGAAAGTTAGATATAACCATTTCTGGCGTAAAATACTTTGAAACGCGACCAAAATGGTAAGCAGATCACGTAAAGAAGACACGATGAAACGAATTCACAGACAGCAAAACCGTTAATTTTGCATTGTTTCAACGTCTGCACAGGTTGAATCAATGTAAAAACGACGGATTTTGCTGTCTGTGCAAAAACAAACCCCTCTATGCTTCGCCATCACGGCAACGCTCTGTTCCATCACGTTTTTGTCAACAACAGCTTTCAAATTTGCACATTTATTCAAACCATAGTTTCGGCTACTGGACTCCACAGTATTTTCTATCAGTAGTTGATCTATCCATAGACAGCACTCGCTCCTCGGACTACTACCTTAACGTGGTGAGAGAGTTTCCGTACCTCAATGACCTCTAGAGCTGTACTGGCGGGAGCTAACTGCTCCCAGAAGGGTCACTCATGCCAGGTTGGTCGAAAGGTGGAGGTCAGACAAAACGTAGTCCAAAGTCCCCAACGGCGGAACAGGCGGATAAAGCCAGCCAGGCTCAACGACTGTGAAGGCGGATGAAGGCTGCAGCATGCCACCAGCTCCAATCGTCTTGGTTTGCCTTGCCATTGGATAAAGCTGATGGCCTTGTCAAGTTTATGTGTGCTTGTTGAGTGTGCGCCAGCAAGTCCACGCTAATCAATTCACGCACAGGCGTCTTCGCAAGACACTCAAACCTAACGGCGATTGATAATGCATAACGGGAACAGGCAAGTGAAAGCTGGAAGTTTCTAGTGCGGAACCGACACGTTAGTGGTGGTAACTTGATTCAGGGATAGCCATCATCATCATCAGACAGCAGAATCCATTTTGCTGTCTGGGTTGGAGCACTTGGCCGCGTGACCCCTCTCCTCTACATCGAGCAAAACATGTAGCCCTTTTGCAAAAACTTCTCAGTTGAGATAAGCCTATAACAGTATGTGTTGAGATAGGCCTATGAAGAAGTGTGCACGAATTTTCAAGATTTTACTGAAAGCCTACACAATTTTTAACAAATCTTCAACAAGAGAATATTATTATTGAAATCTTTCTGTTGACATGAAAAAGAAAAGATTTAAAACGTAACTTATCACTCAAACTTCTGATGAAATCAGTTTTAAGAGCAAAATGGTTGGAACGCCTGGTTAATCGCTTGCTGAACATGAGTTTAGTATCTACATTTTGAGCTCTTTATTTTTTGATTAAATCAGTTTAATTTGACGAATTTGTTCAAATACAAAAACGGCGCCTTATACCGGTCTAAATTTGCCTCTCAACCGCTCTGAAAGTAATCTCTTGTAATGACAAACAGGATTGACAGGTGAACCCATTTTTATGCTCACATATTAAAGCTCGTTTTACGTAGTTTTAAAATTTTCTTTTTTACATTTGCTAGCTGAAGATCCTACTGCTGCAGCGAAATCGATTCTCAATAAATTACACTAAGAGGTTAGATTGTTGTGCAAATGCCAGCATTTGATGAATGCAAAATAGCAGTGCCACATTAAAGCTATGTACTTTTTTAGTTTGAGTCTATTTTGAACTTGAGGGAGAAACAGTTTTACACAAACTGCCAACTTTTAATTCACTTGTCTTTTTAGTAAGTCGGCCTGGGTGAAAAATGTTCAACGTGTCAAGACTGCAAGATGATGTTATGGAAAGTTTTTCAAGACTGAAAACATGCCCAAATATGGTCACGTTTTTGTAAGCTGTAAAATCAAAGATTTAAAGCAAAAGGTGCAACCTAGGCAGTAAAATTCATCATGTTTGCGGGGCTTCAACGCCTCCAGACGTTCAATCAATGTAAGAATGATAGATTTTGCTGTCAAGGAACGCATGATATTAGTCGTTTATTTTTCAGGAAGAAAAGTGTATTGAAACCACACGAAGATTGATGTTGCGGTAAACGAAGCAAGTCGTGCTTTGCGCCTAGATCAAACGTGAAGTTCGAATCTACGCGCAGCCTTTGAGTCACGGTTGTCTTTTCCTTGTGACTCATAATCTTGTAGGCCTACGCACGGTATAGCTTTGGCAAGAGGTATTTTTTAACATAAGTTTGCAATGATTTTAGGGATAGGAAAATAACACCGCGTATTCTTCGGAGTCCCATTCAGACACAAACTAACTCGTTTGCATACATTCCGGATTCTTTTAGAGACAACTCCTCATATTTGTCGGAAAACCGCTTTTTTCCTTTAAATGAAATTTGTCACCATTTCTTTTTAGTGACCGTCTTGTTCGAAGGGGCTCATTGATACCGCAATGAAACTAATTAATCTATCAACGGCTATGCCTACTCAGACGTATGGGTCTGAATATTGTCAAACTAGTTTTGCAACGTTTAAGAGATACATAAGAACTCAACGTCTGCAGACGTTAAATCAATGCAAAAAGCGACTAATTTGCTGTCAGTACAGTAACACACTATAAGCAACTGAACCAACCACAGGTTTGCTTTGTATTTGAGGATAATTTATAGACCTGATTTGAGCGACAGGTTAAAGTAGCTGAAAATCCTACATGCGTGTATCTTTTAAACTGCATTCATCACTGGCTTCTAGGTTTAAAATGATGCATCGGTATTTGTTCTACACGGTGCAGCCATCTGTTAATATTACTTTATAAAGGCATCCTTGCGTCTTTTCCGGTGGAATTTTCGATTGTTGTAACAATTTAGTGTGAAACGATTAAACCATTTTAAGCGTTTGAATTATGTTTCATAAGCAAAGTATGGCTTTGGTGATAAATTACATTTATGTACGTGGTTGAATTTCGTAGCATTAAACTGAAGTCAAAACAAATAGTAGGCTCAACAATTAAAAAGACATGTTTCGCAGTGTAGGTTATATGTGGCAATTTTGTGAACTGATAAAGATCTCCGAAGACTTCAGCTTTCACTCAAAATACCACCATAGCTGGTGCAAAGCAATCAATCATTACAAAATGAAGAATCAAGGTCGTATTTAAAAACTTGGCTTTTCAATTACACTGCTAAATCTGCAACTTCGTGAGGCAAGTGCGCGATTGTAAGCGACTTTGCATTCATCTAACATGATGACGTAACACCTCTTAAAGGTCTCGCATGAGGATAGAAAATTTTGAATTATGACGGAATGGAAATTTTCTTTCAGCGCAAACGTCTTTCGCCTTGGTTTTTGTGCGAAAGTATCTTATAAAGAATTTTAAACTCAAGTTGTTTATGCACAAGCGATGACGTCATCTGTTTACTGTTTCTCTTGTCTGCTTAGTTTCGAAAGTATCGTCGTGTGCAAAGAGGGAGAAAAAGAAAACGAATGTGCTCGAAAATTTAGAAGTAAAAGCAAACTATTGTTATCAAACCAGAATAGAATGAAAGAACATCTTTTAGGGGATGGAAATGTTCACATTTCAATTGAAAGCGCACACGCTTCAACAACAAAAGACGATTAAGACGTATAAAGGTTAGACTCTTGGCCCCAGAGGCTCACATGACGACAACGACGAAGGAAAAGTTTAACGATATGAAACGAAGCTTTGTTTATTGAATTTGAAATATTCAAACACTGATAGCATATACACATGAAAGCAACTGTGATATCAAAATTAAGGCTGTAGAGTCGAAGTCACGGAGTCAGAAGAAGTTTGATATTTCCAGAGTCGGAGTCGTTGAAAGAAGACCGACTCCGACTGGATACAAAACGTTGAACAATAACATTTTTGTTGGAAATCTTTTATCGAAATATGTTTTCTTGTTCTCTGTATTGCACTCATAAAGTTTAACATAAAATAGAAGGGCTCGTTCTTGTCAGATTTTGTGAGCGTCATCGTTACTAAAAAACAAATGAATAAGAACAAAAACTTTAAAAAGTCTGGTAACCTTAAAAAATCTGCCAACACTGAAGCCAAAGACTGAGTCGACCAGTTATAAATCGACGTCCTATAATTTCAGCCCGACTCTACAGCCCTGATCAAAACTGCAACGTGCAAATTTTTGCTATACAAACGTTTCGTGATAATAATATATGCAACAGAAGTAACTACGCGATGGTACAATATCTACAATCTACAGTGCCGACTGCGTTCATAGACCTGTACATAAACCACATCTTACATCGGCTTATAAAATCCACTCTTAAAGTTCTTCCACAGGTTCCTCACGCTCACAATAGTAAACATGCTTCATGGAAATACACGACTGAGAATGTAGATTGCAAATACTGTTAAAACAGTCTAATAAGTTTGGCACTAACTTGAACATGAATAACACCATTTGTTGAAAGAAAGAACTACGTAACACTTAGAGAAGTACCATCTATTAATTAGTGTCTGATTGTTAACAACAGAATATTAAGTATAAATGGTTTATACCTAGATAGCAAAATGTATCATTTTATCATTTTTACAACATCTACAGACATTGAATCAATGTAAAATGAGGGTTTTGTTGTCGGGGTAGTTTGCAGCGGTCACATGTTTTCACAATGCTTTGCTTATGATGATACAATATATACACAATCTTAGAATAAATTGATTACTTCCTCGATTAACGATTTCGATCAGTACAATAACTGTCCAACCAATGTTGTAAAGTCAAAAAATAGAAGTCGAAAACATCATGAATCGGCTAAAACAACATACACAAGCAAGATTACACCAAAAACCTTGTCAATGTGGGAAAAGTTAAAGCAAAAAGCAAAGCGAAAATACTTTGACAGCCCGTGATCAACAATAGATATACGGATAAACATGAATAGCAACGGCAATACTACAGTAATGGCGACGGCGCATCCATACTGAAAAATAATATGTTTAGATCCTTATTCACTGCAGTGGAAAAAACGTTTCACAGGCTTTATGGTTACAAAAAAATATAAGGCATGCACAAAACATTGAACAATACTGAACTGAGAACAAATTCTGCAGTATATCTAATAACATCATCGTCAACCAATTATGATTGTACCGGCCATGAATTAATCTTCATGTTGAGGGTGTGGCCTGTCTGTCAAGGACGAAGTTATTTTTTCCACATCTTAGCTAAGTTACAGCTTATCTAAGCTACAAAATGATTGAAGTTGTTGGAATTTGCAATACGTTGAATCAGGGAGAAACGAAACAAAAGTTAGGATCTTACACCAAGTCTTACGTCATCAAACAGCCGCCAAGATTTAGTGCGATTCAACAGTTAAGCACAATGGCTGTTGGAAACGGCTGTTCAACAATTTGCAAACACGAGGTTTGACCTAACGGACGACTTTGCGTAGATTGAAAGTTGGCAATAAACTTCATACGTCGGGAATAAAAGTTGGTTATTATTCTTAACATCAGGTAGTAGGCTACAGTCACAGGAAGAACACAAGTTATTTATAATAAACATCATATTGGCATTCATTATCAATCCACAAAATTTGGAATATTCACTAGTGTCCCGGTTGTTTCGATAAATTGCCTTCATGCCGAAAACCAAACGCTGGTGATTTGAGAACCCATAACAACAATTTGACAGTCACTTTATATTTTTTTAATTAAAGTCTTGGAAACTTTTCATGCAAGAGGCAGTCAATGCTTGGAATCAGGTGCGACAAAAAACGAAGAAGAATTAAAGTCAATTTTATGACACTTTTAATGTTAACAAAATGTGCAGTTGTTACGGTGTGCAAAATGTTAGTAGAGCAATACAAATATTCTATTTTCCAGTTCATCAGATAAATGCAGGTTCTGCCAAAAAGTAAAATTAATTTTGTAGTAGCCTATACTTCATTTTCTATACCTACATTACACTATTTACACTCGCTTGTGTAATGAACAAAACACACAAAGAAGACTTAATCACAAATTCACATTGCACAGAAATAAGAAGCGCTTAATAGATTACGTAGCAAAATGAATCAAGAAGACATGATTATACTACAGCTTGCTTGGACTGTAACAGCATTATAAAACCAAATGTAGCAATGCGACGGTTTGATTTAGGAAGTTAGTCAAGGTTTTAGGTCAAATTTCTCTCAAGAATGAAGATAGCTAGGTTGTGCAATAGCAGAAAGTGTAAGCTGAGCTTTGTCGCAGTTTTATCCATTTTTTACCGAATCCATAGGCGCCTAAGCCGTGGGGGCAGGGCCGTAGCCAGACCGCAAAGCAAGGGGTGGTCAACTTTTTTTTAGGGGGGCCGAAAAAATTTTAATGGGCAAAATCATTATAATTGTAGCTGTTGCTCGAAAATGTTGAGATTTTGCCAAGGGGGGGGAGGGGGGGTGGCGAAATTTTTTTTCAGGGGGGGGGGGGGGGCGAGGCCCCCTGGCCCACGGCTGGCTACGGGCCTGCGTGGGGGCCAGGCCCCCACGTATATTTCTGTGTGGGGGCAACTTTCTATGCTGTATTGATACATAAAACAATAGATGAACTAGCGATCGGCAGCAGGAAAACACTTTTTGAATGCAAACCGCAACAGCTTCGCGATAAATAATCACTAGAACGAGTTGCGATGCTACAATCCAACAACAGACAACAAAATCTGTCATTTTTACATTGATTTAATGTCTGCAGACGTTGAATCAATGTAAAAATGACTGATTTTGCTGCCTGGGACATAGCAAAAATCTACCATTTCGTGTCGATTCAATGTCATCAGATGTTGAGTACACCCAAAAACAACATAATTTGCTACGTAGACGGAGTGTGCGTTTAGCTTTATGCGCTTGAAAACATACTCGATGTCGCTTTCGAGTCGAAACCTCTGCAGTGAAATGTCCCCGCAGTGAATCGCTCGCTGTGAAAATGAACTTGAAGTGTTTGGGATCCCAGCGACCTCGGCTTCAGCGGAGCGATCGTTTTCAAAAGCTGGCCTGACCGTCACGAAGCTGAGATCCAGACTGATGGGTGACCATGTCGCTTGTGTTCTTAAACACCAACATGGGCCTGGAGCTGTAGACGTTATTTTGTGTTCTTTTTTCGCAAATTTTCATCACTTTTTTTTTCGCGTTTTCTAGCGAATTTTCATGTCGTTTCTTCAATAAAATCACATTTTGCAGTGTGGTGAATAGTTGTGATATTCGAAATCGAAATTCGGAAATCGAAAATAAATTGAATTTCGAATATTCAAATAATCGAAATTGTGAAACTCACTCGCCTACGCTGCCAAATTCGTGTCTTGATTTTTACAAGGTTGTGTAACTGTGACGAAATACGAAGAAATTTTTAATTTAAACCTTGTTTTGGCCCCTGGAGCCAAACAAGGTTAAGAATCACTGGACTACACCACCACACGTTACAATATTACGTAAAAACTTCTTCGTATTTCGTCACAGTTACACAACCTTGTAAAAATCAAGACACGAATTTGGCAGCGTAAGCGAGTGAGTTTCACAATGACGCGTTTATCTGGAAATATCTGTCAGGCAAAGAAACCGAAACACGGCATCTTGGAATAATCGTTTTTCGATGCCTTGGAGAAAAAGTGGCAATCGATTTTGAAATACGTAAATTAAAGTACTTAGTATCAACGAAATGGATCAATTGGTGTTTCCATAAGACATTGATCACGAAATCCTAACTAACAAGCGATATGAGAAACCATAGCTGTTTTTTATAAACAAGCTACCATCTATGTGTAATCTGTATGCATTGCTCAATCACAACTTAATAATTTGTTCGCACCACCAAAACATACAATTTGGGACCAAACATGATTAATCCGTTGAAGAAGCACTATCAAATAAAAGTAGCCATCGCCACCTAGAGATATGGTCAGATTTATTACTGAAACAATCAACACCATCAGGAGGACATCATCATCTACCAGCTCATCCATTCCATCACCCACCAGGACAAGAAACAATAACTTGAACTGGATATCAAACCTCAATCGTCTTAGGCTACTGTGTGATGTGCAGTCTAACCATAGAAAGAGCTCAACACCTGCTCTCCTAGGCCACATCGAAACGGGCTTTTGCCTGAGGATGGGTTTCTTTTATGTCCGGTTTTCTTTCTCCATCCTATTATTATTATTATGATGACTGCTCATCCACATCAATATTGGAACTGGCAAATTCAATCCACAACACTTTTCATTACTACATGTGTGCTTCTTTCTGTTTTTGTTTTATTTTTTGCTATTTGTTTTTTGGGTTTTGTGGCCGTGCTAACTACTGCTATATAGCCTACTACATAATTTTTCATTCAGGCACGTTTTAAACCTTTCAATGTTTTGCCACCTTTTCCCGTTCATTAACGTGCTGGTAGGTCTGCCTATCGATTTTTGTAGTTTGTATCTTTTTCGTCCCGGACACGTTAATGACGAAAAATAAAATGATTGATAGATTGATTGGATGATCAAACCCTTTCGCTGCTCTTGGCTGATCAGATTGAATTGTTCAACACCATTCGTTCATCCCCGACGCCGAAACACGCCCCATCGGTCTAACACTACCTGGACAGGCATGGGTGCGCCTCAACCGTATTCGTACGGGCGTCGGGCTTTTCCGCTCAACCATGCACCGGTGGGGAATGGCCTCTTCCTTCTGTGAATGTGGTGCCGAGGAACAGACCGCAGACCACATTATCAATGACTGTTCCATCTTCAAGTCACCTAACGGAGTGGAAGGTCTGCGTGTCATGGATGATGAAACCAAAGACTGGCTGCTCTCTGGTAGCCTTCCAGTGTAGTCTGGGAACATCGTAAATCTGGGGTGGTAAAAGAATAGACTTTCGGCCCCAGAGGCTCACACGACGACGAACACCAAGCCTTTTTAGGCGTTTCTTTATGTATGTAAATTGCAGCCTAAGTTATTGTGATGCAGGCTTATTGTGTATTATTGTAGGTTATGGTAGATTCTAATTGACAAATAAAGTTATCATACCCAGTCTGAATTAATAAGAGATAAAGATTGTATAGGATCTGACTCCATGTCTAAAGGCACAAGTTTCGGTGCAGTTGGATTTGGTAAAGAACATCGGACTGAGGTTATTGATGGATTCATATCACGTAACTTCCGATCAACTTTCAAATTAAAATCTTCAATAGGAGTCAAACAGCTTCCATAACCATCATCTAGAGATGGATCTCTTGTGTCTTCAACTCTGTCAGGTTTGAAGTAAGCATTTTCTTCTTTTTCGTATGTCTTATCCATATTTTCTATTACGGCATCTGTTTCCTTTATGTCTCCACTTGAATCAAATTCATTGCTTTCACCCGCCAAACTACTATTCATAAGCAGTTGATATTTTGGCCTATCATCACATCTACTCTTTTTAGAAAGTTTATTGTTGGCTTGACGTTTCGATTTACTTAAGTTTAATTGATTATTTCCCAAGCTTGTGCTCTCAATTGAGGTGGACTGATGACTCTCATCCATTTTTTTGTTATTTGGTTCATCAAGAGTTTTTGAATGTCTGATGAGTATCGGTTGCTTTTTCATCAAAACTTCACATTCAGCAGGAGGAACTATCTCTAAAAAGTTGTGTATTTCTACATCAACATGATGTGGGGATGGAAATTGTTCCTTATCATAAGCTTCATCACACCAATCAGGTTTTTTTTTCACAAACTCACACATTTCATCGATAGATTTTTTAAGACTTTCTCCGTGATTATTTAGTTTTGGATCTGAATATTGCTGAAATGAAGCTTTAGGATTTCTTAAAGCTTTTCCGGGGTAACTTTCTTCAATAGTGCTCAACTTGAAGTATAAACTCTCAAATTGCTCCATCAAAACAAAATGAGTGAACTCATCATTCACGAACTCATCAGGAATGTCTCTTTCACTGCAGTAATTAAAATAACCAAAAAAATACTTGTTTGGATTCTTTTGCATGGTTAAATCTCGTTTGATGGTTTTCAATACAGGAGAAAACATGTCATGTTTTTCATGGTTTATCTCATGATTTGAAATTTTTTCTGAAGACCCAGGAGACCAAATCACAAGAACTTTATCAGATTGCTTTAGACTCTTATCCAACCAACTCACAGGATCTGCATATATCTGTCCACGTGCATAAAGATCAAATATCACTTCAAACTGTAAATCTGCTTCAAGATAGGTGGCGAATTTCAAAACAACATCTCTGTGTTTATCATGTTCATCTAAAAACACAAGCATAAGTTTAACGGGAACATCTGAAATTGGGATGACCACTTCATCATTGGAGATAGGCGGTGGCTTGAAAAATGACTTGCAAGTTTTCATGTCCCACCTTGCTTTGAAACCTAATATCAATAAACCCAAAAGAAGTAACACCAAAGTGATTCCACAAACTACGACCAGTGGAATTAAAGCTGTGGAATCAGAGTGAGGTCTATCTATCTTGCATTTTGCAAAGTACGCTTTGGGAGGTAACGCACACCTATATCTAGGTGGACTTATAACTCGTATTTGGAATTTATACCGGTATTCTGTATCAAGTGTGGTGAAATTAAGAGTCGTATTAAAGATGTACTTCCCACTTCTATTGCTAATTAAGCCTACAAACGGATCACTTGATTTTTCCTCGTTGTCTATCACATTTATGCGTAAATGGATAGGTGGGACGACGTCGTAATCGGTATATTTAATAAATCTTTCTGGAACAGTATAGTAAATTGGTAAGGATGCATTAACACCACAAAAAGGAGTACCATAACTGATAGATGGCCATATGTTGTTTGCTCTGACAATTTCTGAATAGCATTTTGGTGCTGTGCGATTGAATACGAAATGAGAAATTTTAATATTGTATTCAAATCCAATAGTTTCCGAAGCTTCATTAATCCCTGTATAATAAAACCGTAGCTTCTCTTCTTTAGGCTTCCGTGGGTCTATTGGTATCTGATCAGTACAAAAGTGAAAGTTCGCTTTAGTTATTAGTTCAGGATCTTCGTAGTCGATTCTAGAAACTTTAAAACTAAATCGTTTGGGACTAAGAATAGCATTCTCTTCAAAACCACGAAGAAGCTTGATATCCCATGAAATGGTAAGTTCGCCCTTTGTTGTGTTATCATAGAACAGATTGACGTCATTTGGATCAATAGAAAAGTAAAAATTTTGCAATGGCGGACACTTTGTCTTTAGCCCTTTAATATTTTTGAAATTGAACAAGGAACCATCTCGGTTAACAACTTGCAAGTTTCCAGGAATTTGACGATAAGCGGTACAGGGGATAAGCAGTAATATTGTAACTCCAACACCTGTACCCAACAGCATTCTATAATTTAACCTATCGTATCTTTATTAAAGTGCAATTAGTCAATGCACGGCTTTGTAGATTACCTAAAAACAAAGCTGAATAATTAAGCAAGTGACATTGAAAAATTTGATACAACATTATGGGGATATGTAGCTGTGAGTTCTAAAACAGTCTTAGAATAAACTTATAGATACTATTACAAGGTAGGTCGTGTAGCCATTAGACAGGTTCAAAAAATAATTTTGTTTAAAGTCTTACACATCCAAAGCGTTCCATTTACTATAAAAGCACCTTGTGATATGAATTTGAACAATATTAAAATTTCGAGGTACCGTACTCAAGCCCTTTCTTGAACTGAGCATTGACCACTGACTATTGGATTTTTCGACCTTTTTCGTAATCCCTACTTTCTTGGTACATGTTCTATGTTCATTAAAGATATTTACCCTTCAAAAACTGCTTTTTGTTTGTTGAAATCGACTATTTACATCATTGTGTGGTTATGCCATGCTTCTTGTAATTGATGTAAAGCTGATCAGCTGCCTAGTTCCAAGGCAGGGATTCATAAGGTATTATGTGATGTATTATTTTTATCATACGCGCCGACTTCCGGGGGGGGGGGGGCGGCGCCCCCCGTAAATTTATGGTTGAGGGGCAACAAAAATAGCTACTAACAAGTGGTGTTTCAAAAAAAATACTTCGTAAGAGATTTAGATCATTTAAACGGACTTAAAGTATGCCGAAAGCGAAAAACAGCCTACGTTGCTCTTGCCCCCAAAACAGCAGCTGATCGCATGATTTTTTCTGGAACGTAGATTATTGCTGAGATGCGCACGGCACGCACGCTCACAGTCACACACTGCTTATCTTCCAGCGCGTGAGGAGCAACTTGAAAGTCAAAACGCGTGGTAGTGATGAAGTGAATGCTGTTTGATACCTTTTATTTGTGAAAACTGAGGGAAAAGACTACGCGTGTGCTCTCTACCAGTGCATAAGTCGAACTGATTAAACTTAACATAAACACGTTGCAGTCAGCGCAAGAATGTAGCTTCGGGAGAATCGGACATTCCTCGCGCTGATTGCAACAGGCAGTGCTTCCAGCATATTATTGCAAATACTACAACACCTCCCCCTTAAGTTCAATGACACTACAAAATACAACACCAAAATTAATACATTCCACCAGGCAGGTTAAGGCCAACTCGGATCTTCAATAAGTCGATTCGGTCTCTTAACCCGTCTGCGCGGTCGAGCAGGCAAGTCCACGTTGACACTAGAGGAAGGTCTGACATTGTCCGGCGGCTCGATGGGCCAGGGGATAGACGCAGCTACTCTCCGTCGAATGAATCTGCGGTTTCTAATTAACAATCGGCCGCTAGCAGTTTTAACAGTGTATTTCCGGTAGTCGTCCACAGCGACTATTTTCCCATAAATGTCCCACAGTCCGGTGTTCGAATTTTGTACTGCGACGTGAGTTCCGATCGAGAATTCAGGAAGACGATGAGCACGATTGTCGTAGTAGGCTTTGGTGTCTTCAACAGACATCTCATTTCGCGTTTCAGCTTGTTGCATCTCGCTCTTCCATTTATGAGAGAAAGCCCGATGATGTACTGGAAGGGTGTCTTGAGTCGGTCGTCCGTACAGTTTCTGAGCAGGTGACAATCCGTCCTTCCTGCATGGGGTATTTCGATACTGCATCAAAGCTTTTGCTAGTTGATCTTCGTCGAGGTAGCGATGCGTCCATGAACGACGAATTAACTTTTTCATGCTCTTTACGGTTGCTTCAACTTTCCCATTAGATTGCGGATACGTTGGAGTAGAAGTACGATACCGCACGCCTTATTCATGAAGAAATTTGGAGAATTTCTCAGACTTGAATTGGGGTCCGTTGTCAGACCAAATAACATCTGGTATTGCAGTGCGAGTAAAATAGTCACGTAAAGCTTTGATGATCACAATAGACGTAGTGTTATGCCTCATGAAATAAATTGACGGCCAGTCTGTAAAACAATCTACCATAATTAGATAGTGTTGTCCATTAAATTCAGCTAAGTCAATTGCTAGTTCCTGAACAGGGCGAATGGGTTGATTTCTCAACACCATTGGCTCTTTGCACAACGAGGGGAGGTCATCTTGACATTTTTGACACGATAAAATTACGGTTTCAATGTCGTGGTCTATGCCGGGCCAATAAACGGCCAAGCGAGCGCGTTCCCTGGTACGGGTAACGCCTTGGTGAGATTCGTGTAAATTAGCAAGTATCTCACTTCTAAGTTTTTTCGGAATGAATAATCGACCACCATACACAATAAAGTCATTGTCAACTGCTAATTCATGTCGTATCTTCCAAAAGGGTTTTAACGCATTAGACAATTGAGATTTATAATTGGGAAATCCATCGACGATGATCTGCTTTAGTTGGCGATAACATTGGTCGTTTGATGCAACTTCCTTGAGATTGACAAGCCTTAAATTTAAATCTATGCAAGCGTTGAGTTCTGCAAACCTGTGCATAGACTGGATACCGTTTTCTGCTATTTCATCATCTGGTGTAGGGTCCGACACGGGGCTACGAGACAGGGCGTCAGCGGCTTGATTCGATGCACCTTTTTGCCAGTGAGCAGTGAAGTTGTATTCCATGACTTTCATCCTCATGCGCTGTAACCGTGGATTCTCGATTTCGTCTAAACGCTTGTGGTTTAAAATCGAAATTAAAGGGTTATGATCAGTTATGACGTCAAAATGAGGCAGGCCTGCAAGAAATTTGTGGCATTTTTTATCGCCCAGGTGACACCCAGCATTTCTTTTTCGACTGTGGCATACCTAGTTTCTGTATCCGTCAGAAAGCGCGATCCGGCTTGCTGAACCGTACGTCAGTTGCTGTCACTGCATTGTTGAAGTAAAAAGCCTAGACCACTGTTCGAGCTGTCAGTCTGCAATCGCGTTGGTTTGTTAACGTCGTAAAAAGCAAGAAGTGGGATTTCAGACAACGCTTTTCTCGCTTGTTTAAAACTTTCAGTAAATTCCGAAGTCCAGATAAATTCGTTTTTACTGCTAAGCAGAGGTCTTAAAGGCAATAAGTACTTGCTTACAGTTTTGCTGTTGCTAGACAACTGGTTAGCGAGACCAAAAAACGAACGTAAGTCAGTGACGTTAGCAGGTATTGGGAAATCACTAAGTGCATTACACAAGGAGCTATCAATTTTATAGCCTTCCTGGGATAGTTCGAATCCAGCAAACTTAATGCGTTGTTGACAAAATTTGAACTTATCCTTATGAAGAGAGATCCCTCGTTCTGCACATCTTTGAAGAAATTTTCTTACTCTATTGATGTGATCGGTTACGTTAGAATCAAATATAATAACGTCATCTACTACCTTTCGACAGTTGTCTAATCCAGAGAAAGCTTCATCCATTCTTCGATTGTAATGTTCAGAGATTGAGCAAATACCAAATGGGGCACGTAGAAATTTGTACCGGCCAAATGGAGTGATGAAGGTCGTTAGCAGTTGGCTATTGCTTTCTAAAGGACACTGGTAGTAACCCTTTAAAGCATCAAATGTTGTGAAAAAACGTGCTTGCTCTGCATCAATGTCGGCTACAGCTTCAGCCGGCGAGGAAGATGTATATCGTTCACGTCGCACAAATTTATTTAACTTGGAGAAATCAACGCACAATCTAATATTATCCGAATTCTTTTTTGGTGCGACCACGATAGGTGCACACCATTCTGTAGGTTCCGTCACGGCCTTTATAATGCCTTGAGATTCCAAAAGCTCTAACTCTTCTTTTAATTTATCTCTATAAGCATAAGGCACCACCCTAGGGGTACTCACACAAAATGGTTGCGCTTGATCCATTAAGTCGATGCGAAATTCTTCTCCTTTCATTACCCGGATCTTTCCATCGAAGACGGTTGGAAATTCCTCGACCAAGTGTTCCAATACTTGAAGACGCAAAACTGCCCGTTCATGAACGCGCGATGCCATATGATCGGAAGCATTACTTTCCTTTACTGCCGAAGAACCATTTATCCAATTTTGTACCACTTTTTATATTCGCAACGACACCGGTCAAAAATAAGCATTCGATGAAAGAATAACTTTTGCGTAACAAGTAAGCCAGTATTTATAAGGTTGCAAACTTTTTACAGTTCACAAGAGCATTGTTAGCGCATAAAATAGCGTGCGTGATGCTCTGGGCTACCGCCGTGTGACACAAGATGAAGAAGAAGCGCATAAAATTTCGTTTGCTTAAAGCAGGGCTTCCCAAACTTTTTTGCTTGCGACCCCTTTTAATCTCCTAAAATTTTCCGCGACCCCCTTTACATTTAAAAGGATCAACAATGCGAAATATACATTTGTAATATTTATGAAAAGGCTTAATTTAAACGAAAACTAAAAACAAGCTATCCGTAGGCCTACTCGAAGCCTACTACTTTACTACTAGTAGTCTGCTGGAAAAAAAAAAAAAAAAGTAAACACATTTATTCAATGTGATGGGTGCGACTGCTCTCTGCTACAAAGCAAGTCGCTCGATGTTTGTCAACGCTGGTCTCAAGGCGGTGGAACGGTATTTTATCAACGTTGAAAACACTCACATGCACATATACATGGAAAATTCAAGCCGGAAAAATTCAAGAGTCAAAAGATAAATCTGGAAATTTTTCCTGAGATTTTAAAGAGATGTGCTCGGTACTTTGTGTTTGCATTGTAAATGGTTTTGGATCCAATCTAAATTGGTATTGTCCAATTCTAGAATAAAATACTATTTAAACTCTTTCAACAGTCTTTACAAGTGTCGATAAATAACCAGAGGCTTAATAACGTTTGATTCCACGCCATTGTTAGCCAAAAACTTTGCTGTAAATGAGAATAATTCAGATAAATTATTTTTAATCTTTTGTTTCTACTGTAGATGTTTAATTTTTTGATGAACACTCCAACTTTAAATATCAATGCAAAAACATAGATGCTTTCTCTTTAAAAGGACAAATTAAGTTCGTTCCCCTTTTTCAAGCAAACCTGGCAAATAGCATGATTTAAAAATCCTTTCCGAAAACGTCTTTAAAAAAACGGCGGAAAAAGTCTAAACTTTTTTTCGTTGAAAAAATCACGACTGAATTTTTTAACACTAATAACTTTTTAAAGCTTTGGTTTTGAAATCCACGTTTACAATGCAGCAAAGAGGGTTACTCCTATTCCATATTTCACTATATAAATTTAAAAAATACGGGTAGCCTATTTAGTGCACGACTCTTAATAAAGTTAATAACTTTCACAGCATCTTGCACATAAGTGTTAAGATGCAGTGCTTTGTGTAAAATTTTTATACTTTCTGCGACCCCCGAAGTTCGTTACGCGACCCCTTCAGGGGTCGCGACCCCCACTTTGGGAAGCCCTGGCTTAAAGCATACAGCAATTGCCGCCGTAATCCAAGGTTTGTTGATTTGGCGACGGCAATGTTTTTGCCGTCGTAGATGGAAGCTAATTTCGAGGGCTGCAAGTTTGTCCCTGTGGCCAGATGCTCTTCAGATTTCCAACACAAGTGTCAAAAGGTAGTCCAATATTTTGTATGGTAAAAATAGCATAAAATATAACAAAAAGCTATATCTATCAATCACTCAGACTATCAATACTAGCGATTCTCACCAAGCTTAGTAAATCGACCTCCAGTCAAAAGTTAAGCTCCCATGTTGACATGTATAATTGTAAAATTTAGGTAAAAACAAACACACAAAAGTAACGTCTGCTACTTTATGACCAGTGTTGTTTCGAATGTGACGTCACAAATTTAAGCAAAAACTAAACATGACATTGGCACAGATACAAGTTGTGCCCAGCCTACAGTATATAGCAATACCGACCTTGCTTGAGACATCAATATCGTATATGCAGCATCATCTTTGAACCATAAAAACGGTGAATAACACAAAAGGATATGAAGCTTGTGCCTTTAGTCGCTGTCAGCATAGGCTTAGGTAAATTGAAATGGGCTCAAGTGGGCGAATAAAATTTTTGGAAAAAACAAATTTTAACAAAACTCAATGAATTTTTCAAAGTATTTCTCATAACAAACAATTATTGCGGGCTTTAGTTGTTGATTCCAAAGTTTAGAATGCTATGTTTTCGCGTTTACATGTCATTACTGTTAACCCGATGACGTATAAACTGTTTCTTGTTTTGAATACAAACAGTGCTTGCTAAAAATGGCTTGCTTTTCAAGTGATTGATATTACCCCAGGCTCAAAATAAATAAAACAGACAAAGTTGACTAAAATTTAACTGCAAACTTGACTATGTAATCAACTAAACAACTATGTCAATCAATCTCAACTGCAAATGTACTTCAGTTGCACTCAACACAAAATAAAAGTAACTTCAACGAAACTGGCCGGTAATTAAAGCTGAGCATAATCTCACAGAAAAATAACACTGTGGCAATGCAAGTATCCTTCTTATGTAGGCAAAGCTTTTAAGCATTCCGCAATCGGTTGGTGATGGGTTGACTCAATTTCCAATGACTAACGACAAGAAAAAGGCAAACGTTTTTCTTTTAATTAACTTGAGAGAAATAATGCAGTTTCGGTTGAAATGTTACTTTGTTTAACCAGGAACAAGCGAAACTATAAAAACACCATATATTTATCAAACATACTGTATTATATAGATTATAGAATACAACAAAGTGATATTCATGAGCGTATTCGGACAAACATCTAATACTTTCACAAGGGTAGATACAAACGACCTGCTTAACCTTGATGCTGCGGTTCACTGTGGTGGCAAAGGTTTGTCACTACCTTTCGGAACACAATTAGTGTAGGTACATTTCTCATGAGAACAAGTTTCTAGGGCTGTTCACAAGATTTCTCGGGCCCGGAACCAATTTATTTTCGGGCCCCGTTCATCGACAATGTTAGTATATTATAGAACAATTATTCCATTTGAATAAGATTATACTGAAGAAGCCACATTTGTGTGACGAAAGCTTTTTTCTAAATAAAATGGTTCTTCTGATTTGGTGTGATATTGTTTACTTTACTTAAAACAAGTGTTTGAAAAAAAAACACTTTAGCTTTGTTAAAGGACCGCTTGTGCCTTTTCTTTTCATCAAATGCAGAGAATAAAGTGCTTCACCTACATCAGGGGTAGTCAAACGTTTTTATCTTGACGGCCGCATTAAAAGTCTGAATTTGTTCGAGGCCCATACTATAGTATAATTAAGATTATAAGCCAAAGCGGAAAAGCTAAAATAGTTAAATATAAACATTTTTTTTAGTTACAAAGTAACCAAAGAAATCGAGATTTTTTATACATGTACAAAATATAAGATTTTATATAAGATGTAGGCAACAAAACGTTTGTCTCAATTATTTATTTAAGTACAACTCACATGTATCAGAAGCATTAATGAGATTTGTGCAGTTGGTCATTAACCTACTGCACTTGTAGAAAAACTATAATTTATCTTTATCAAGATGAAATATATGCAGAAACAGTTTAAATTAAGTCCTTGTAGAAATTAAGCTTTTCAAGCAATTTTATTATTATTATTTATATAATTGCAGCCCCCCTGACTCGTACGGCTATGAGCATAAGCCTTATCGAACGACTGCAACCAGATTCAAAGGCGTTTAAAAACCAGCAGTCAAATGGCTCAACTAACACCACAGTGAGGGTTAGTTGTGTCACATACTGGGGTTAGCTGAGCCACATTTATTATTTTTTGAAAGTAGCCTACAAATTGATGTAGGCTACATTTTTTTGAAAAACTTTAGTTTATATTTGAAATTATGACATCACGATATCAAAACAGGTTATCAAAGGTTTCCTATCCAGTACCCGCACAGCAAAAACGTTAACTAACAGGGTTAACCTTGAAGGCGGGGACATAGAAGCTCACTATATCCCCGCTTGAAGGTTAATATTTCTTCCATAGAAAACGGAACTTCTTATCTAACTCACCATCAGTTGGCCAGCTTCGAAAGCCGAAGGCTTACAGACACCCAACCTATTACGAATCAGACAGCCTACCTAGATGATATACCGTTGGTGGTAATGATGAATTATACATATATTTCTGCGGATACAATGAAGGTTGCTTCCTACTGCTGCTGCTACCCTCCCTCCAGCTGTTATAGGCTACTTGTCCCACCTTACAACAGCCAGAGGGAAGGTAGCATTACTGACCTTAAATTCTTCGTCGGATGGGGCGCTGCAATCTTATCATCATTATTCAAATAGAAATACAAAAAATTATACAAAATCCTTATTCAAATAGAATTCTACTTTGAATAAGGATCTTTTGATAATCCCCCTTCAGGGTAAAATATGCTGTAGAAGTTTTTAAAAGTAGCCTAATAACTATATTTGATGTAACTATCCTTGGATGTGTCTTGATTTTGGGCTTGAGAATCTTATTGGTAAGGTAAAGGTGAGTCGTCAGTCCCATACTTGATCCAAGCGTCGAGAGATGATAAGATAAGGTTAGCCTTTGGTATTAACATAAGTAGGGTAGCCAGTTCCTTTCTCTCCGCCGCCTTTTCCTTAGAAACTACGCCCACCCAGTTTATTACGCCCTGGGTAGTGGTGAGCGGTGTTTGTCACCAGAAACCGGGAGTCGAACCAGGATTGCATAACTGGAAAGCGAGCGCCTTATCCGCTGCACCATCCCACTGCTCATTGGTGGGCCTACTGGGTCTAAATTATCTTCTCCACGGCCATTAAGCCTAATATTGGGTTATTATATTAGTTAACATGGTGCAGAAATTCAATAGCAACACGCAAAAGTTTGAAAATTGTTCCGATTAAATCACGTTATCACTTGATTATGATGTAACCGATTTCGTGCGTCTGCAAAGGTTTTATTGGCGTGATGACGTCACTGTTGAAGAAAGAAGATAAATTGTCTGCGCTGTTTGAAATGTCTATTTATGGAAAGATGTGCATTGTATTGTGTATCGGTTGGTCTCCGCACAACCAAACAATCTTGCGTGAGTAACAATTAACAAACCAAACAGGCTACGCGTAGAAACTTGTATCTTTATCTTCAAACTTCATATTTGCTGCGTTGGTGTCGGATTTATTTTTATTCATAGCGCAAATTAAAGCATATAGTTTCTGGAAATAACATTTTAATTTGAAAGAAAACAAAACTTTCTACTTGAATTAATTGAATAAACTTCTTTTGCTAAAAACAAAAAGAAATTTTACTCCATTAAACTAAAGCTAATCCGAAATGAAATGATCTTCTTTTCCAAAGAAGTTTATTTAAAACGAAGCATTTCAAAACCAGTAGCCTACATAGAGTCTAGAATTATTTTACATTCGTCACATTAAGGCTGTGTGTCATATGGTAGTTTAGTTCAGCAGGCCATTGCGTCAATGTTTAATTTCTTGTATCGTTAATAAAGTGCTGGACCATTATTAAACATTTTCATGATTTCTCCTAAAATGTCCCAACTTCAGAGTCAGACTAAAACTGTGCGAAATCCTCCAAGATGACCTAACAACCCTGAAAATAATTTGTGTACAACAAAATTGTCCAATAAAAACTCAATTCAAAAAAGACACAACAGTTGAAAGTTAGGTTTAACCATTTCTGGCGTAAAATACTTTGAAACGCGACCAAAATGGTAAGTAGATCACGTAAAGAAGACACGACGGAAGGAATTCAAACAGCAAAACCCGTTAATTTTGCATTAATTCAACGTCTTCATACGTTGAATCAATGTAAAAACGACGGATTTTGCTGTCTGTGTTAAAGAAAAAAAAAAACCTCTGTGCTTCGCCATCACGGCAACGCTCTGTTCCATCACGTTTTTGTCAACAAGCGCTTTTAAATTTGCAAATTTATTCAAACCATAGTTTCGGTTACTGGGCTCCACAGCATTTTTTCCATCAGTAGTTGATCTATGGGTGCACTTGGCTACGCGCCCTCCCCCCCCAACATCGAGAAAAACATGTAACCTAAATTGACCACCTTTTTGCAAAAATTTCTGGCTCTGTTTCAGTGTTGAGATAGGCCTATGAAGAAGTGTGCTCGAATTTTCAAAATTTTACTGACAGCCTACACAATTTTAAACAAATATTCATGAAGAGAATTATTGAAATCTTTCTGTTGACGTGAAAAAGAAAAGATTTATAACGTAACTTGTCACTCAAACTTCTGACGAATTCAGTTTTAGGAGCAAAATGGTTGGAACGCCTGGTTAATCGCTTGCTGAACATGAGTTTAGTATCTACATTTTGAGCTCTTTATTTTTTGATTAAAGCAGCAGTGGCCGAGTGGTTAGCGCGTTGGGCTCATAGTCCAGAGCCTGCGTGTTCGACTCCAGCCACCCGCACCTGCTGTTGTTTCTTTGGGCAAGAAACTTTACGATAATTGCCTCTACCCAGTGATCGATTTCGAGTAGCCTAATGGGTAGTTCCAAATTTAAGTCATAAGCAGAGTAGACAACCGGAAACATACATTGTCGTCGGCTGCAGCATGGGTCAGGTGTACGTCGGAAGGCGTACACCGATGCATAGCGCTCAAGTCCGCTTTCCCGCAATGCAAGATAAAGATAAACAAACAAACAAACAAAATCAGTTTTAATTTGACGAATTTGGTCAAATACAAAAATTGCGCCTTATACCGGTCTAAATTTGACTCTCAACCGCTCTGAAAGTAATCTCTTGTAATGACAAACAGGATTGACAGGTGAACCCATTTTTGGAATCTGTAGAGATTTTTATTGGTTTGTGCACTTCGTAGGCTACAGTATTAGTGAAATTCGTAAAATCTTAGAAAGTTACAGCATAAAAGCAAGACTCGGCTACAAAATTTTTTTTTTGAGACGCTCACACATTAAAGCTCGTTTTACGTGGTTTTCAAATTTTCTTTTTCACATGTCTTCTTCTCTCGTATTGTCGCTATATGTCAGGGCATCCGTTGGTTAGCCACTGCCTGGTGTCGTCATCGATGGAAATTAGGCCTTCCATACCATGGGTTAGATGAAGATGCTATTACTAGAGCGAAATCGATTCTCAATAAATTACACTAAGAGGTTAGATTGTTGTGCAAATGCCAGTATCTGATCAATGCAAAATAGCAGTATCACATTAAAGCCATGTAGGCTACTTTTTTTTAGTTTGAGTCTATTTTAAACATGAGTGAAAAACAATTTTACACAAACTGCCAACTTTTAATTCACTTGCCTTTTTGGTAAGTCGGCCTAGGTCAGGGGTTCTTAAACTGGGGGTCCATGGACCCCCAAGGGGTACGCGGACTAGTTTTAGGGGGTCCATGAAGGCACAATGGAAATCTTAGTGTATAATGAAATGAAATACATTTTTCAACAGAAAAGAGATTAAGTTCAAACAACGCTGATGATTTCTAGTTTGGTGTTTCCTGATAATTGTTATCGCAGTCGCATTGTAGCCCATTGTTTTTTTTTTGTTGCGTACGTTTATTGCATTATTCATTAAAATTGTCTTTCCATTCGAAAAGTATTGGCGATTTTTGGAGTTCATTGATGCAAGCATATCCTCTTTTGGTAAAGAGAGCCACGGCTGCTATAATCCTTTTTGAGACTACATATTTATGTGAGTCAGGATTTTCATCCTTGGTAACTATCAAAACAAAGAGTCGAAACCGGTTGGATGCAAAGGATGACATGCGTGTTGCCCTATCAAAGGCGAAGCCACAATTTCATGTTCTTGTTGAAGACAAACAGCAGCTTCCTTCACATTAATGAAATTAAATCGAAAATATTGAAAAACAATATATCACCACATCCTACAACCCTACATCTGCATTCGCTATTTCTTAAATGTAATAAAACATAAATTTTGTTGTCAATTCAATTTAATTTTATTGCCACAAAGGTGGTCCAAGCCAACTAAATTTTGTTTTAAGGGGTCCGCGTTAAAAAAAAGTTTAAGAACCCCTGGCCTAGGTGAAAAATGTTGAACGTGTCAAGATTGCAAGATGATGTTGTGAAAAGTTCTTCAAGGGACTGAAAACATGCCCAAATATGGTCACGTTTTTGTGAGCTGTAAAATCAAACATTTAAAGCATAAGGTGCAACTCAGGCAACAAAATCCATCATGTTTACATGGCTTCAACGCCTCTAGACGTTGAATCAATGTAAAAATGATGGATTTTGCTGAACTCATGACATTAGTCGTTTATTTTTCAGGAAGTGCACGAAGATTGATGTTGCGATAAACGAAGGAAGTCGTGCTTTACGAAGAGATCAAATTTGAAGTTCGAATCTACGCGCACTCGCGCAGCCTTTGAGTCACGACTGTCTTTTCCTTGTGACTCATAATCTTGTAGACCTATGCACAGTATAGCTTTGGCAAGAGGTATTTTTTAACATAAGTTTGCAATGATTTTAGGGATAGGAAAATAACACCGCGTATTTTTGGAGTCCCATTCAGATACAAACTAATTCGTTTGCATACATTCCGGATTCTTTTAGAGACGAATACTCATATTTATTGGAAAACCAATTTCTTTTCTTTATGAAATTTGTCACCATTTCTTTTTAGTGATCGTCTTGTTTGAAGGGGTTTATTGATACCACAATGAAACTAATCTACCTACGGCCATGCCTACTCAGACGTATGGGTCTGAATATTCTCAAACCACTTTTGCAACGTTAAGAGATGCATAAGAACTTACTCTACGTGGTCTGCACATAGACAACAAATCATTCGTTTTTTTGCATTGATTCAACGTCTGCAGACGTTAATGCAAAAATGACGGATTTTGCTGGCTAGGTTCAAGATAAATCAATGCAAAAAACGACTAATTTGCTTTCCGTACAATAACACACAAAAGCAACAAAACCAACCACAGATTTACTTTGTATTTTGATGATAATAAGACCTGATTTGCGCGACTGGTCGAAGCAGCTGAAAATCCTACAAGCATCTTTTAACTGCAATCATCACTCGCTTCTTGGTTTAGAATGGTACGTTGTTGGCACATTTGTTTTTCACCGTGCAGCGTTCTTTCAATATTACTTCATCAAGGCCTCCTTGCGTCTTTTAAGTAGAATTTTCGATTGTTGTAACAATTTAGTATGAAATTGTTAAACCATTATAAGCGTTTGAAGTATGTTTCATAAGCAAAGTATGGTTTTGGTGTTAAATTGAATAAGTAGGCTACGTCGTCGAATGTCGTAGAACTGAAGTCAAAATAAATAGTAGGTTTAACAATTTAAAGGTGCCATGTTTCGCAATGTAGGTTATATGTGGCGATTTTGTGAATTGATAAAGATCTCCGAGTACTTCTGTTTAGGCTACACCTAAAATACCGCCATAACTGGTGCAAAGCAATCAGTTTCGAAATGAAGAATCAAGGTCGTATTTAAAAAGAGATCTGAAGAGATCTGAAGATCGAAACGCTGGCCTTTGTCCGTAGTTACTTTTCGTAATGTCTTTTTAGACATTCTTTTTGAGTCAATAATACTTTTAAAGAAATAAAAAAGAGTCAAAAGGAATGTAAATTTCACTCTGTGTGGAGCTACATGTACTTGAGAGGTTAACTGTTATTTTTTTATTCACTCGTATTTAAAAACTTGGCTTTTCAATTACACTGCTAAATCTGCAACTTCGTGAAGCAAGTGCGCGATCGTAAGCGACTTTGCATTCACCTAACATGATGACGTCACATCTCTTAAAGGTCTCGCATGAGGATGGAAATTTTTGAATTATAACGGAATGGAAATTTTCTTTCAGCGCAAACGTCTTTCGCCTTGGTTTTTGTGCGAAAGTATCTTATAAAGAATTTTAAACTCAAGTTGTTTATGCACAAGCGATGACGTCATCTGTTTACTGTTTCTCTTGTCTGCTTAGTTTCGAAAGTATCGTCGTGTGCAAAGAGGGAGAAAATGAAAACGAATGTGCTCCAAAATTTAGAAGTAAAAGCAAATTATTGTTATCAAACCAGAATAGATTAAAAGAACATCTTTTAGGGGGTGAAAATGTTCACATTTCAATTGAAAGCGCACACGCTTCAACAACAAAAGACGATTAAAGACGTATAAAGGTTAGATCAAGGCTATTCAACTAGCGGACCGCGGTCCGAAGTAGTATAAAGCTTTGCACCTTCTGGGTGTTGAAGGTGGACCTCCGGCTTCTGGATGAATAACCTCATTTCCACATTTTAGGGCCTCTTTAAACAGATTTCCATTAGGAAAAAGCAATTTTTTGTGATTATCCAAGGAGCTGGGAGCTTCGCCCCCAGACCCCCTAACGCTTTGCGTCTTCTCTGATGTTGCGATCCACACAGTTACACTACAAAGAAACACAATACATTTTTTCCTTTTCTTATTTCTTTTTTTGTGTCAAACAAAAATCCAAGTCGTTTTACATACTACCTGAAAAGTGTTTCGGTGCTCGTAGGCTACTGGTTGGTATGAAATATTCACCGGACCGCAAAAATATTCAACTTGTCAAAATGGACCTTTGATACTGATAGCTTATACACTTGAAAGCAACTGTGATATCAAAATTAAGGCTGTGGAGTCGGAAGAAGTTTGATAATTCCAGAGTCGGAATAGTTGAAAAAAGACCGACTTCGGCCCGATACAAAACGTTGAACAATAAAATTTTTGTTGGAAATCTTTTTTCGAAATATGTTTTCTTGTTCTCTGTATTGCGCTCGTAAAGTTTAACAGAAAATAGAAGTGCTCGTTCTTGTCAGATTTTGAAAACGTCATCGTTACTAAATAAGAACAAAAACTTTAAAAAGTCTGGTAACCTTAAAAAAATCTGCCAACACTGAAGCCAAAAACTGAGTCGACGAGTTATAAATCGGAGTAGTATAATTTCAGTCCGACTCTAGAGCCCTGATCAAAATTGCAAGATGCAAATTTTTGCGATACAAACGTTTCGTGATAATAATATATACAACAGAAGTAACTACGCGATGGTACAATATCTACAATCTACACACTGTAATCAAAATAACAAAAAAAAAAATGCTTGTTAGGATTTTTTTGCATGGTTAAATCTCGTTTGATGGTATTCAATACAGAAGAAAACATGTCATGTTTTTCATGGTTTTTCTCATGATTTGAAATTTTTTTGAAGCCCCAGGAGACCAAATCACAAGAACTTTATCAGAATGCTTTAGACTCTTATTCAATAGCTTAGTGACTCTTATACAAAATGCTTAAGACTCTTATTCAAATAAGCCCACGCACATAAAGATCAAATATCACTTCAAACTATAAATCTGCTTCTAGATAGGTGGCGAATTTCAAAACCACATCTCTGTGTTTATCATGTTCATCTAAGAACACAAGCATAAGTTTAACGGGAATTTCTGAAATTGGGATGACCACTTCATCATTGGAGATAGGCAGTAGTCTAAAAAGTGACTTGCAGGTTTTCATGTCCCATCTTGCTTTGAAACCTAAAATCAATAAACCCAAAAGAAATACCATCAAAGTGAACCTATGGGGAATCAGTGCCTATGTTTCTTGCATGTTGCAAAGTACGCTTCTGGAGGTAACGCACAACGATATTTACGTGAACTTATAACGCGTATTTGGATGTTATACCGGTACTCTGGATCAAGTGTGGTGAAATTAAGAGTCGTATTAAAGATGTACTTCCCACTTCTATTGCTAATTTCATCCGAATAATATATTGGTTTTTCGTTGTTTATCACATATATGAATAAATGGATAAGATTACGTTTGACGGTGTCGTCGTAGTAATCGGTACATCTAGTGAATCTTTCTGGAACATTATAGGTAATTGGTAAGGATGCATTAACACCACACAAAGGAGTACCATAACTGATAGATGGCCATATGTTGTTTGATCTGACAATTTCTGAATAGCATTTTGGTGCTGTGCGATTGATTTCGAAATGTGAAATTTTAATATTGTAGGTAAATCCAATAGTTTCCGAAGCTTCTTTAATCCCTGTATAATAAAACCGTAGCTTCTCTTCTTTAGGCTTCCGTAGCTCTATTGGTATCTGATCAGTACAAAAGTGAAAGTTCGCTTTAGTAAATAGTTCTAGAGGTTCGTAATCGTAGTCGATTCTAGAAACTTTAAAACTAAATCGTTTGGGACTAAGAGACGCATCCTCTTCAAAACCACGAAGAAGCTTGATATTCCATGAAATGGTAAGTTCGCCCTTTGTTGTGTTATCATAGAACAGATTGACGTCATTTGGATCAATAGAAAAGTAAAAATTTTGCAATGGCGGACACTTTGTCTTTAGCCCTTTAATATTTTTGAAATTGAACAAGGAACCATCTAGGTTAACAACTTGCAAGTTTCCAGGAATTTGACGACAATAAACGGTACAGGGAATAAGCAGTAATATTGTAACTCCAACACCTGTACCCAACAGCATTCTGTAATTTAACCTATCGTATCTTTATTAAAGTGCAATTAGTCAATGCACGGTAGTTTACCTAAAACAAAGCTGAAAAATTAAGCAAGTAATATTGAAAAAAGTGACATTGAAAAATTTGATGCAATATTATAGGGATATACTAGCTGTGAACTTTAAAACAGTCAATAAACTTATAGATACTGTTGGTAGGTAGCCTAAGTCGTGTAGCCATTAGACAGGTTCAGAAAATAACTTTTTTTAAAGTTTAAAGTCTTGCACACCCAAAGAGTTCCATTTACTATAAAAGCACCTTTGGACGCTTTTTTAACAATATTGAAATTTAGAGGTACCCAAGCCCTTTCTTGAACTGAGGATTGATCACTTATTATTGGATTCTACGACATTTCTTGTAAAAAACTCTTCAGATTTCCAATACAAGTGTCAAAAGGTAGCCCAATATTTTGTCCAAGGCTCAAACTGTATAAAATAGACAAAGTTGACTAAAATTTAACTGCAACCTTGACTATGTAATCAACTAAACAACTTTGTCAATCAACTTCTACTGCTTCAGTTGCACTCAACACAAAATAACAGTCATTTCAACGAAACTGGCCGGTAATTAAAGCTGAGGATAACCTCACAGAAAAATAACACTATGGCAAAGCAAGTATCCTTCTTATGTAGGCAAAGCTTTTTACCATTCCGCAATCTGGTAGTAGGGTTGCCAAATTTTTTTTCTCGAAATAGTGAACATTTTGAAAGCGCGCGACCGCATCCTCAAAGTTCTCAAAGCAGTGGCGTAGCCAGGAATTGTAAAAGGAGGGTGGTTGACGGCCGGCGGGCAAAGCCCGACGGCGTCTTTTCCAAAGGCGACACCCAGTGGCGGGGGGTCTGGGGGGCTCCCCCAGAAAATTTTGAAAAATGACTTTGAATTTGGTGCATTCTGAGAGCATTTTCAACAAAAATGTGGGTATGAATATTCCTGTAAAATGGTGCTGTCTGGTGGCATAGCAAAAGGATAAGATCATGTTTTCTAGGGCATTTTTCGGTAATAGAGCTATGTTTTCTTGTTGCTAATTCCTGGCTGAGATATTTGAATGTTTGGTATTGGTAAAACTCGCTCTTTTAATGCAGTTTCGTTTAAAATTAGGCAAACTTTGTTTTAAAGACATAGAGACTGAAAGCATCATTCTCAATATAGTGACGTCACACGCGTGCCAAAAGGGGGGTTGTAACCCCTAAAACTCCCTTCTTGGCTACACCACTGTCTCAAACACATGCCAAAGCCCAAAATACGCGCAATTGCACCCTCTAACGCATGCCACACGCCTAAATGAGTGCAACCATGCCCAAATATGCAAAGAATTATTGCATAAATAATATGCAAAAATTGTTGCAATACAATTATGTGATGTTGTCTGACATAACAATTTGGTTCATAAGTGATACCGCAGATGAAAATTAATAAAATTTTACTTTCTTGATCTTCTTTAGCAAGTATAGTGCTCTACTAATCACAGGTTGAATCCAGGTAATTGGCTAGCTAGTATCTTGCAGTGTACACAGTATATGATATACCTACTAATGCTAAAATGGCAAGAAAAGAGACCCACGATTAGAAGTGCTAATTAGAACACTCCTACTTGCTTATGTAACTTAGTTTACTTAACATACTTTTCACGCGACTGCTGCCTTCAATAAAGGTTTGTTTGCAGAAATTTGTTCTTTAAATTCTAAGCAGCTAAAAGTTATGTTAAAGAACACACACAATTCACTTTTAACAGAATAAACAGCTAAACGGTTTCGCTCAGTGGCGTAGCCAGGAATTTTTAAAGGGGGGGGGGGGGGTTTTGACGGCCGTCGGGCGAAGCCCGATGGCGGCTTCGCCAAAGGCGACACCGAGCGGCGGGGATCTGGAGGCCTTTCCCAGAAAATTTTGAAAAATTGTTTTGAATTTGGTGCATTCTGAGAGCATTTTTAACAAAAAATATTCCTGTAAAATGGTGCTGTCCGGTGGCATATCAAAAGGATAAGATCACGTTTTCTTGGGCATTTTTCGGTATTAAAGCTAAGTCCCTATGCAGTGCCGGTCTTTGGGATGTGCAAACCGTGCGAACGCACAGGGCCCGCAAATTAGGGGGCCGCAATTTACTCAGAAAATGCTGTAATTTTGTCATTTCCAATGGAAAAATTCAACAAGTGAATTCAACAAAGGAATTAGCAACAAGAAAACAGAGACTCAACGAGTGCAACCTATTTCGTTCCCTGAACATTTCGTACCCTGAAAAGATCGAAAAAAAAGAGCCGAAGTCGCTGATCGGAGTTGCTGCAAACATTTCAAAATTTTTATCGATCTTTTCAGGGGACGAAATAGGTCGAAATGTGATTTTGTTACACGATTTCAGGGTACGAAATTGGGGTACGAATTTTTCAGGGGACGAAATAGGTTGCATCCAGACTCAACATAGAGACATAGCTTTATTTTCGAAAAATGCCAAAGAAAGCATGATCTTATCCTTTTGCTATGCCACCGGACAGCACCATTTTACAGTAATATTCATACCCAAATTTTTGTTGAACACGCTCTAAGAATGCCCCAAATTCAAAGCAATTTTTCAAAATTTTCTGGGGCCGGGGGAGGCACCCCAGACCCCCTCCGCTGGGTGTCGCCTTCGGCGTTCACACCGTCAAGCTTCGCCCACCGACCGTCAAACCTCTCCCCCCTTTCATAATACCTAGCTACGCTACTGAATTGGATCATTGTCATTGGGGCCCGCAAAGCATATTTCGCACAGGGCCCGAAATACCCTAAGACCGGCACTGCTCTATGTTTTCTTGTTGCTAATTCCCAGCTGAGATATTTGAATGTTTGGTATTGGCAAAACTCGCTCTTTTAATGCAGTTTCGTTTAAAATTTGGCAAACTTTGTTTTGAGGCATAGAGACTGAAAGCATCATTCTCAATATCATGACGTCACACGCGTGACAAAAGGGGGGGGTTGTAACCCCCCTTGGCTACGCCACTGGTTTCGCTCATCTGTCCATATGTTACCCATAACACTGAAAATTCTCTCAACATTGGCATTAGATACCGGGATAGACATTGCATACTGGACAAATTTTAACAATTTAGGTGCAGTTTCTTTCTGAAAGAAGTTAGTCCACTTTTCCAGCGATGATCTTAACTTATTAGCCACATCACACATGATTGAGTAGCTGGCCTACCCAGTCTATAAACAAACAGTTAAATGACCAAACTTCTAGGCTGTTAGTTGCTCAAGCTAGTGGCTTTCAGTTTGTCAGCTACCTAGGCTGTACAGTGTACACTCCACTGTTGGACTTCGTGCTGGCCAAGCCTGGCTTTGGCGAAATTACACTGAGCTAGCATATTAGGGGTTTTTCCTCAAAGCACCAGACTCATGTGCTTTTACTCTCTAAGCAGCAGAAGTGTATAGTCACTGGTTAATCCATAGCTATTGGCTAAATACATTGACAAAATTGTAGACAAAAATTAATTGTCAAAATAGTGAACATGTTCACTATCACTATTAGCAAAATAGTTTACAGTAAACATTTTCTTAAAATAGTGATTTGGCAATTAGACATCTGGCAACCCTATCTGGTAGTGATGGGTTGACTCAATTCCCAATGAGTAACGACAAGAAAAAGGGCAAATCTCAAAATTTACGTTTTTCTTATTCACTTTTAAGAGAAATAATGCAGTTTCGGTTGAGATCATACTTTGTTTAACCAGGAACAAGCGAAACCATAAAAACACCATCCATTTATCATAATACAAAAAGGTGATATAGCCTAAACGTTTTCGGGCAAACATCTAATCCTTTACCAGTGTAGATACAAACGATCTGCTTAACCATGACGCTGCAGTTCGCTGTGGTGGGAAAGGTTTGTCACTACCTTTCGGAGCACTATTAGTGTAGGCACATTTGTCATGAGAAATAGTTTCTGGGGCTGTTGACAAGATTTCTAGGGCCCGGTACCAATTTATTTTCGGGCCCCGTTCATCGACAATGTTAGTATATTATTATAGAACAATTATTCTATTTGAATAAGATTATACTGAAGAAGCCACACTTGTGTGGCGAAAGCTTTTTTTAATAAATTGATTCTTTTGATTTGGTGTGATATTGTTTACTTTAGGCTACTCAAAACAAGTGTTTGAAAAAAAAAACACTTTAGCTTCGTTAAAGGACCACTTATGCCTTTTCTTTACTTCAAATGCTGAGAATAAAGTGCTTCGCCTACATCAGGGATAGGCAACCTTTTTTTATCTCGACGGCCGCATTAAGAGTCTGAATTTGTTCGAGGGCCACACTATAGTATAATTAAGATTATAAGCCAAAGCATAAAAGCTAAAATAGTTAAAATACAAACATTTATTTAGGTTTAAAGTGACCAAAGGAATGGATATTTTATATATTACATGAAAGATGTACAAAACGTTTGTCTCAATTATTTATTTAAGTACAACTCAGTATCAGAAGCATTAATGAGATTTGTGCAGTTGGTCATTAACTTACTGTACTTGTAGAAAGATTATTATCTTTATCAAGATGAAATATATGCAGAAACAGTTTAAATTAAGTCCTTGTAGAAATTAAGCTTTTCAAGCAATTTTATTATTTCTTTTTTTATAATTGCTTCAGGTTTTCGTGGGCCGCACAGAAAATTGTCTCGGGCCACATGTGGTCCGCGGGCCGTAGTTTGCCCACCTCTAGCCTACATGGATCACTAGCGCCACTTGGTTGTCTGGATCAGCGTGATCCAACTTCTTTTCATCGCGGCCAAAAACATTTTTTTATCTTACGGGCCAATGTTTTTAATAGCGATTCATAGGCTTATTGCTGGAAAATTATACATAGCCTATGGCCAGTGGCGCCGCAGGGGGGGCGGGTAGGCGGGGCAGCTGCCCCCCCCCCCCCCAATGTTTTGGGCATCATCTTTTTAATTTTTTTTATTTTTTATTAATACATATTAATATTATTTTTTTAATATTTGGATCCCAACCTCAAGTAAGTCAACTCAAGTTGCAAGGGGGGGGGGGGGGGGGTAAAAGCTCTCTCTTTAAAAAAAGTATCAAAAACCTTGATGACTAAATTGTACAGTAGATAAAAATATTTTCTACAGAAGCAAAGATATAGACTTTTTAAAGTTTTAACTAACGTCACATTGATGTAGAAAAATAACAACCTGTTAAATTTTTGATACCTCACACTCCCACGACTTCTTCCGCGCGCCGCATTTTGGCATTGGTTGCTTGCAGTGATTCTTTCTCTTAAACAAAACGTTTTGTTTCAGCAGTTTTGAGTTGTTCGATTCTTAAGTTGTAAAGGAGACTCAATTTCTCCAATATTTATCATTTATGTTTCTTCTTTAATCTCAACAGAGTATAAAACTTGTCAAAGTTTTTCATCTATAGGACGACGTCATGAATGAAATTATATCTCAAATTGGCGTAATGACGTGACATCATCTAAACATTTTACCGAATAATAAATTAACAAATTCGATCGTCAAAAGTGGTTTGGTAGTGGTAAATATTACGTAATGAAAAAAATGTGATAAGGTTGGAAGACATTACGTCATGTATTTTCAATACAAATTGAAGTTTAAAATTTATTCTTTTGTTCATAGTCGTAATCCACCTTCAAAGCGGTACTACAAAGCACAATTTTCGATAAGGGGGGCATCAAGAATAAGTCGACATGACTTTTAACCCTTAGAAGGTTTGGCTCCTGGAGTCTTGCTCAGTTTGGGGGGGGGGGGCTGTCAATTCTTCTTATGCTTTAGGAGTGATATCTCTGTTATTTTGGCACGGTTTCAAACTTTGGGATTCACTTTGTAAAATTATTCACGCTGAGCATATATTCGAAAATTAAAAGTATGTGAACTTTAGAACTGCTCATATACGTTGAAATGTTGAGGTCTCCTATGAGTGTAATTTGTAGCGTGAGTTTACACATTATTTCGTCGTCGTCGTCGTCGTCGTCTGAGCTTCTGGGGCCGAGGGTCTATCCTTTTACCACCCCAGATTCACGATGTTCCCGGACTACACTGGAAGGCTGCTAGAGAGCAGCCAGTCTTTAGTTTCATCATCCATGACGCGCAGACCTTCCACTCCGTTAGGTGGCTTGAAGATGGTACAGTCATTGATGATGTGGTCTGCGGTCTGTTCCTCGGCACCACATTCACAGGAGGAGGAAGAAGCCATTCCCCATTGGTGCATGGTTGAGCGGAAAAGGCCGACGCCCGTACGGAGACGGTTGAGGCGCACCCACGCCTGTCTCTGTAGTGTCAGGCCGATTGGGCGTGTGTCGGCGTCGGGGATGAATGAATGGAGTCTGGTGGTGCTTGACCTCCATTCAGAATTCCATTTATGGTCCGCCCAAGTAGCCGCAGAGATGTCTTGTTCATCAGCTTCGTTGATCAGAAGCCGAGCGGCTGGCACGAATGGGTGTCTTGATTTATTTTTTGATTTATTTATTATTTTTTGGTAGAGTAATGAAGAACGTGCATAGAAATGTTATGATTAATTTTTTTTACATTATTTTACATACAGCCAATGCCCTTTCACGCTGTGAAACAGTTAGGATTAACGAGACATGGGCCAGATTAATTACTTTCATCCAGCTGGTGGGAAAATGTTTCACAATAGAATATGAAATATTTCAGAGGATGTGCTGAGAAATGCCTTATATCTCTCAATTTATAACCTTTATTCGCTCAAAATTTCAGCTCAATAGAGGTGAATAAAAGTTAGGAAAAGTGAAGAAATCTCGTAGTCGCAGCCTCAGTGTTTTTAGAAATACAACTGTTGATACAAAAAAGTTGAATTGACAGCCCCCCCCCCCCCCCCTTGAAAGGGTTTGCATTGAGTCAACAGATCTATGCCTTAAAGTTTACATCAGCTCCGGAGATCAGTAAAATATAAGGTTGTCATTTTCGGTGCAACAAGACCATTGATTTATTGGTTTAGTGAGGATTCGTAGTCCCTTATATTTTACTGATCTCCGGAGCTGACGAAAACTTTAAAAGTCATGTCGACATATTCTTGATGCCACTCTTATCGAAAATTGTTCTTTGTAATACCGCTTTGAAGGAGGATTACGACTATGAACAAAAGAATAAATTTTAAACTTCATTTTGAATTGAAAAGACATGACTTAATGTCTTCCAACCTTAGTTATATATTTTTTCATTACGTAACGTCTTGTAGGAATAAATTGAAAATCAGTATGACCACTCAAAATGAAAGCAAAAATGTTTCTCATTATATCGTGATTGTAAGCCGCGGGAAATTCTTTCTCTAAAAAACAGATTCCCGGGAAGCTAAACATTTTTTCCAGCCCTGGTAGAAAACAAGAGAAATTAAATAATATACCACTGTCTTGCATGTCTTGCACTAGTGGCGTAGCCAAGAGAGGGGGGTTCGGGGGCTTCAACCTTTCAAATTGAATTTACGGATGTTAACACATTGTTTACAAGAAAAGTTTTAGCCTATGATGTAATTTCTCGTCAAACTGTGCAAGGATGCAAGCCATTTGCAACTGCTGAGATTGCTTGTTCGATCTAGATTAACATCTAAACAGCTATTCGTTATACAAAACTTGAATGTATCAGAAATAGCCTAAAGTAACTTCATTGTCTCAAAACTTTTTGTTTGACACTCATCAAGACGTATGACCAATATGACGTTACATTTTCTAAACTTTGGGTTGACTTCAGAGCATAAAAGTTAGTGACTTACCGGAATAAGATCGTTTTTTGAATCAACCAAGGAGAAAATTGATAAATAATAAAACTGTAATAATCTCGCAAAAAAGCAATCAACCTATGTCTCTAAAACAAAGTTTGCCTAATTTTAAACGAAACTGCATTAAAAGAGCGAGTTTTGCCAATACCAAACATTCAAATATCTCAGTCTGGAAATAGCAACAAGAAAACATAGAGACTTAGCTTTATTTCCGAAAAATGCCGAAGAAAACATGATCTTATCCTTTTGCTATGCCACCGGACAGCACCATTTTACAGAAATATTCATACCCACAATTTTGTTGAAAATGCTCTCAGAATGCCCCAAACTGAAAGTAATTTTTCAAAATTTTCTGGAGGAGGCACCCCAGACCCCCCGCCGCTAAGTGTCACCTTCGGCAAACACGCCATCGGGCTTCGCCCGCCGGCTGTCAACACCCCCCTCTTTCAAACTTTTTGATTACGCTACTGTCTTGCACTGTCAATATTTTGCCCCCCCATTGTTGAAGGTCTGGCGGCGCCACTGCCTATGGCATATAATTACCACTCTTTAAACCTCTACAGCTTGTTTCACCATAAAATGGGGATCATTTTTACAATAGCGTTGGTGGAATCCATGAGAATCGTAGTTGTGGCCATGCGAACGCAAACCTAAAGAGCCCCGTTTCCAAGTTTCCAAGTCGCAATGCATACATGTTACGCATTGATGGCAGCTCGTTTATAAAAAGCAGATATAGTTTCTCATGTCGCTTGTTAGTGAGGGTTGGTGATCAATGTTATATACAGTAGAAACACCAATTGATCCATTTCGTTGATGCTGAGTATTTTAATTTACGTATTTCAAAATCAATTACCACTTTTACTTCAAGGCATCGAAAAACGATTATTTCAAGATGCCTTGTTTTTGGTTTCTTTACCTGACAGATATTTCCAGATAAACGCGTCATTGTGAAACTCACTCGCCTACGCTGCCAACTTCGAGTCTTGATTTTTACAAGATTGTTTACCTGTGACGATATACGAAGAAATTTTTACCGTAATATTGTAACGTGTGGTGGTGATGCCGCTGAATGGAGAGCAATCCTTAACGTGCGATGCTCAAGCGCACACCCCGAGAGTCGAACCGCGCCGCTTGATTTTGAAGCTTCTTCGTTCCAAAAGTCACGCGACCCATTTTTGAACCTATTTTTTACAGTTGAAGTTTGACAGAACTTTGACCAATTATATTCTTTGTTTCTTTGAAAGAAGAATCTGACTATGTTTAACTTAAACAAACTAAAAAACGCATATAACAAAGATACACCGACTTCACCAAGTTAGCAAGGTAACCTGAATTACTAGACCTTCTGTTTTATAGGCTAATTATGAAAGTTAGCCTACATTTTATTTAACTTTCACTCCTGCTGCTTATGTAGACCTAAACCTTGACTGACGTCGCCAAACCACCGCATTGCAACATTTGGTTGAATAATGCTGCTACAGTCCAAGCTGTTTTATAATCACGTTTTCTTGATCCATTTTGCTATGCAATCTATTGAGCGCTACTTATTTCTGTGCAATGTGAATTTGTGATAAAGTCTTCTTTGTGTGTTTTGTTCATTACACTGGCGAGTGTAAATAGTGTAATGTAGGTATAGAAAATGAAGTAGGCTACTACAAAATTATTTTACTTTTTGGCAAAACCTGCATTTATCTGATGAACTGGAAAACTGAATATTTTTATTGCTCTACTAACATTTTGCACACCGTAACAACTGCACGTTTTGTTAACATTAAAAGTGTCATGAAATTGACTTTAATTTTTCTTCTATTATTGTCGCACCTGATTCCAAGCATTGACTGTCTCTTGCATGAAAAGTTTCCAAGACTTTAATTAAAAAGATATAAAGTGACTGTCAAATTGTTGTTGTGGGTTCTCAAATCACCAGCGTTTGGTGTTTGGCGTGAAGGCAATTTATCGAAACAACCGGGATATTAGTGAACAGTCCAAATTTTATGGATTGATAACGTTATGTATGAATGAATGCTAATATGATGTTTATTATAAATTAAATTAACTGGTGTTCTTCCGGTGACTGTAGCCTACTAGACTACAACCTGATGTTAAGAATGATGACCAACTTTTATTCCTGACGTATGAAGTCTATTGCCAACTTTCAATCTACGCAAAGTCGTCCGTTAGGTCAAACCTCGTGTTTGCAAATTGTTGAACAGCCGTTTCCAACAGCCATTGTGCTTAACTGTTGAATCGCACTAAATCTTGGCGGCTGTTTGATGACGTAAGACTTGGTGTAAGATCCTACCTTTTGTTCCGTTCCTCCCTGATTCAATGTATTGCAAATTCCAACAACTTCAATCATTTTTTAGCTTAGATAAGCTGTAACTTAGCTTAGATGTGGAAAGAATAATTTCCCTCTTGACAGACAGGCCACAACCTCCTCAACATGAGGATTAGCTCATGGTATAATCATAATTGATGATGATGATGATGTTATTTGATATACTGCAGAATTTGTTCTCAGTTTAATATTGTTCAGTGTTTTGTGCATGCCTTATATTTTTTTGTAACCATAGAGCCTGTGAAACCTTTTTTCCACTGCAGTGAATAAGGATCTAAACATATTATTTTTCAGTATGGATGCGCCGTCGCCATTAGTATTGCCGTTGCTATTTATGTTTATCCGTTTATATCTATTGTTGATGACAGGCTATCAAAGTATTTTCGTTTTGCTCTTTGCTTTGATTTTTCCCACTTTGACAAGGTTTTTGGTGTAATCTTGCTTGTGTGTGTAGTTTAAGCCGATTCATGACGTTTTCGACTTCTATTTCTTGACTTTGCAACATTGGTTGGACAGTTATTGTACTGATCGAAACTGTTAGTCGAGGAAGTAATCAATTTATTGTACGATTGTGTTTGTATTATATCATCATAAGCAAAGCATTGTGAAAACATGTGACCGCTGCAAACTACCCCGACAGCAAAAACCCTCATTTTACATTGATTCAATGTCTGCAGATGTTGTAAAAATGATAAAATGATAGATTTTGTTATCTAGGTATAAACCATTTAAACTTAATATTCTGTTGTTAACAATCAGACACTAATTAATAGATGGTACTTCTCTAAGTGTTACGTAGTTCTTTCAACAAATGGTGTTATTCATGTTCAAGTTATTGCCAAAGTTGTTAGACTTTTTTATTAACAATATTTGCAATCTACATTCTCAGTCGTGTATTTCCATGAAGCATGTTTCCTATTGTAAGCGTAAGGAACTTGTGGAAGAACTTTAAGAGTGGATTTTATATGCCGATGTAAGATGTGGTTTTATGCACAGGTCTATGAACGCAGTCGGCACTGTAGATTGTAGATATTGTACCATCGCGTAGTTTAGTGGTTCCCAACCGGGGGAGAATTCCCGACTAGGGGGGGAATTTTGCAATTTTCAGGGGGGAATTTGGTTTTAGGGTTGTAAACCTTTTTAAGCCCAGTAAGTTGGTCTACACTAGAGCGTTAAAGGGGAATGTATTATTAGATTAACTCCCGACTATTTAAGCAACTATGCATTGACATGGATGCAGACCATCACGTAGGCAGGGCCGGATTTAGCTGATGGGGGGCCCGGGGCGCTTTTAGATCGGGGGGCCCCCGTGCAAAAAGGTAGCCACTTTAACAAGTCGAAATTCTGCCACTAAAAATGACTAGAATGAAACCGCCAACCAATCATAAGCTACGGTTTAAGTGACGTAAAAAATGGCGAAAAGAAGATGGTAGAAAGTAAATTAAGTGATGGATTTTTTGTCAACTGGTTGGCTTAGGGGTTAGGATTAGGGCTAGAAAGTGGTCATTTGATTGACGCGGGTTCGATTCCCACCACTGCTATTGCTCTTTTTCTTCTGTAAATACCAAATAAAGTTCAAAACAAGCATTAACTCTCTGGATGAGTGCTAGAAGGGTCACAATTGGACGGCAGCCTCTTATAACATGTTCTGATTGGTTGGCGGTTGCATTGTAGTCATTCGCAGTGGAAGAATTTCGACTTGTTAAAGTGGCTACCGTGCAAAAACCATCTTTACGTCTACAGTAGCATCAGTACTGCACAGCATTTTGCAGAAACTTCAAAGGCCAAAAGGAAAAAAATCACATTTTTTTCCACATAAGGGGCCCTTCAAAAGTCGGGGGGCCCGGGGCAACTGCCCCCTCTGCCCCCCCCCCCCCCCCCCCCCTAAATCCGGGCCTGCACGTAGGCCTACTTCTTTTTCACTTTTTCATTCAAATGCTTGATGGCTTTCAAGAAGAAACGTAACCAAGCGAGTGCTTGAGCTCAGAGACGAGCTGAAATTATTTTTTGACTATTAAATAAAATTGGAATTTGTTACATTGCTGAATGATGACAGATGGATTAGATTCCTTGTTTATTTGTTTGGTCCATTGAATGAACTAAATCTGAATATGCAAGAGAAAAACACCAATATACGGTATATATTCAATCGCCATCTCCGTTCAAAGCAGATTGCGCATCAACATTGGTTATCTGTATCTATGAACCATTGACATATAGATACCATGTGAATTTACAAGCTGTACTGCTTCCATGCTGGCTCAAGGCAGGTTGGAGGAGAGTGATTGATTAATGTCACTGTTATTAGGAGATTGTCTTAAGGTACTAGAAGCCTAGAAGGCACTGCTGTCCTGGTCGAGGGGGACTAAATTTTGTCTGGCCTCTACTTTTCGACCAGCCTGGCTTGAGTGGCCCTTCAAGAAGCAGATGCCAGTACCGCTCAGCATTTAAAGATGCTTTGGAAGCTTTCACCAGCAAGCTTGATCATTGAAAGAGAAAAGTTAGAATAAACAATTGTTAGTTAGTCAATAAACAAAGTTAGAGTTATCATCGGTGCTGGTTGTTGACGGCAAAGAACAAGTTCTTCCAGAGTTGGAAAAAGAATTGATTTTGCAACATCTCACAGCATTAGAACTAGAATTCATTCGATATTTTCCTGAAGTTTATGACGATGAGCTTGATTTAATACGAAATTCGTTCACATTGTTGATGGTTCACATTGTTGAAATTAGAACTAGAATTCATTCGATATTTTCCTGAAGTTTATGACGATGAGCTTGATTTAATACGAAATTCGTTCACATTGTTGATGGAAAACCTTCCGATAAATTGCAGGATGAATTTTTAGAACTCAAAACGGATTCTTGCACAAGAGACTTATTCAGAGAAAAATTAATCACTGGATTTTGGCCATTAATGTGTAACTCCTACCTCAAAGTGGCAGAGAAAGGTATTCGAAGTATCCTTTCGTCTGCTTTCACTTATCTATGCAAATCAAGTTTTTTAACTCTTCGAAATGAAAACAAAACAGAGAAACAGATTAGACGTGGAAAATGATATTCGTTGTGCTCTTTCCAATACTTTTCCACAACATCCATGAGTTGTCGAAACAAACAATCACAAGCTTCACATAGACCAGTGTTTCCCAACCTGGGGGTAAATTACCCCCGGGGGGTAATTTGCCTGTTTTCGGCGGGTAACGAGACCGGAGGTTGTAAACTTTATAAAAGTGAAGGAATGGAACAGTCGTCTTTACAAGGAACTGTGCAAGAAGATGGGAGAAATATACAAAGTATTATTGTACCACACAGAAGTACAATGGCTGTCTCATGGCAAAGGATAACCCGCCTGGTCAAACTTTGTGAGGCTGTCCATGTTTTTCTGATAGAAAAGAAGTCCGACTTGACTCAATACTTCTATAACCAACAGTGGATTTCCCAGCTGTGCTACCTGGCTGATATCTTTGGTGAATCGAACAAAGGCAATCTTTTAATTCAAGGCAAAAATGTAACTGTGATCGACACCAAAGTAGCCGGAGCAGCATTTATCGCAAAGGTTAAATTGTGGAACAAGCGAGTTGGAAGAAGCACAGTTTTAGACGTTTGACATGTATCTCGGAGGCAATGGACTTGAGTTGACAGCGGCGTTGAAGAAGGACATAGCTGACCACTTAGGCCAGCTAGCCAAGAAGATGGACAACTACTTTCCGAATTTGAACACGGCTAGTTTTTAATGGTGCACTGAGCCCTTCACATGTGATGACAGCCAGGTGGATGATGACGACTTTTCGGCCAAAGAAGAATTTATCACTCACCGAAAGAACAAAGCGTTGAAACTTGATTTCAATGGGAAAGGCTTAGAAACCTTCTGGTTTAGCAGACTCCAGGACGCACCAACATTAGCGACACGGGCATTAAATATCCTGACATCTTTTTCAACAACGTATCGCTGTGAACAAGGACTTTTAACTGTCTTGGGAAGGAAGACAAAGAAGCGCAATCGCCAGGATGTCGAAAGCGACACAACATTTGTCCTCAGTAGCCTACCACAAAGCCCAGGATCACAAAGCTGGCGCCTGAAGTCCAGGCCTGACCTTCGCATTGAATGTTTACCACGCATTGTTATCTTGTAGTCAGTATTGTATTGTTCAATTCATTCAATTCAATTCAATTTATTTTTCTTTGTCAGAATGCAAAAGAAATGATATTGAGAAAAAGAAATACAGTAACAAAACTAACAAAAGGAAAAGGTGGCAAAACCTTAATGGTTTAAGACGTGCGTGAAAGGATCTAATATTGCGGTATATGCATCAATAAATATAGTCAAGCACGGCCACCAAACCTGATACTTTAAAATAAGTTGATGAATTAGTTAAGAATCATTTTGATTGTCATAGTTAGCCCTTTGAAATACATAGCAATAAACCTTTTTGTTTTTGAAAATTGATCAAGGGGGTAATTGGCTCACTTCAGGGTGGAGATTAGGGTAACAGCCAAAAAAAGGTTGGGAACCACTGGTCTACAAGATTGTGAGTCACAAGGAAAAGACGGTCGTGACTCAAAGGCTGCGCGTAGATTCGAACTTCACGTTTGATCTCGGAGCAAAGCACGACTTGCTTTGTTTACCTTTGCTTTGCAACATCAATCTTCCTGTAGTTTCAATGCACTTTTTTTCTTGAAAAATAAACGACAAATATCATGCGTTCCCTGACCGCAAAATCTATCATTCTTACATTGATTCAACATGTAAACATGACAAATTTTGCTCCCTGGGTTGCACCTTATGCTTTAAATCTTTGATTTTACAGCTCACAAAAACGTGACCAACTGACCATATTTGAGCATGTTTTCAGTCTCTTGAAACACTCTTCACAACATCATCTTGCAATCTTGACTCGTTCAACATTTTTCACCTAGGCCGACTTACCAAAAAGGCAAGTGGATTGAAAGTTGGCAGTTTGTGTAAAATTGTTTCTCACTCAAAATACACTCAAACTAAAAAAATACAAAGTCAAAAAATAAATAGCTTAATGTGTGAGCATCTCAAAAACAAAATTTTGTTGCCGAGTTCTGTTTGGTCATAGCGGTAAACCATAATCTCTTCTTGGGAAAATTTTAACATAAAGTTCCCTAATCCGTTCGTCTGTATATAATGACCGAAGAAACACACACTTGAACTTCTTTTCAAACAGTGTATTCCTGTAAAATTAGCCCGAGGCTACCGAAAACGAGGGGGTGCAACGCCTACACCACTTAAACTGTCACTACACAACAGATTACTTGGATAAAAGACGGAACCTTTGTCCAGCTAGCAAGCACTAAGCCAACAGTTAAAAGTGCGGCCAACTTTCAAACAATCATTTTACGAATGACCAGAAAAGATATCAATATCTCAAATTCACGTAGAAAGTAACTGTGACGCAATAGTGAAATCAATTGTCACGCAATTCAAAACAGGTGTCCAAAGCTAGTGAACCAATGCATTCATGTTTAAACAGGCCCAAACAGGTTTGAAACAAGTCTATGAACAATGGTGCAATTTCGGCACACTTTCCAGCAACTTCCATGACGTAATATTCAGTAGACTTGAACGGTTTTATATGACGTTTGATTTGTACAGAGATTGGCCGTAACATAGCGGCCCCTAGTTATGACAGTCTAACATGGCATAACTAAAAAAGAATTGAAGGACAATCGTGAGCCAATGAATAAAACACACGATACACAAATTTTTTGAATCACTCACGTTTAAGTTAATACGCAAATACAAAGGGCATGCAAAGCATGAACAACAATAAGAATACGCGACGATACATGAAATTAGTACCATACGTACACGCTAAAATGACGCTATATACAATAGTTGCGATAATAACCGACTGTTCCGGGCTCAGACAAGTATCGGCCACCGCAGACAAACCCAGGCTCAAACCCTAACACTTAGGTGTTCTTTACGGGGGCGAGGCACGAAATATCCCTCAACACGTAGTCTACTTTCACTTTCCCCGTACTCTCATCATAGTTGCAGACGGCAACTTTGGCTCTACGAACCACAGGCTTCCCTTTCCTAATTTGTGGAACTACCTCATGCACCCTCCCAAGTTGATACTTCCCACGTTTACCAATGTCTTGGAGAGAACCTACCACTACAAGTTGACCAGGCTCCAAATTCTCGGCCATTTTTAGCCATTTTTTCCGGCCCTGAAGACCTGGCAAGTAAAAATCGATCCATTTATTCCAAAACTGCTGAGAAAGTGACAAATTGAACCGATAATCCCTTCTTAATTGGTCACGATCATGTGGTTGCCCAACAGCACAGTATGGGTCTAAGTATGGGGTCAAAAGTGAGGCAGGGGTGATGACAGTAAAATCCCTAGGGTCGTCACTCAAAGGTACCAAAGGGCGTTCGTTCACGATCCGAACGGCACTGCCTGTGTACGTAAGCAGTTCAATAAAATTGGGCTTACGAATTGAAGAGTCCAAAATGTGAAAGAAGTATTTGGTCATATCGGCCACGAAACCAAATCTTTCAAGCCGAAATCTAGCCAAGACATCTACCAGAGGGTTTAACAAGTCAGACAATTCAGGACAAGAAGACATTACATCATTTACACAAGTTCCTCGGAATTCAGATTGTTTTAAAGCCTTCTTCTTTAAATCAGCAGCTCTATCTGACGCCAACACAAAATTGTTAGGTAGATCAATATCTTCCTTCAACGGAACAGGTATCTCAAATCGACCATCTTTCAACTCAATATTCGGTTCGACAAGTTCTCTAGCCAAAATATCATTGCGAGACAATTCACAGGTTTCATTTTGCAAAGTCAAATCCTGAATGACTTTATTCAGGTCTGCTATTTCCATATCGCGAGACTCAATTTTACGCTGAAAGCCAGAGATGACATCCGACTCTGAAGACGTCTGCACTCTGCACACTTTAGCAACGCTTTCAACTAAGGGTGACTTACCACCACAAGCCAACCAACCGAGAGGAGTGAGCAAAGCATGCGGTTCACTACGATTGTCACCAACACGCTCTTCTTTTGCACACATCAAATAAGCGTTGTCGTTGCCAATCAGTACATCTACAGTACTACAATCATTCAAATGAAACATATTCACGTCATGAAAATGACGGAAACCACTTAAATCTTGTTTATGGGGTAAAGTTTTAACATCGTCAGTCCAAGCTGGGTTAACCACCGAGGTTATATCACAAAACAGTTCATCAGTCTCTAACGACTGGATGTTGAGTTTAACAAGGTCAGCACAAGTAGGTTTCTGACCAGCCAGAGTATCCATTTTAAACGACGCTTTATCATACGGTTTAAGACCAAGTTCGCACACCAAGTCACTCGAAACAAAGGTCAACTGCGAACCAGGATCATGCTGACAATACACCAACTTCGATTTGCCAGTCATTGGATTCAAAACACGAGCAGCAGTAACGCGGTTAAAGGCTGCTTTAACATTTCCAATCTTAACATTACGCACAGGAACTCTGGCACCAGCCTCATCTTTACCGACCAAATCCAGAGAATCACGTGACGTCACATAAAAATCATGCAGAAGAAAATAGTGTTTCCTATCGTTGGTAGGTCCACACTTACGACAGTTATTTGCATGATTACAGTCTCTAACCATATGCTGGCGCAAACAATTCAAGCATTTGCCAGCTTTCACAATGACATCTCTCCGATCTTTAGGTGTCAAGCGCAAAAATTCTTTACAATTAGACAAAAAATGATATTCAACTTGACCACGTGACGAACAACAAAAACATGCCGGTATGTCACTACGTCTGGCCACACCGCCGCGCGGTGCGCCAACAGCAGTCGAGTACTGCGAACTCCCTGAAATCACATTATCATGGGGTTTTACGGACGTCTGCCTAACCGGACATGAAGGCAATTTTCCTTTGCCAAACTTTTTAAAATGCTGCGACTCACCAGAATCGCCCATTAGCATGATGCTAAAATCAGTCGACTTGCGCGTTTCCTCCCGTACTACAAAATCAAACAAACTCTGAAAAGTAGGTTCCTCAGTGCTACCATACTGATCACCTAAAAAGTCAAGATAACGCTGCTTAGCGTCAAACGGGAGTCGTTTAGCCAAATCCAAAACAAAACGTCCTTCTAATTTATCACGCTGACCATAAGCTTTCGCGTAAAGCAAACACTGCGACAATTCATCTTTAAACTCTTTCAAATCACTGGAAGAGATAGAAGTCAATTTGCTACCATAGCGATACTTTCTAATTTCTGGTTCTGCGAAAAGACCTCCACGAACTCCAAAACGTTGGGACAAGCGAGCTAACGACATTTCTATCCTGTCTTCCTCTGACAAGCCAGGAGTGTCGGAAACCAAATTAGCAATCGTTTGTGCAGCTGTTCTAACACAAGCTGCTTGCAACAAAGTCAAACGAGTTCCCTTAAAGGGCGAAGCTGCCATCAAGGCCATAACACGATTTTTAAAGAAGACAAATGGCATATTATTACCATCGTAACCAATCAAGGCCGCCTTATCGAAGAACGTCCTACTATTTTGGTATTCAAAAAAGCAATCCTGCTGTTGAGAACTCGATTTAGCGGGAGAAGACAAGCTATATCCCTTAAGGGGCTGAGTGGGCTCAGTCACATGCACAGCCCGATCACGATCCTCACACACGTTAAAATCAGGAGACGCGATACGCCTCTCACAACCACCCAAATTACGTGTAGCTGGGCGATCAAAAACTAGCGGCGCTGAAAACTGTGAAGGGGGCAAAGCATTACTGCTAATGGCGGCCCCGTGACCTGTACGCTCTGGGGGAGGAGTTCGGTTGTAATTCGCAGACCTTGGCTCTACAGCCTTCGGAAGACCCTTAGCCGCGGCCCCGAGACCTCCTGAAACAGCTAAAAAACATGTGGATTGTACAGGTCCACTTACAGATTGAACAGGCGTCTGGAAAAGGTTAGGTAAATTAAACTGTGATTGATGTTCACTTCTGGAATGCCTAGAAGAGCCCTTCCTAGAGCTACGCCGGGAGCCCAACTCAGAACGATATTCAGCTAAAGCTACCTCCTTACGTTGTTCAGCCCTCAACTGTGCGTCTTTGAGTGCGAACTCAGCAGCTCTCGCTTCGGCTTTCGCGGCGGCCTCAGCAGCTCTCGCTTCGGCCTCAACTCGTATGGTCTCAGCTCTCGCTCTGGCCTCAGCAGCTCTTGCTTCGGCCTCGGCTTGGATCTGGAGCTCCTCTCGTCTTAGCTGTAGGTTAATTTGTGCAACTATCCGTGACGAGCTCTCAGACATCCTAGTGCTTACATTTGAGGCGCTATCCTCAGGATGTATGTCAGCATCCAACCTATCTGACAACTCACTTTCTTTTTGTTCGAAGTTATTTTTTAACGAGTTAAATTCGGGATCTACCCTATCACGAAGTTCTGCCAAGATTGCAGAGTTAACAATTTTACTCAAAAGAGCATGGAAATGCCTTAATTCCTCTTCTAAAGTAGATAAGTTAGATCTAAAAATTAACAGTTCCTGCTTATCACTCAAAGAACCTAGGGCCACAGAAAGTTTCCCAATTTGAGTCAAAATATCCCGTCTAAGATGCCGGGCCTCTCGAACTGACTTAGCCTCATCGTTAATGGGTCCCTCCCCAGAATGGCCTGCCCGACCGCAAAGAACATCATCAGGCTTAAACTCAGTCGAGTCGACGGCGGTCGAGTCCCTGTCACCACCGAGTGTAGACATATTAAATGTTAGAGCTAAATTTAACAATTAAAAAATTAAGTTACACAAACACACAAATTACAGTAGTTATAAAAAACTTAACTGCAAAGACCGTAAAAAATACAAAAAAGAATTTAAATGCACGATACCGTAGCTGTACGAGTATGTGAAGTCCAAACGTCCACAAAACTTGCTTGGATTCTTCCACTTGAATCTTCAAGCACAGATGGATTGCCTTTAATCTTCTTTCTTGCCAATGAATGTCAAAGTTATTTTTCTTCTGTACCAAACTGAGAAGAAATGTCTTTACTTTTTAGCTTAAAGTTCTTCAGTTGCCTACCGAGAAGAAATGTCTTTAATTTTCTTTGCTTCTTTAGACTACCAACCAATAAGATCTTCTTTTATTATTTCTTTGCTTCTAAGTGCTTCTTGGCCTACCAACTAACTAACTTCGTCTTTTATTTTTTATGGTCACAGCGGTAAACCATAATCTCTTCTTGGGAAAATTTTAACATAAAGTTCCCTAATCCGTTCGTCTGTATATAATGACCGAAGAAACACACACTTGAACTTCTTTTCAAACAGTGTATTCCTGTAAAATTAGCCCGAGGCTACCGAAAACGAGGGGGTGCAACGCCTACACCACTTAAACTGTCACTACACAACAGATTACTTGGATAAAAGACGGAACCTTTGTCCAGCTAGCAAGCACTAAGCCAACAGTTAAAAGTGCGGCCAACTTTCAAACAATCATTTTACGAATGACCAGAAAAGATATCAATATCTCAAATTCACGTAGAAAGTAACTGTGACGCAATAGTGAAATCAATTGTCACGCAATTCAAAACAGGTGTCCAAAGCTAGTGAACCAATGCATTCATGTTTAAACAGGCCCAAACAGGTTTGAAACAAGTCTATGAACAATGGTGCAATTTCGGCACACTTTCCAGCAACTTCCATGACGTAATATTCAGTAGACTTGAACGGTTTTATATGACGTTTGATTTGTACAGAGATTGGCCGTAACACTGTTTTTATGCTGTATCTTTCAAAGGTTTTACGAATTTCACTAATACTGTAGCCTATGAAGTGCACAATCAAATGAAAAACTTTAAAAATCTCTACAGACTCTAAAATGGGTTCACCTGTCAATCCTGTTTGTCATTACAAGACATTACATTCAGTGCGGTTGAAAGCCAAATTTAGACCGCTATAAGGCGCTCGCTTTCTAATCATACAATTCTAGTTCATCTCCCGGCTCAAGCTGGTTATTGAAAAACATTGCTCATCTCTACCAGGTGTGTAATAAATTGAGTGGGCATAGTTGCTGAAGGAAAGGCGGCCGAGAGAAAGGAACTGGCCACCTTACTCTCCTTAATGCCGATGGCTTAGGTATAATGAGGACTTCCACATCTTCTCATCTCTCGATGCTTGGATCAAGTATGGAACTCATCACCTTTTTACCAATAACATTCTTGGGCTTCTAAAACAAAACACACTTCTTAAACAAATTTAAAAGCGGCAATATAGGTAAAATCATTAAGAAAAAAGGTGGTTTTCTAAACAAAACAAGAAAAATTTCCGAAACAAATTGAATTTGACACAAATGCACTGTATAGAAAACAAAAAGGTGACATTTTCCACAATTTTCTTGGTCCTTAGATAAACTTCCGGAATCTTAAAATTATCCCAGCCTCGGGTTTAAAAGTATCCTTTGAACCCTCTGGCTATGCTACTGGTAACATTTGTCAACCAACTTTTAGATCTGTGACTAGGCCCTTAGGGTTACCATATAGGCGATGTTTTTTTTTTTTCGAAAAACATGTCCTCTTTCACAGTGAAAACTATTTTGTCCTCTGAGGACATTAAAAATGCCAATATGTCCCTCTTTTTGTATTTTTAACAATTTAAAGTAAAATGCACATTCAACTACAAATAGCTTACAAAATTATCTGTCACTACGTCAAGTAGGCTATAGGCAGAGATAGGCATGATCTTGATCTTGAAGATCACTATTGTTTCGGTGATCTTGATCTAAGATCACTTTTTTGTGTGATCTTGATCTTGAAGAACAATATAAGATCAAGGTCACTGTTACGGCCAATCTCTGTACAAATCAAACGTAATATAAAACCGTTCAAGTCTACTGAATATTACGTCATGGAAATTCCTAAAGCATGTGCCAAAATTGCACCATCGTTCATAAGACCTGTTTGGACCTGTTTGGGCCTGTTTAAACAGGAAATATTACATCAGCTTAAACACCTGTTGGAATGACTTCATAATTGTCTTTCATTTATTGCGTCACAGTTACTTTCTACGTGAATTTGAGATATTGATATCTATTCTGGTCATTCGTAAAATGATTGTTTGAAAGTTGGCCGCACATTTAACTGTTGGCTTAGTGCTTGCTAGCTGGACAAAAGTTCCGTCTTTTATCCAAGTAATCTGTTGTGTAGTGACAGTTTAAGTGGTGTACGCGTTGCACCCCCTCGTTTTCGGTAGCCGTGGGCTAATTTTTACAGAAATACACTTTTTGAAAAGAAGTTCAAGTGTGTGTTTCTTCGGTCATTATATGCAGACGAAAGGATCCGGGAACTTTAAGTTACAATTTTCCCACGAAGAAATTATGGTTTACCGCTGTGACCATAAAAAATAAAAGACGATTCTCTGTCTAGTGTTTGGCACAGAAGCACTTAGAAGTAAAAAATAAAAGACGAAGTTGTTGGTTGGTAGGCTACAAAAGCAAAGAAATAATAAAAGAAGATCTTGTTGGTTGGTAGTCTAAAGAAGCAAAGAAAATTAAAGACATTTCTTCTCGGTAGGCAACTGAAGAACTTTAAGCTAAAAAGTAAAGACATTTCTTCTCAGTTTGGTACAGAAGAAAAAATAACTTTGACATTCATTGGCAAGAAAGAAGATTAAAGGCAATCCATCTGTGCTTGAAGATTCAAGTGGAAGAATCCAAGCAAGTTTGTGGACGTTTGGACTTCACATACTCGTACAGCTACGGTATCGTGCATTTAAATTCTTTTTTGTATTTTTTACGGTCTTTGCAGTTAAGTTTTTTATAACTACTGTAATTTGTGTGTTTGTGTAACTTAATTTTTTAATTGTTAAATTTAGCCCTAACATTTAATATGTCTACACTCGGTGGCGACAGGGACTCGACCGCCGTCGACTCGACTGAGTTTAAGCCTGATGATGTTCTTTGCGGTCGGGCAGGCCATTCTGGGGAGGGACCCATTAACGATGAGGCTAAGTCAGTTCGAGAGGCCCGGCATCTTAGACGGGATATTTTGACTCAAATTGGGAAACTTTCTGTGGCCCTAGGTTCTTTGAGTGATAAGCAGGAACTGTTAATTTTTAGATCTAAGTTATCTACTTTAGAAGAGGAATTACGGCATTTCCATGCTCTTTTGAGTAAAATTGTTAACTCTGCAATCTTGGCAGAACTTCGTGATAGGGTAGATCCCGAATTTAACTCGTTAAAAAATAACTTCGAACAAAAAGAAAGTGAGTTGTCAGATAGGTTGGATGCTGACATACATCCTGAGGATAGCGCCTCAAATGTAAGCACTAGGATGTCTGAGAGCTCGTCACGGATAGTTGCACAAATTAACCTACAGTTAAGACGAGAAGAGCTCCAGATCCAAGCTGAGGCCGAAGCAAGAGCTGCTGAGGCCATCGCAAGAGCTGAAGCCATACGAGCTGAGGCTGCCGCACGAGCAGAGGCTGCCGCAAGAGCTGAGGCCATACGAGCTGAGGCCATACGAGCTGAGGCCATACGAGCTGAGGCCATACGAGCTGAGGCTGCCGCGAGAGCTGAGGCCGACGCGAGAGCTGCTGAGGCCGAAGCGAGAGCTGCTGAGGCCGCCGCGAGAGCCGAAGCTAGAGCTGCTGAGTTCGCACTCAAAGACGCTCAGTTGAGGGCCGAACAACGTAAAAAGGTAGTTTTAGCTGAATATCGTTCTGAGTTGGGCTCCCGGCGTAGCTCTAGGAAGGGCTCTTCTAGGCATTCCAGAAGTGAACATCAATCACAGTTTAATTTACCTAACCTTTTCCACACGCCTGTTCAATCCGTAAGTGGACCTGTACAATCCACATGTTTTCCAGCTGTTTCAGGAGGTCTCGGGGCCGCGGCTAAGGGTCTTCCGAAGGCTGTAGAGCCAAGGTCTGCAAATTACAACCGAACTCCTCCCCCAGAGCGTACAGGTCACGGGGCCGCCATTAGCAGTAATGCTTTGCCCCCTTCACAGTTTTCAGCGCCGCTAGTTTTTGATCGCCCAGCTACACGTAATTTGGGTGGTTGTGAGAGGCGTATCGTGTCTCCTGATTTTAACGTATGTGAGGATCGTGATCGGGCTGTGCATGTGACTGAGCCCACTCAGCCCATTAAGGGATATAGCTTGTCTTCTCCCGCTAAATCGAGTTCTCAACAGCAGGATTGCTTTTTTGAATACCAAAATAGTAGGACGTTCTTCGATAAGGCGGCCTTGATTGGTTACGATGGTAATAATATACCATTTGTCTTCTTTAAAAATCGTGTTATGGCCTTGATGGCAGCTTCGCCCTTTAAGGGAACTCGTTTGACTTTGTTGCAAGCAGCTTGTGTTAGAACAGCTGCACAAACGATTGCTAATTTGGTTTCTGACACTCCTGGCTTGTCAGAGGAAGACAGGTTAGAAATGTCGTTAGCTCGCTTGTCCCAACGTTTTGGGGTTCGTGGAGGTCTTTTCGCAGAACCAGAAATTAGAAAGTATCGCTATGGTAGCAAATTGACTTCTATCTCTTCCAGTGATTTGAAAGAGTTTAAAGATGAATTGTCGCAGTGTTTGCTTTACGCGAAAGCTTATGGTCAGCGTGATAAATTAGAAGGACGTTTTGTTTTGGATTTGGCTAAGCGACTCCCGTTTGACGCTAAGCAGCGTTATCTTGACTTTTTAGTTGATCAGTATGGTAGCACTGAGGAACCTACTTTTCAGAGTTTGTTTGATTTTGTAGTACGGGAGGAAACGCGCAAGTCGACTGATTTTAGCATTATGCTAATGGGCGATTCTGGTGAGTCGCAGCATTTTAAAAAGTTTGGCAAAGGAAAATTGCCTTCATGTCCGGTTAGGCAGACGTCGGTAAAACCCCATGATAATGTGATTTCAGGGAGTTCGCAGTACTCGACTGCTGTTGGCGCACCGCGCGGCGGTGTGGCCAGACGTAGTGACATTCCGGCATGTTTTTGTTGTTCGTCACGTGGTCAAGTTGAATATCATTTTTTGTCTAATTGTAAAGAATTTTTGCGCTTGACACCTAAAGGTCGGAGAGATGTCATTGTGAAAGCTGGAAAATGCTTGAACTGTTTGCGCCAGCATATGGTTAAGGACTGTAATCATGCAAACAACTGTCGTCAGTGTGGGCCTAACAACGATAGGAAACACTATTTTCTTCTGCATGATTTTTATGTGACGTCACGTGATTCTCTGGATTCGGTCGGTAAAGATGATGCTGGTGCCAGAGTTCCTGTGCGTAATGTTAAGATTGGAAATGTTAAAGCAGCCTTTAACCGCGTTACTGCTGCTCGTGTTTTGAATCCAATGACTGGCAAATCGAAGTTGGTGTATTGTCAGCATGATCCTGGTTCGCAGTTGACCTTTGTTTCGAGTGACTTGGTGTGCGAACTTGGTCTTAAACCGTATGATAAAGCGTCGTTTAAAATAGATACTCTGGCTGGTCAGAAACCTACTTGTGCTGACCTTGTTAAACTCAACATCCAGTCGTTAGAGACTGATAAACTGTTTTGTGATATAACCTCGGTGGTTAACCCAGCTTGGGCTGACGATGTTAAAACTTTACCTCATAAACAAGATTTAAGTGGTTTCCGTCATTTTCATGACGTGAATATGTTTCATTTGAATGATTGTAGTACTGTAGATGTACTGATTGGCAATGACAACGCTTATTTGATGTGGGCAAAAGAAGAACGTGTTGGTGAAAATCGCAGTGAACCGCATGCTTTACTCACTCCTCTCGGTTGGTTTGCTTGTGGTGGTAAGTCACCCTTAGTTGAAAGCGTTGCTAAAGTGTGCAGAGTGCAGACGTCTTCAGAGTCGGATGTCATCTCTGGCTTTCAGCGTAAAATTGAGTCTCGTGATATGGAAATAGCAGACCTGAATAAAGTCATTCAGGATTTGACTTTGCAAAATGAAACCTGTGAATTGTCTCGCAATGATATTTTGGCTAGAGAACTTGTCGAACCGAATATTGAGTTGAAAGATGGTCGATTTGAGATACCTGTTCCGTTGAAGGAAGATATTGATCTACCTAACAATTTTGTGTTGGCGTCAGATAGAGCTGCTGCTTTAAGAAAGAAAGCTTTAAAACAACCTGAACTTCGTGATTTCCTTACTGACACCATGAAAGATCTTAAATCTAATGGCTATATTGAGCGCGCGGGTGAAGCAGGAAATGTCAAGGGATTTGAATGGTATTTACCATACTTTGTGACGTCACAATTAAAAAAGCGCATTGTTTACGATGGCAAGTCTGAATTTCGAGGAACTTGTGTTAATGATGTAATGTTTTCGGGTCCTGACTTGTTAAACCCTCTGGTAGATGTCTTGGCTAGATTTCGGCTTGGTAGATTTGGTCTCATGGCTGATGTGACTAAATGCTTCTTTCAAATAAAGTTACCTGAGTCGCAAAGGGATTTGTTTCGTATATTGTGGTTTGAAGATGATGACCTTGAAAATGGTAGGATGGTACCATTTCGTTTTTGTGTACACCCTTGGGGAATAAAGAGTAGCCCGTATATCGCTTGCTTGGCTATAAAGAAAATGATCGAGCAGAATCCCAGCAGTGCTGGTGAATTGACTCTCTGCAATATTGCAAATAATATGTACATGGATGATTTTATATTTTCGGCTGATAGCTTAGAGGAAGCTCAGCAAATCACTCATGAATCAATTGCTTTGTTTGATAGCCGTGGGTTTAAACTTGTTAAGTGGAGTGCTAACAAGGAGTCTATGATTGTCTTGTCAAATTTGGATAATGAGATGCTTTCACCTTTGATTCGTGACATTGACTTTCAGACTGAAAATATGACTTTGCCATCAGCGAAGACATTGGGTTGTGTGTGGCAAACCGAGTCTGACGAGATGCGTATCGCATGTTCCTTAAAGCCCTTAGCTAAACACACGCGCCGAAGTATGCTCAGTCAGCTTGGACAAAATTTTGATCCGCTAGGCTTTGGAGCGCCATTTTTTCTAAAAGCACGCCTTATACTTCAGCAATTGGCGATAGACAAGTTTGATTGGGACACCGAGGTCCCTGATAGCTTTGTTAAAGAGTGGGAGTCGTGGCTTCGCTCTTTGGACCTGCTTAAGGATTTTTCGTTACCGAGATGGTATTTTGCAAACTCTGGTGTGTGCAGTCCGGATGATATTGTTTCATATCAATTGCATGGGTTTAGTGATGCTTCGAATCAAGCTTTCTCTTCTGTTGTTTACTTACGTAGACTGGTTAACGGAGTTCCGAGTGTGTCTTTCGTTCTGGGTAAATCTACCATTGTTGTAAAAAATCAGTTTTCTTGGCCGATAGCTAGGAAAGAGCTTGTTGCCGCTTTAAATACAGCAAGACTCGTGAAGCAGGCCTACGAGGCATTGAAGATGCCCGACTGCAGTAAGTATTTTTGGTGTGATTCTCGGACTGTGTTGCAGTGGGTTAAGAACCCTGATTTACGTTTGAATAAGTTTATTACGCGTCGAGTTGAGCATATTTTATTGTTATCTGGAGCCCAGGATTGGCGTTTTTGCCCTACCGATATGAACCCAGCTGATGTTGGCACAAGGCCAAATCTTATTACAAAGAAAGAGTTTCGAGAGTTGTGGTTAAATGGTTCTAGTCTTCTCTATCAGTGTGAAGAAATTCCATCTGTAGAAAACCCCACTCCAGTACCTGTCCATAGCCTATATCTTCGTGACGAAGAGGGGTCGCTTGACGTTGGACAGGGTGGCCTTCACAGATTGATCGAGGCCGCACCTTCTTTGTATGTTATGAAAAAGAGAATTGCTTATTTGGTTGCTTTTGTTGAATTTTTGTGCTGTAAAACGAAAAAGCGTAGCTTTATGAAGCCAAAACTGGACGCCTCTTATCTTAATAGAGCCTTAGACTTAACTGTGAAGTTTGTTCAGAAAAGCGTGTATGGCGATGTGTTACATTTAATGACCAAACGATCGCCGGATGCACTTGAGGAAGTGATAAAGCGGGGTAGTGTTGGCGCTTCGCAACGTGAGAAGGAACGCTTGAAAGGATTGCGTTCACTTAAAAAGTACAGACCTTGTGTAGATGATGCTGGTGTAATCCGCATTGAAGGGCGCTTAAGTAATTCTCCCGAGATTTCTCTAGAAGCAAAGCATCCGATTGTTTTGCCTTCGAAGCACCCCTTCACTAGGCTTGTTGTACTGTCGCATCATAATCGAAATGAGCACTGTGGAGTACAGCACACTTTGTTGTCTACGCGACAGAAGTTTTGGATCGCTAATGGTAATGCTTCCGTGAAGAGGTATCTTAATGATTGTGGTGTATGTGCGATTGAGAAAGCTCGGCCTATAAGGCAGCTCATGTCTGATTTACCCTTGTCTCGCACAACTGCCCATAGGAAACCCTTTTTTGATTGCGGCTTGGACTATCTTGGACCTTGGACCTTTGTTGAAGGTAGGAGTCACAAAAAAGCTTGGGGACTCTTATTCACATGTATGGCATCTCGCGCTATTCATGTTGAGCTGGTTACGTCATTGTCGCTGAGTGATTTTTTACTTGCCTTTACAAGGTTTACAGATTTACGTGGGCAGGTTAATGCTATCTATTCCGATAATGGAAGTACCTTTCAGGCAGCATCTAAGAAGTTACCCGAGTTGATAGAATCAGCTGAATTTCACAACGCCCTGAGACAGAGAGAGATAAACTGGGAATTTATACCTCCGTATGCTCCGGCGCAAGGTGGCGCCTGGGAGGCAATGGTTAAACAATTTAAAATTGCATTTTTTCACATTTTGGACTCTTCAATTCGTAAGCCAAATTTTATTGAACTGCTTACGTACACAGGCAGTGCCGTTCGGATCGTGAACGAACGCCCTTTGGTACCTTTGAGTGACGACCCTAGGGATTTTACTGTCATCACCCCTGCCTCACTTTTGACCCCATACTTAGACCCATACTGTGCTGTTGGGCAACCACATGATCGTGACCAATTAAGAAGGGATTATCGGTTCAATTTGTCACTTTCTCAGCAGTTTTGGAGTAAATGGATCGATTTTTACTTGCCAGGTCTTCAGGGCCGAAAAAAATGGCTAAAAATGGCCGAGAATTTGGAGCCTGGTCAACTTGTAGTGGTAGGTTCTCTCCAAGACATTGGTAAACGTGGGAAGTATCAACTTGGGAGGGTGCATGAGGTAGTTCCACAAATTAGGAAAGGGAAGCCTGTGGTTCGTAGAGCCAAAGTTGCCGTCTGCAACTATGATGAGAGTACGGGGAAAGTGAAAGTAGACTACGTGTTGAGGGATATTTCGTGCCTCGCCCCCGTAAAGAACACCTAAGTGTTAGGGTTTGAGCCTGGTTTTGTCTGCGGTGGCCGATACTTGTCTGAGCCCGGAACAGTCGGTTATTATCGCAACTATTGTATATAGCGTCATTTAGCGTGTACCTATGGTACCAATTTCATGTATCGTCGTGTTTATTCTTATTGCTGTTCATTCTTTGCATGCCCTTTGTATTTGCGTATTAACTTAAACGTGAGTGATTCAAAAAATTTGTGTATCGTGTGTTTTATTCATTGGCTCACGATTGTCCTTCAATTCTTTTTTAGTTATGCCATGTTAGACTGTCATAACTAGGGGCCGCTATGTTACGGCCAATCTCTGTACAAATCAAACGTAATATAAAACCGTTCAAGTCTACTGAATATTACGTCATGGAAATTCCTAAAGCATGTGCCAAAATTGCACCATCGTTCATAAGACCTGTTTGGACCTGTTTGGGCCTGTTTAAACAGGAAATATTACATCAGCTTAAACACCTGTTAGAATGACTTCATAATTGTCTTTCATTTATTGCGTCACAGTTACTTTCTACGTGAATTTGAGATATTGATATCTATTCTGGTCATTCGTAAAATGATTGTTTGAAAGTTGGCCGCACATTTAACTGTTGGCTTAGTGCTTGCTAGCTGGACAAAAGTTCCGTCTTTTATCCAAGTAATCTGTTGTGTAGTGACAGTTTAAGTGGTGTACGCGTTGCACCCCCTCGTTTTCGGTAGCCTCGGGCTAATTTTACAGAAATACACTTTTTGAAAAGAAGTTCAAGTGTGTGTTTCTTCGGTCATTATATGCAGACGAAAGGATCCGGGAACTTTAAGTTACAATTTTCCCACGAAGAAATTATGGTTTACCGCTGTGACCAGTCACTTCAAAGCTGAAGTTTACTTACAAGATAGAGGCAATTTTTAGAACTCGTACTGTAGCCTACAAAGTAATTAGTGGCAATTACTGAAATGAAGCAACTGTTAATATGATATGTGCCCAAGAAAAGTCGGTTTGAAGTTTCAATATTTGGTTAGTGTTACCATTTTTAAATTTAAAAAGTCAAGATCACATATTTCTGGTGCTTGGTTATCGTAGCCAGGCTTACACCCGGTGATTGAAGGTGTTAGATTAAGTGGACGGGAAGGCAAGGCCTTTAAGTGTCTTGCCAAAGACGCAGTCGCGAGCTCTTGTTGAACCGGCGCCGTTTCGAACGTCGTTCCAGGGCTCTCACCACTCATCAATGCAATTGACATATTTCTGGTGACTTTGATCTTCACCATCACCAAAAGTAGTGATCTTGCCCATCTTTGGCTGTAGGCTATAACCAGTTAAAGTTAAACCACAAATGCAGATGTGAATATTATGATGTATTGGTTTCGAGGTAGACTAACATGTGGGCGAAATTAAATTAAGCACTGGCAGCATAGAGTGCCCTCTTGTTATCAAGACGTCCAAATTAATTTATTATTGCCTTTGATGATATGATAACATGCAAGCCAGGGCCTTTGAGAGAATAAGTAACGCTTGATACTCGACTAATGAGATCTCCGGCCCTAAATTAAGACACTTCTAGGAAAAACGTTTTTATATCCAAAGAGTGCGTGGAAGTTGCTTCACGTCCACGTGCCTCTTGGATAGGTTACGAACCCCAAAATTTATACCAGGCCTTATCCAAAAGTACCCCATGGAGTATGGACCCTTTGTCAACTCTAGCCTACTGTGCAAAACCCGCTTGTGGGATGAGTATAGCCTACTTGAGTCGCTAGGTGAAGACCACTGCTTTGTGCTGAAACTGAGAACAGTAACTTATTTATAAAAAACGGGATGTCACCAGATTTTTCAACAAAGCAATAATTGTAAGATAAAATAAACAGGGTAAAAGTCGAGGTTCGAAAAAAAAACTAGTGTAGTAGGTCTAGGGGGATTACCCTCCAAAAATAATATGAAAACATTCAACTTCGTTTTGATTACTTTTTTGCATATATGTAAGACCAATAAGACAACTAAACAATTAATTTGAATTGTTTTCATTTTTATCATTTTTGTTTGATTCGGGCCTTAGCGACTATACAAATAGACCATAGACCAACTGGCAAGGGCAAATAGAGTAAGATGGTATGGACATGTGATAAGGAGGGAAGAAGGAAGTTTTCTTAGAAAGGCACTAGATCTAAAGGTGGATGGGAAGAGGAAACGCGGTCGTCCAAGAAGAACGTGGAAACAACAAGTGAAGGATGAATTTAAAAAAGTCGGACTGAAGGAGGAAGATGCAAGGGACAGTTTGAAATGGAGAAAAGGGATTAAAACAATTGCTGCGCGGAAACAATCGGCCACCCCCACTAGTGGGGAACAAACTGACGATGGATTATGATGATGATGACAAATCCCCAGGGGTTCTATCCACTTTTAGAATTCGGGGGGTGAATTTTGGACAGCTGGCTAAAGTCGTCATAGTCATGTCAACAACAACTTTCAACTCGTCTTAGTCATTCCAACCACTCCAATGAGTGTGGGAGGGGTGATCACCCCCTCACCCCCTTGGATAGAGCCCATGCAAATAATCCCATATCTTGTTTAGCTTATCTAGCCTATCTAGTTAGGCTACTACTAGTTTTGTAATGTGTACTACCACATCACGTCTGTTGTTGTTTTTTTTCATGCAGCTTTGATTTGTTGACAAGATGACCAGTCAATCAACCACTTACTTCAAGTCCCCATCATCTTTCGCTACTATTGCGATCACTCGTCTTGTCTTCGTTAGTTTTATGGGAAGTTACAACCCTGGAGCAATTCCTCACCAGTAGGGGAGAGTGGGGTTAGTTGGAAGGTGGGGTTAGTTGAAAAATGATCATTTTCTTAACTCTTGATAACCTTTTTAAATATTTACTGCCAACATGTGAAGTAGTTTATAAAAACACACAATCCATGTTAGTTTCGATTTGTTGAGTCAAGGTATACCTGTTTGGCTGACAATTTTGTATTTTCTTACTTTTGAAGTAAAATTTTTGGCGTATTAAAAAACATTTTATGCGTCCATATCGTTAAAGATAGGCAGACGTTTTTTGGTGTGTGTCAGCTGTAGGTGTTCTACAACACTAAGACATAAATAAATTTTAGTCCAATGCACCATGCTTGAATATTTTAGGATAATAATTTGTCATATGCTAATGGGGCTAGTTGGAAAATGGTGCGTGGGGTTAGTTGGAAAATGGTTTGATAACGGTATGACTATGTGGTATGATACGAGTATATCGTCGTGGTATGATAATAAGTAGTATAAGCTCCAATGTACTTGTTTTAAGCAGACATACATTGTAAAATTTTAATTTTAATAACTTGGAAAGTGTTATATAATATTTTATTATACGGCATCACAAGTTTTAACAATGCGTTTATTAAAAAATGTTTTTACGATGATTAGGTGTAGAATTTATTGTATTTTGATTTTAAAGCAAGTAAACATATTTGCTTACAACCCCATGTAAATGTTTGTTGGTTGAAAAAATAGTATCCAGTTCATTAGTGGGCATTAAACTGACGTTTTTCAACTAACCCCAAGCATGGGGTTAGTTGAAAAATCAATTGTATGTTTGTTTATTTTAAATTTTCATTAAAAGCTGAATTGACTCAATACTTATTTTTGGTTGCATGATAGAGGACACCATAGATGATAATTTAAGCCGCTTCAAGTTGTCAGGTTATGCCCCAATTGTTTTAAATTTCACTTCAAAAAAAAAACTTTTTGACTAACCCCACTCTCCCCTACATGGGTCCAGTCGGTGTGGCGTTCAAGTATATCGTTTACATAAAACCTTGGATAATCCAGACAATCAACCGGGTGGCGCTAGTGATCCATGTAAGCGAAGCACTTTATTCTCTGCATTTGATGAAAAGAAAAGGCATAAGTGATCCTTTGACGAAGCTAAAGTGGTTTTTTCAAACACTTGTTTTGGGAATTGCTTCCTTGTCTCTTCTGTTAAAGTACAAACCAACCAAAGCCAAGCAATGACTGTTTTCTGTCAAGAACTCCTTAGACTGCTATAATTCTATGCAAACGCAATGGCTTATTCGTTGATATTGTGAAATCAGGGATATCTAAAGAAGGGGATACGAAGGCTTTTATTACGTCCATAGACTACTTAAGTAAAGGACTGGAACCTCCAATGCTCGGGGTTTGTAACTTGAGTCCGAATGATTAACATGAGTCCTGGCTTAAATGACTTCTAGAGAAGCTAGAAACACAATCTTGGATTCTATATTAGGGTTTTTGAGGATGGCGAGTTCAATAGTGTTACTTTCAACAATACCTGAGGTCATTTTCAAGGTCAAAATATCATATTTTAAGGTCAAATTACAGAATTTTGGTCATTTTTGCCCATTTTTACGTCTAAATCGTAAAGCAAAACTATTTCAAAGAAGTCTGTGACGAAATATGATATTGTGCACCTACTGCATCTATTGTGTAAGATATTTTCTCTACACTGCGTAACTTCTTTGAAGTTCTTTTTGTTTATTTTTGGAAATATTTTGGTGATTTCATATGCCCTAGCAAAACATTGCGGTTCTAAGCCTTTGTGACGTAACAATTTATTGAAATCAAAGCTGTAATTTGCATGGCAAGACTGAAATGCGTTGCGGTTTCATTATGCTGAGTTGTTTTCCTTTGTAGATGCACGTTTAGCTAGTAGTATAATGCTGCTTGTACTACTTTAGCTAACATTCAATTGAAAGCTTATGTCCTCAATGTAAGTGACAAAGAAAAGCCTTTGGGATGCCTCAGGGGGCAAGAAAAGCTTTCCAACTAGTGATGATGATGGCGTATGAGCGATCTTTCCAGGCTAGATTGGAGGGCAGGAAATCTTCAGCCACTCAGCAGTCTCGTCGTCCAGGATTCTCAGACCATGCGCACCATGTGGAGGCCGGTGGATTAGGCAGTGGTGGATGACATGGTCTGCGGTCTGTTCCGTGGCACCACACTCGCATTCTGATGAAGGAGCCAGGCCCCACTTGTGCATGTCCGAACGAAAGCGGCCGACGCCAGTTCGCAGGCGGTTAAGCCTGACCCACGCAAGCCTTGCGAGGGACATCCCTGGTGGACGGGGATTGACGTTGGGTATGAAGTCACGGAGCGTGGAGGTGTGATTTTGCCACTCCGTGTTCCACATGTGGTTCGTCCAGTGTGCCGCACTTAAACCAAGTTCTTCTGCGTTCTTAAGGAGTTGTTGTGCGGCAGGCACAAAGGGGCGTCTTGATTTCAGCCGCTGCTTTATAGGTGGTGGTCTCTTGAATGTTGAATGTAGGAGATGGTCCGGGTCCAAAGCGCGGCGAGCGAGAGACTTCTAGAGAGACTTCCAACTAGTGATAGACATTGTCTATTATAGTGTCATCTTGTTATGTATGGTCAATTTGTGTATTATATTGTAATCATTGACTCTTTTAGATAATAGCCATAGTGTTGAGAAATACATATGATGTTTATGTAATAGCATATTTCGTCGAAAACTTCTTTCAAACAGTTTTGCTTTACGATTTAGACGAAAAAATGGGCAAAAATGACCAAAATTCTGTAATTTGACCTTAAAATATAATATTTTAACCTTGAAAATGACCTCAAACGGTGTTGAAAATAACATTATTGAACTCGCCATTCTCAAAAACCCTAATATGAAATCCAAGATAGTGTTTCTAACTTCTCTAGAAGTCATTTAAGCCAGGACTCAAGTTGATCATTCAGACTCAAGTTAAAAACCCCGAGATCGTCAGTTTCCAGTCCTTTACTTAAGGAGTCCATGATTACGTCTGACAATAGAAGGGCTTTTGTTTATCGTAAATAATCTGTGTTTATCGTAAAATTACAATTGGCACCTTCTTCGTCGTATGAGCTGTTCTTCTGGACTATATGTTTGGGCATGATGTCATCAGCCACTCGACAGTTTCGTCATCCAGGGCCTTCAGTCCAAGCGCTCCATGTGGTGGTTGATGGATTGGGCAGTCATGGACGACATGATCTACTGTCTGGTCTGTGGCGCCACACTCGCATCCCGGTGAGGGAGCCAGGCCCCATTTGCACATGTCTGAACGAAAGCGACCGACGCCGGTTCGTAGGCGGTTAAGCCGGACCCACGCAAGTCTTGCGAGGGACATTCCCGGAGGGTGGGGATCGACGTCGGGTAGGAAATCACGGAGTCGGGAGGTGTTGTTTTGCCACTCCATGTTCCATGTGTAGTTCGTCCAGTGTGCCGCACTTATTCCAAGATCTTCAACGTTGTTCAGAAGCTGTCGTGCGGCGGGCACAAATGGGCGTCTTGATTTCAGTCGCTGCTGTCCTCCAGGTAGGCGCTGGAATGTACTGTAGAGGAGGTGGTCGGGGTCCAGTGCGCGACGAGCAAGGGAAATCATGGCTCCTTTACGGCGAAGCTCAGCAGGTTGGATGCCTGCAAGGATGGGAAGGCAGTCCGTTGGAGTGGGACGCAGGCATCCAGTCACAGTGCGTAGTGCGTCATTGATGGCGGTGTCAATGTGGCGGGTGTGAGAGCTGCGGCACCACACTGGTGCGCAGTACTCAGCGGTAGAATGGACAAGGGCCAAGGTAGCTGTGCGAAGGGTTTTCGCATCAGCTCCCCAGCCGGAACCCGCCAGCCGCCTCAAAAGTGCAACGCGCGCAGATAGTTTTTTGCGCAGTGACTCCAGGTGTCGTCGGTACGTGAGTGACCTGTCCAGGGTTACGCCGAGGTAGGTGGGTTCGGCGCAGTAGGGGAGGTGTTCGTCATCGGTGGTAATGTTGATCTCACGTTTTGCTTCCTTGTTGTTTAGGTGGAAGGCCGCCGACACTGTCTTTGCCTTGCTGAGCTGTAGCTTCCATTTCTGGAGATATGTTGATATAGTTGACATGTCCTGGCTTAGGTTCCTCTCCATTGACTGCCAATCTCCGGCTGAATGCAGGAGAGCCAGATCGTCTGCATAAGCATACTTCCTGGAGATGGTGTCAGGCAGGTCATAGATGTAAGTGTTAAAGAGGAGGGGAGCCAGGACAGAGCCCTGTGGGACGCCGTTCCTGAGTCGACGTAGTCTACTTCGTCGGCCGCTACCGGTGGAAAGGGTAAAGCTGCGGTTTTGCACAAGTTCCATAATCATATGGACCATGTGCCTGTCAGGAAGGAGACGGAGTAGTTTGCAGGTAAGGCCGCTGTGCCATACAGTGTCGTAGGCAGCCGTGAGATCGACAAACACGGCGCCAGCCTTCTTTTTTGCCGAGAAGCTGTCCTCGATGTCTTGGGTCATCAGGGTGACCTGGTCTACAGTTGATCTTCCGTGGCGAAAGCCGGCTTGTTCCCGAGGGAGCTGAGGGTCTATTATCGGTTCGACACGGGCGTAGATAAGTCTTTCGAGTATCTTGAAGGGGATACAGAGCAGAGAGATGGGGCGGTAGCTCTTCGGATCCCCTGGGGGCTTCTTCGGCTTTGGGACTGCAACCACTAGGGCTCTTCTCCAGATTCTTGGGATGCGCAGGTGACGCAAGCAGCAGGAAAGGAATTCTTTTAACCAGGACCTCATAGAGGGGGCAGCTTGGAGTATTAGTTCCGGGCATAGGTGGTCAAGGCCCGGGGATTTGCCTGGCTTTAGGTGCTGGAGGGCGGAGGCAAATTCTTCTGGGGTAAACTCACCAGAGATGTTGCCCTCGACAGGTGTTGGGACCTTCCAGAGGTCCGTCATTTCCTTGAGGACGGACTTGTCTGATTCACGGTCTCTCGTTCTGTGCACTCCATTTGTGCACATTTGTGCACTTCACGGTCTCTCGTTCTGTGCACTCGTTCTGTGCACTCCACTCCAATTGGCACCGATAGTAGTTTAATAAATCTTGTTATGATAACTTGCATTGCGCTATTAACATCAGGCCTGGATATTTACAGCATGCTCGTGGTTGCTTGTTAAATATTAATTCAACTACCCATATAGGCTACTCGTTTTACATCTAGCCTCCTGCAAAGGCTTTGTTATAAAAAACAGCTTACTGGTAACTTTTCAACTGTCTTTGTAAACAAGTATTCTTTAAATATACTCTACGTAGCATTTGCTAACTGTTTTCTGCAGCTCATTGTACCAGCTGCACTACAAAACTTTCTACGATTTTAAAAAGAACCACATGTTTAAAGCACTACAAACTACCGCCCTGGTAGTGTCATGAGAATAAGGCAATCGCTGCGAGCCTTTATATCCTCTTCTCTAGATATCCCTGTGTGAAATGACACTGCTACCATTGTAAAACAAACTCAATCTTGTGGGCATATGCCATTCCATTTATTTTAGGCTATGTATTATTTTATTAAGTAAATAAAAAAATAACAGTTAACCTCTCAAGTACATGTTGCTCCACACAGAGTGAAATTTACATGCCTTTTGACTCTTTTTTATTTCTTTAAAAGTAATGTCTAAAAAGACATTATTGACCCAAAAAGAATGTCTAAAAAGACATTATGAAAAGTAACTACGGACAAAGGCCAGTGTTTCGATCTTCCGATCTCTTCAGCGTAGTAAAGTGAAGGTGGAAAGTTGTCTTGAAGTGTTGGTTGAGGTGATGATTTGAAACTTGAGTGATTGTTGTGAGACAATGAGACTGGATTTAATATTTAATTTCCGACTCGAGCGAAACGTAATTTTACAGCCTATTGGAAGGTGTAATTTTTTTTGATTCATTTTCTTTGAATTATTATTTTATTGTTTGATAGTTATGCGCGGTCGTGATTAAACAGAGATTCTTCTTTCAACAAGCTTCTGAAATTTTTCCACTTTCTCACTGCCATTTCGAGCGTGCTGACTTGGGTTTGAACCATCTATTATAGCTATTATAGCTCGCCGTGGTTTGAACCTTTATCTTCGGTCTGACAAAGCCTCTGTTAGGTTATTCCTGCAATTTTGCATACTTGTAAAGGTTTTGAACCTTTGGCGCATTCCGGTTACCGAGTTAGGTAATGTGAAGTTTACGGTTGTCGAAGTCTTGTTGTCTGTAAATTATTTCATCCACTAGGCGTAAGCGCCGCTGGACTGAAAGCAGTCATAAAATTGCGTTGCACAAGCGCACACCTTGAGGTGTGAAGGCCATTGCAGCACGTCCAGGTGGACCCGGCCACCCTCAGTAACGAAAACATCACCAGATTAAACTGGGCATCTGTGAGAGTGCCCTAAGTGACGTAGTCCAATCAGACGTTTGTAACTACCAGGAGGGTAACAGGGTCGTAGGTAGGGAAAGGTCAGGTTAGTTGAACCCATTTTTTTTTCATAGTATGAGTTGTTTTTATTACTTCATTCACAGTGCTTTACGTCTGTTGCGACTTATATCAAACAATTTATGTTGTAAACATCAGCCTTATCGAACGACTGCAACCAGATTCAAAGGCGTTTAAAAACTAGCAGTCAAATGGCTCAACTAACACCACATTGAGGGTTAGTTGTGTCACATACTCATAGCCGTACGAGCCAGGGGGGCAGGGGGGGCAGCCGCCCCCCCTGCTGTTTCAAAACGTCGCGAATTCGGGCAAAATTTTGCAATTATTCGGGCAAAAATTGCTATATGAAAAGCTACAAAATTGCATGAATTAAGAAAAACTATAAATTAATATCTTTTACCTATCAAACTAAGTACAGCCTCTTATTTGCACAAGAAATGTGCCACAAAATTTTCATTTGGCACACCCGTATTGATGTATTGTATTGCATGGTGATCAAACTGTAGTACGGTACAAAATGCATTTAACCAACTGCATCATGCCAATTTGGGCAACCACCAAAGTATGTCTCTAATACTTTTGTGAAACTGCCCAAATCAAAACGCAAAATTTGCTATATAGCTAATTTTATTAATTTTCACAAATGCATCGTGTTGATTTGGGCAGCTGAAAACATGAAATTATTTGATGAAACTGATTAGTCTATTTATGCAAAGTTCTGCCCAAATTACCGTGAGGCAGTTTCCCCAAAATGAACAAATTCATTAATTTTTCCCATTTACATAACTGTATCATTTAGATTTGGGAAACAAAAAATATGAAATTATCTGATCATAGTCTATTTATAAAACTGCCCAAATTGGCATGATGCAGTTGCCTCGCATCAAAATTTACAAAGTCTTTAATTTTTTTCATAATATCTATAAATGCATCATCTTGATTCTGGGCAACTACAAAAAATATATGTATTTATATAAATCTGGTGAATACTTTTATAAAACAATTCGGGTGGAGAGGCTACAGTACTTTTTCAACCATAAATAGACATAGCTAAGCAACACCACAACATTTAACAAAAAAATGTTATACCTGTTAAAAGCAATGTTAAGGTGTTGCTTAGCTTTGTTTGGTTACTTTTATGAAAGTGTCTGCTGCTATTCGGCGAGTTCCCTATTCGGCAATAGCCTTTTTCGGCGAGTTCCCTATTCGGCGATTTTTTGAAAATCCAACGACGCCTTCTGCAAATCCGACGATTAAATATTATTCAATATTTAGACGTTGAATCAATGTCAATATGAACCGTTAGACTAACTGGGTTCTTTAAATCCTACGTCACCGTCTGTATGCAACCTTAGAATATATTAGTTATTTTTGTCATCAAATTACCTAGCCTAGCCCAACTATATTTTTAGAAGTAATGCTGCCAGACCTTTTTATTTTTTGTACTAAAATTTGTATCATCAAAACTACTTTAATTAATTGAACAAAGTTTATTTGAAGTAGTATGTTTGTGTTTTATTGCATTTAATTATAATTTCTCTATTGTTATGTACTATTTTTCTGAATCCGCATGGTCACCCTGAGCCGGTTTTCTGCAATGTTTATTTTTCTGAGTCTTTTATGACATCTCAACAGAATATTTAAGTGGGGTTGTTTTATATTTGTTGTGTGTAAAACAATATTTATTACTCCTACCTACCATGCCAAAGTGCAGAAGCATCGAGCAATGCACAAGCAAGGTATCTTCAAAGATGAATTCAGTTGTTCTATCTTGATTCCTTTGGTAAGAAATTCTAGCTAGCTGGTGATCAGTGGCGTAGCCAAGGGGTGTGGGTTGGGGTTGCACCTCCCCCCCTTTGGCAAGCGTGTGACGTCACGATATTGAGAATGATGCTTTCAGTCTATGCTTCTAAAACAAAATTTGCCTTATTTTAAATGAAACATGCAAAAAGCGAGTTTTGCCATTACCAATCATTCAAATATCTCAGCCAGGAATTAGCAACAAGAAAACATAGAGACTTGTAGCTTTATTTCCGAAAAATGCCGAAGAAAACATGATCTTATCCTTTTGCTATGCCACCGGACAGCACCATTTTACAGGAATATTCAGAGAGAGAGAGAGAGAGAGAGAGAAACCTTTTATTTCGTCTGTTGCGACAATAGTACGGTACAATTATAAACAATACGAATAAAATAGTACCATAGCTATCTAAATACCACAACAGACAGGAAGCAGCGAAAGACTATATCAGTCATCGAGTCAGCTGCTTCCCAGTTCTTAATGTGACAAATGTCAAGCATCGGTAAATTACGTAAATTTGTTGTTTGTATGTTCATACCCACATTTTTGTTGAAAATACTCTCAGAATGCACCAAATTCAAAGTAATTATTCAAAATTTTCTGGGGGAGGCCCCCCAGACCCCCACTGCTGGGTGTCGCCATAAGCGAAACACGACGTTAATCCCCCCCCCCCCCCTTTCAAAGTTCCTGGCTACGCCACTGCTGGTGGTCTTATTATGCTAGTTTTTCACTGTTATCATACACCGCATACATTATATTTGGGCAATTTCTATAAAAGCGTGCACATTTGGGCAAATTTACGTTCTGCCCCCCCAAAATGGTTTGGTCTCGTACGGCTATGCACATACTGATGGGGTTCGCTGAGCCACATTTATTATTTTTTGAAAGTACAAATTGGTGTAGGCTACATTTTTTTGCTAAAGTTTAGTTTATATTTCAAATTATGACATCACAACAGGTTATCAAAGGTTTCCTATCCAGTACCCACACAGCAAAAACGTCAACTAACAGGGTTAATAATTATAAATTCACGATGAATGTTACGACTAGTCCAATTCATGTCAAGTTATCTTGTTGTGTATCGCGATTTCGAATAATAAATTCTCTTCAGCACAACTTTATAACAGGCATAGTAAAATCTTCAGTAGGTCAGTTTAAGAATGCAGTAGTTAAGTTTAGAAAGAAATCAACAAAAGTGTTTTTCGCGCTTTTTCCCGCGCTTTTACAAAGTAAGCAGCAAAGATTTTGCTCTCCAGGTCTAAATATATAAATTGGATTAAAGAAAAACTTAGGCCTGGAGAATAGCAAATTTTAGTCAAATTTAGAAAGGAATTTAATTGTGGTCATTTCAGTCCGAAAATTTTCGAAATCAATAAAGAATTCGCAAAGACAGAACAATTCAAAGAAACCCATATCAAGAATCCAAGTCTGCGGTTGCCGCATGTAACAAACAAGCAATTGACTCGCCAGCCTCAGCTTTGAAAGAATAGGTATGAGGAAAGTAAATTATTATCCAGTGAAGCAATTGAAGTACAGTACGGTAGAAAGTTTATCAAACAACCATTAGTAAGCCATGTGGATTAATTGTTTTACATTCTATTGTGTAACATCTTGTTTGCTGCCCATTATCAAATCGGTTCAAAGTTTGTCCTAAAATTTTTTGTTTTAAATTCAGTTGTTTTTTAAACTTTTCTGGATTAGTGTGTTTTGTATCGGTATAAATCAATTTAATTAAACAAGCGCAAGAGTTTTTAATGATAATTTACTTAGTTTTTGACATAAAAATCGAACGTTGGCCAGCAATCAAGCCTAGTCAGTTTTTAAGCAGGGCTGCCAGACAAGTTTGGATCAATCGCACTTAGCCTAAATCGACAAAAATGCTTTATTTTTCTTGCTTTTATTTCAATGCGAAGTGTTTAATTTTTTTAATTGAATTTAAATTTTGTTGCTTTGTGTCAGTGGAAAAGTGACAAAAATTGTCATAAATTGTTATTTTGGGCTCAAACTTTGTAATGATACGTCGTCTGGATTTGATTTTTGTTAAATTTCGTCTGAAGAAAACACTATTGACCTATTGTGTTATTCGATTACACTCAATTATTTCTCATTTACATTCTATTCAATTTGTTTGTCAAATTATATGGTCACATTGCGCTAGTTTCATGCAGCCTAACATTTACCACTGAGAGTCACTCAGCCATTTCTTTTATGACAGAACAATAGGCCTAGGCTATACCTTTTTTTTAAATTGTGATTATTTTTGTATTGTAATACTGTTACTGAAAATGTTTTTACTCGTAGCCTTGAACTATTTATTGGCTTGAACTTTTCTTGGTTGCACTGAAGTTTAAACGCCCTTGCTACAAGAGTTTATTGATTTCAAAAGTTTTTCCTATTTTTAATCACCCGGAATAAAGTTTATATTTGAATAAAACCACAGGACTTCACTTAAGGATCGCAGCAGCACATGATTTTTTTTTTTCTTTCATTAATATTACTGAACATCAGCCTATCTTGTTTCAACGTAATTTGCCGATGCTTGACATTTGTCACATTAAGAACTGGGAAGCAGCTGACTCGATGACTGATATAGTCTTTCGCTGCTTCCTGTCTGTTGTGGTATTTAGATAGCTATGGTACTATTTTATTCGTATTGTGTATAATTGTACCGTACTATTGTCGCAACAGACGAAATAAAAGGTTTCTCTCTCTCTCTCTCTTTCGGTTGCTAAGAAACAAATAAATTTAGTCTGCGAGCAGTAGTGACAATATTATGTAAATTATGAAGGGAATTAGGCTAAGTCATACACTAGTAAAACGGAGTGACAACGCCAGGGAGGGATTCTGGGAAGGCAAGCCATCCTCGCACAAAAGTGACACAAAATTGCCCTATAACGGATCAAATTGATACAGTCACTATCAATTAAATGCAAAAATAATGAAAAAGGCAATATAACGCAAGAGAACAACTGCACGCCCAGCAAGCTGATGCAAGAGAGAGGCCCAATTACGGATCCATAGGATGCACTGCCAAATAATTATAAATTCACGATGAATGTACGACTAGTCCAATTCATGTCAAGTTATCTTGTTGTGTATCGCGATTTCGAATAATAAATTCTCTTCAGCACAACTTTATAACAGGCATAGTAAAATCTTCAGTAGGTCAGTTTAAGAATGCAGTAGTTAAGTTTAGAAAGAAATCAACAAAAGTGTTTTTCGGTTGCTAAGAAACAAATAAATTTAGTCTGCGAGCAGTAGTGACAATATTATGTAAATTATGAAGGGAATTAGGCTAAGTCATACATTAGTAAAACGGAGTGACAACGCCAGGGAGGGATTCTGGGGAGGCAAGCCATCCTCGCACAAAAGTGACACAAAATTGCACTTCATCGTGAATTTATAATTATTTGGCAGTGCATCCTATGGATCCGTAATTGGGCCTCTCTCTTGCATCAGCTTGCTGGGCGTGCAGTTGTTCTCTTGCGTTATATTGCCTTTTTCATTATTTTTGCATTTAATTGATAGTGACTGTATCAATTTGATCCGTTATAGGGCACTTTTGTGTCACTTTTGTGCGAGGATGGCTTGCCTCCCCAGAATCCCTCCCTGGCGTTGTCACTCCGTTTTACTAATGTATGACTTAGCCTAATTCCCTTCATAATTTACATAATATTGTCACTACTGCTCGCAGACTAAATTTATTTGTTTCTTAGCAACCGAAAAACACTTTTGTTGATTTCTTTCTAAACTTAACTACTGCATTCTTAAACTGACCTACTGAAGATTTTACTATGCCTGTTATAAAGTTGTGCTGAAGAGAATTTATTATTCGAAATCGCGATACACAACAAGATAACTTGACATGAATTGGACTAGTCGTACATTCATCGTGAATTTATAATTATTTGGCAGTGCATCCTATGGATCCGTAATTGGGCCTCTCTCTTGCATCAGCTTGCTGGGCGTGCAGTTGTTCTCTTGCGTTATATTGCCTTTTTCATTATTTTTGCATTTAACAGGGTTAACCTTGAAGGTTTATATTTCTTCCATAGAAAATGGAACTTCTTATCTGACTCATCGTTTGTGTGTCAGCTTCAAAAGCCGTAGGCTTATCCAAACACTCAGTAGGTACACCGTGCTTAGATGGTGGGTAGCTTGCCCACCTACCAAGGAGGAGCAGGACCTACCTATTACGAATCAGACAGCCTACCAAGATGATATAGGTGGTAATGATAAATTATAGATATATTTCTGCGGATGCAAAAAAGTTTGCTACCTACTGCTGCTGCTACCCTCCCTTAAGCGGTTATAGGGTACCTGTCCCACCTTACAACAGCCAGAGGGAGGGTAGCATTACTGACCTTAAATTCTTCGTCGGATGGGGCGTTGCAATCTCATCTTCATTATTCAAATAGAAATACCAAAATCCTTGTTCAATAGAATTCTATTTTGAATAAGGACCTTTCTGATATTCCCCCTTTTAGGGTAAAACAGGCTGTAGATCTTATAGAAAGTAATAACAATATTTGATGTAACTTTCCTTGGATGTGTCTTGATTTTGGGCTGGAGAACCTCATTGGTAAGGTAAAGGTGAATTCCATACTTGATCCAAGCATCGGGGATGATAAGATAAAGTTCTCATTATACTAAGCCTTCGGCACTAACGGGCAGAGATGTACGTATGCGCCGCAAATTCTACTCCGCATACTTGCGGCGTAGACTTTTTGTTTGCGCTAACGCTTGCGGCCACATTTTTTTGGATAGTTTGCGCTTGAGGCTGCGCCGTAAAGTTTTCGCGGTTTTTTAGCGCATAGCGTCAACGCATACTTTTTAATGTGTTTTGCAATTTTTTGTTTGTTGTTTGCAATTTTTTTTGTCAAACTGCGAAATGTTGACGTCTTGCAATTGCCCATTGTTCTAGTGTTGTGTCACAGTGTCATCTATTGTTCAGTCAGCTGGAGTTTGTTTGTATATCGCACTACTGCCTTTGACGCTAGAGTCCCACGTGGAGACTGAAGTCTTGCAGAAAAAAAGAAAGAATTAGTTAAAACAACTTAGGCCTACTGAGAAATTACTTAGTAAATTGCGGGTCAGAACAGGAATGTAATGTAAGCAAGCAAGTAGGTAGGTTGGTAATGTCGCTCCATGTAAAATGTAAACAATGACTTGGCTTCGTAGTGTGAAGTTTTTTTTTAGTCAAGTAGTGTTGAAGGCGTTTGTAAGCAATTGTGAGCACTTTAATTTATATTAGTTAAGTCTTGCATTTTGGGGCAAATCAGAAACTTCTCAAGCAATGAGCAGTACAGCCTATGTATCTAAACAAACTCAAATATTTGGTCTCCGACCGTGATTGCTTGCATGATGTTGTACTCTGTATGTTATATGTAGTTGGCTACATTACTTTGCCGGTTATTCTTGTTGTAGGCTATGTAGCGTAGTAATGTGTAGGCCTACATACAGTAGGCTATCAAGCTAAGGTAATTTTTACTTGACAATTTATAGCCTACATTCTGTTGCGTAAGTATGTAATTATATATGTTTTGTAACTTGATGAGCAGTTTAGCAAAACATGCATCCAGGGGCCAACTGTGAGAGGCTTTTGAGTAGCCTACTGCTAATAACACTAGTAGGCTACGGTAATGCTAACTATCCCTGAATGCTAATAACAAAGATTTGTGCAGTTCAGAATCTATACTTGCTTGTGTCTGGCAGTTTTGTCTTCCATTAACCCACTTTTTAAAAATCCTATCAGAAAACAGCATAGAGCTTACTGAGAGAATTATGGCATTAAAAGCAACATTAGTCTTATTCAAACTGAATCATTTTCAAAATAGTGTTTTTTATAATGGATTTTTAGGGAGCGACAGTTAGTATATTACTAGGAACGACAGTTAGTATATTACTAGGAGCGACAGTTAGTTTCTTGATAGGCATATGCTACAGTTTCTTACGCTACACTATTGTATTCAGGGAATAACGTACGGTAACATTAACCTCCAAGTGAAATGGAGCATGATAATACAAATCCATGGTCCTACATGGAAAAGTATTTTAAGCTCTCTTCTTGGCAAAAACTTATGTTTTCAAGGCAAAAACTTATATTTTCAATGCCAGATGTGCCTTCCGGCCAAAAAGATAATTTCTTGTAACGAGAAATCGCGAAGTGGCTTGAAAAGTGTGTTGTTTCGAGTGGTTTATACCGTGTGAATGTTTGGCACCTAGCAAACAAAATGAGTTTGCGCTAGAGTATGCGCTAACGCTGACGCCGCCAACTTTTTTTACAAGTTGCGTTGACGCATGCGGCGTATAGTTTTTCGAACGTTTGCGCTGACGGACTCAATATTTTTTGTATGCGCGTACATCACTGCTAACGGGAGTAGGGTGGCCAGTTCATTTCTCTCGGCCGTTATTTTGTCAGCAACTACGCCCACCCAGTTTATTACACCCTGGGTAGAGGTGAGCGGTATATTTCAACAACCAGCTTAAGCCAGGAGTCGAACCAAGATTGCATGACTGGAAAGCGAGCGCCTTATCCATCCCACTGCTCATTGGTAATGGGTCCAAATTATCCTCTCAATGGCCATTGGCCTAATATTGGGTTATTACATTAACCCTTACGAGGTTGGGCTCTCTGGAGTCTTGCTCAGTTTGGGGGGGGCTGTCGATTCTTCTTATGCTTTAGGAGTGATATCTCTGTTATTTTTTAAGGTACGGCTTCAAACTTTGGGATTCACTTTGTAAAATTATTCACGCTGAGCATATCCGAAAATTAAACCTACGTGAATTTTAGAACTGCTCATAGACGTTGAAATGTTGAGGTGACTTATGACTTTTGGATTATTTTGCGATTAAAGCAATTGTAGCGTGAGTTTACACATTATTTTTTGGTAGAGTAATGAAGAACATGCATTGCCATGTTGTGATTAAATTTTTTTTACATAATCTCAATTTGAATCTATATTTTTCATGCAAAATAATAACTTTTCCCACGCTCAAAATAAAGCTCGCTTCTTGACTAAAAGAACAATGCTTCATCAATTACATGCAGTAATGAGATTTCTGAACGCGTGTCACACCAATTTGGATTATGATCTTGTGACCTCGGTTCCAAGAACAGCAACTCCTACGCTTTATTAACAAATGTAGACCAGCTGAAGAAGCAGGGTGGCGTTTATCAAATACTATTATGTAATCCACGAAACGAATGGAAGATCATGCAACAAAAAAAGCGGTTTAAATGCAATGTATTGTAGTTGCAACAGCGTCTCTCAATGTAAGTTCAATGTGAACTCGGCTACATACAAGGCTAGTACTAGGAGTAAGATTACCCGATAAAGTCGATGATGCTTTACATAAACAGAAGTCAGAAAGAAATTCAAAATAAAACAGTTACGGTTCATTAATTAACAGAACGTCACAACGCTTTTCATCAAAAGGAAAATCTGTAATGCCTCGGGTCATTTTCTTGTGGATTCAATAAGCTCTCTAAGATTCATATGCCACACACTAAAATCCAAACAATATTTAGATTTATTCAAAGTAGTATTTAGTAGTCTGCGCGTCATGGATGATGAAACTAAAGACTGGTTGCTCTCTAGCAGCCTTCCAGTGTAGTCCGGGAACATCGTGAATCTGGGGTGGTAAAAGGATAGACCCTCGGCCCCAGAAGCTCAGACGACGACGATTATGCGTCAAATCATTGTGAACCTGGAGAAATACTTTACAAAGAATTAGCTGCCTTTTTTTTTTGCCTAATGGGCGTTTATGCGATAAAAATGTCAGTTTGGCAGCAAAATATTGATAAGTATTTTGATTTGGTTACAGCAATACCGGACTGCAGCAATTGGCACAAGGCTCTTGCAGCAACGTTTTTCAACTTGATTCAATGGTAAAGCAACCTGTGTTCTGTCAGGTTATGTACACACAAATTCAGAAATATTTAAGAATATGCAATGAGGCACATTGAAATTACAAGTGGCTGCACATTTACAGTTCGATAATACGAGAAATTGAATACAACGCTTATACAATCATTTCGACGTGGATTCAACATTGCAAGACGATGTAAACATGCGCGGGTTTGCAATTAGATTACTTCTCTTCTGTCCTTGTTTGTATAAAAGTCATAAAATCAGTCGTTGTATCCGTGCTAAAATTCAGCTATGCTCAAACCGCATTATATTGATATTTTCTAAATAGAAAATGGATTTATAAAATATGAATACAATACTGTTTCAGCATATAAAAATGCTGAATTTTACATCGAGTATTACGATTAGTTTTATGACCCACTTTTTATACAAAAAAGGATAGATGATTTTGATAAGCAATCTAATTGCAAAACCGCACATGTTTACAAGTATTCAACGTCTTGATATGTTGAATCAACGTAAAAATAGCTATCTGTCTAATAAAAGGAAAAAAGGAAAATCTCTCATTGAGCTCCGCGTTTTATTTAGGCTGTGGTTGAAGCCAAAGTTTATAAAACCGCAATCATTCAAATAGTTTATTCTGCGCAAAAGCAAACTTGACATACTCGTATGGAATGTGCAGGGCATAAAGGCTTTTCACAGCATTGACATTGGCCACGGTTTTTTGGTAGTTTATTTTTTGTGGCTTTGGCACCTTCTCAATAAGCAAACGCAGTAGTTGTCCACCGTGGGGACTTCGCTTTGCACGTGAATGAACCAACCCATCCTTTGGTCGATGATATCGGTGCCACCCTTTGTGAAGTCGTAAAGCTTATACAAGCCTGGCTTCTTTTTGCCGTCATCCTTGGTAATCTCCAATAGAGGTTGCATGGTCGTCAACATCAACACATTCCGCATGCCAGAGTTCTTCGTTTTTACTACATAAGAATGTAGGCTGAGATCAGCCTCACTCGTCTGCCAATAAATTTCGTACGAAGATTTCTCCCTACCACTCACTTGCTTCACTTCCAGGGGTATTCCTCTACGTATAGCGTTGAGGGTTCCAGCTGACGTTATACCCCTGTCAAGCAACCACTGCGCGAGTGGTATGGAGGTGTAAAAGCGGTCATACAAAATATTCCGACCTTGAAGGTCACCGTGTTGTTCCAGGCTCATCACCATTCCTTTTACCAGTTCTTCTGTTCCACAAACGTAAAAATTAAATGGCTCTTCCTTCGGTTTACCTGAATAGACCGATGCCGCAAATGTGTATGGGAATCTGCTGGCGTTTACCGACTTGAACAGAAGGCCATATTTCGCAGGCTTGTTTGGATTATATTGCTTGAAGGCAATTTGTGTCCTCATGGGGTATAGCGTTTTGTCCAACGACAAGTAGTCACCTGGAATGACATGTTTGCCGCAGTTTTCGTTAAACATTTCGAAAACGACTCGAAATGCGGCCAACCGGTCATTCTTCCAACGATGCGGCCTAGTATTTCGTCGTCGAACGAAATGTTCGAAAATAAAAATTTAAAGCGGTTCTTGCTCATTGTTGCACTAAACACGGGATGTCCTTGCAGTTGATTGAACAATACATCCGTGGAATGACCAGCCTGTCCTAAAAGCCCCCGAAAATACTCCAATTCAACAAAGGCCAGCATCTCCTCGTTGTTGGTTGGGCCAAAATAGCAGTACCTGCTGTCATCTAAAATTCTCTCTGGCAATTGAGAAATGAGTGTGGCAATTTTTCTATTTGTTTCTTGAACAATAATGTTCAAAATGTTTAAAGAAAAAAATAGTTCCCATGCTTGCCGAGGGGTCTTGGCTTCTTTGGCTTCTCCTCTAACACCAATCGGGCCAGATATAATGTTAGCCCGGCCCCTTCTCCCATTGTGCACCGGTCTCGCATTAGACCAAGTAATGCTGACGCTGCCCTCTTGTCTGTTCTTTGGCTTTTCTACAAAAGTTGTATAAGACTTCAGTGTGTCAGGAAAACTCAACAGCATCGTAGTTGTTCATGTCGAGATAGGAATCTATGCTGTTCACCAGTCTTTTCGATGTTATAATCCGTCCTGATGGCGCAAACTCCGGTTGAACATCGCCCATGGAAGGTAACTGGTCGTCAATCTCGATCGGAATCGCTGTTGCGGAAGTTGACGGAGAAGAATCCGCTTCTTCATCTGAATCGGAGTGCCATAAATCCTCCAAATCATCCACCTGGCTTTCGTCGTCAGAATCCAGTAAAACATGTTGCAATATTTCTTCAGCACTGAATCCTTGCCTTGCCATGTTTTATTTAAAAGTGAAAAGGACGTAATTTTTTTAATAATGGCGTTGAAATACTAAAGAAAATGTATAATGAAACAAATTGTTAGTCCCATAGAAACTAGTTAGAAAAAAACTGTTACACAGAATTATAAAAATCGAGAATAAATCAAAACTTTGCAATATAATAAATTGTCAGACCGTTGTTAAAAATTGTGAAGTGCACTTTACATATTTACTGATGATGAAACTATATGAATGCTATGGTTATCTATGGTGATTCAGATTAGCTTTTTGAGCAATGCTTCACGTTTATGATAAACTACACGTAGAAGGGAAATCCAACAGGCGTTTGCACAATATCGTCGTTTAGCGACGTAGATTCGACGAAAGCGGCGTAATAATTAGTAGGCCTACCTGGTATCAATATTGGCTGTTTCTGCAATGTTGCGTTATGACCATGAACGCCACGTGGCTTGAAAAACAACATTATAACGCTGAATGAAACCATGTGCATGAAACTGATAATCTATCTAATAAAATTATCTCTGATGTAAATTCAACGATTGGGCAATGGTATGTCTCAACAAAATTACCAAATATTCCATCATTTTGACGGCTAGAATGCATTGTTGAACCTAAACCGAAAAATATAGATGCGCTGTTCATTCATAATTTTTGATATTTGTTTATATGTTTAGTGAAAATAAGCTGTCATTCTTGTTATTATATTGAAAACGAAAAGAGCAGTTTGCAAAACGTCTATATTACCATGAATGCGGTTTCATCTATTTTGATTGTCCCTTGCTGTAGGCCTACTCAGGCAAGTTGTAATTATCACTTCACATGAGACAACTTGACAAGTAAATACACAAGTTTTCACAATTTATGACGAGTTATAGCACATGGAAATGTTACGCTACAATTGCTTTGCGAGGTACTGCATCGCGGTTTAGTTTATCAGTGACAGTGAACCTGGTACAAGAAGCCTCGAATATATTGATTCAACTAAGCTGCATCACGTATAAACGTGGTGGAACGATCGTCCTTTTCACAAAAGCGTGATGTTCTGGTTTATCCTACACAAATGAGAAGCGTATTGCATTTCAAATCTTTACATGTCGACTTGGAAATAAATGTTTACAAGTATATGTGAGAAGCTTTGGGAACATCGACACCTTTTCTGCTTTTGATAGTGTGTCGGACAAAAGGAAAGATTTGAAACCAAAATCATAATATGTTACAGAGCAGCTTCTATAGTAGGCAATAACGTTGTAGCCTATGCTTTGTTTGATTGAAAGGACATAATTGTCTGCGAAAAACTATTCTCGCTCTAGATGCATTGGCACCAAGTCTTATGTTTAATTTTACGCAATTTCAACCGCAAGCGACGGTAACTCATCGTATCAAAGTTGAAGCTTTTCTTGTATCGACGTCGCTTATAAGCCGTGGTGAGAACAAAAGGTCCACGCATACTGTCAATTTCCTTCACGCTGTGAAGCAGTTAGGATTAACGAGACATGGGCCAAATTAATTACTTTCATCCAGCTGGTGGGAAAATTTTGAACAATAGAATATGAAATATTTCAGAGGATGTGCTGAGAAATGCCTTATATCTCTCAATTTATAACCTTTATTCGCTCAAAATTTCAGCTCAATAGAGGTGAATGAAAGTTAGGAAAAGTCAAGAAATCTCATAGTCGCAGCCTCAGTGGTTTTAGAGATACAACTGTTGATGCAAAAAAGTTGAATTGACAGCCCCCCCCCCAACCTTCAAACAGTTAATTAATATGGTGCAAAAATTTAATAGCAACATGCGAAAGTTTGAAAATTGCACCGATTAAATCACGTTATCACTTGATAGTGACGTAATAGATTTCGTGCGTCTTCAAAGGTTTTGGCGTGGTGACGTCACCGTGTAGTCAGTGAAGGAAGAAAGATAAATTGTCTGCGCTGTTTGAAATGTCTTTATGGAAAGATGTGCATCGTATGGTGTATCGGTTGGTCTTCACACAACCAAACATGTCTTGCCTGAGTTTGAGTAACAATTAACAGACCAAATAGGCTGCGCGTAGCAACTCGTATCTTTATCTTCAAACTCCACATTTACTGCATTGGTGTCGGATCTATTTTTATTCATAGCAAAAATTAAAGAATAGTTTTTGGAAATGAATATTTACGTAGGTTTTTGTGGCGTCAAGATTTGATCATATTGAAACTTTGTTCAAATCCGTAGCTATTAAAAGGGCTGTGAAGTTAATAGGATTTTGGTACTTGCTACAACGGATGTTTCTAATAGACTACGTCCGCCTCCACAGTCAGTAAGAAAAAATATCATTTTAATTTGAAAGAAAACAAAACTTTGTTTTTACTTGGGTTATTTGAATAAACTTCTTTTGCTAAAAACAAAAAGAAATTTTACTCCATTAAACTAAAGCTAGTCCGAAATGAAAAGATCTTTTTTTCCAAAGGAGTTTATTTAAAACGAAGCATTTCAAAACCAGTACATAGAGTCTAGAGTTATTTTACGTTCGTCACATTAAGGCTGTGTGTCATATGGTAGCCTTAGTTTAGTTCAGCAGGCCATTGTGTCAATGTTTGATTTCTTGTATCGTTAATAAAGTGCTGGACCATTATAAAACATTTTCATGATTTCTCCTAAAATGTCCCAACTTCAGAGTACAGAGTCAGACTAAAACTGTGCGAAATCCTCCAAGATGACCTAACAACCCTGAAAATAATTTGTGTACAACAAAAATTGTCCAATGAAAGCTCAATTTGAAAAAGACACAACAGTTGAAAGTTAGGTTTAACCATTTCTGGCGTAAAATACTTTGAAACGCTACCAAAATGATAAGAAGATCACGTAAAGAAGACACGATGGAACAAATTCACAGACAGCAAAACCGTTAATTTTACATTAATTCAACGTCTTCATACGTTGAATCAATGTAAAAACGACGGATTTTGCTGTCTGTGTTGAACAAAACGAAACCCCTCTATGCTTCGCCATCACGGCAACGCTCTGTTCCATCACGTTTTTGTCAACAACCGCTTTTAAATTTGTACATTTATTTAAACCTAACATTTGCAAACTTTAGAGCTCATGTTTCATTATTTCCAGGCTAAAAAAACAAGAAAATATTTTATTTCTATGCTGATATCTTTATGATTTAAATGCATTCAGAAGTCGACATATCTAGGCATTTTGCAGAAAGTTATTTGTACTGAAAAGATACTTAATATGCTATGTAGCCTACAATAGATTTAAAAAATATTGTTGAACTAGAATTTATCATCTGAGCTGCAGTTTTGGCAGACATACCCACGTTCACCAGGGGTGCATTCTTCATGTGCCCAATGCTTACACATGCTGCACTGCATCCACTTTTCTCCTGGCCTACTGTTAGAAAACGGCTCCCCATCTACTAAGCAAGGCCATCTCTCATGATCTAAATCATCAGCAACAACGTTTTCTTAATTCTCTTTTGCTTTCTTTTAGCTGCCCTATTCATGGACATTGGACACAGTCTTCTTTTGGTTTCTTGAAAGTTTGCTAGTAGCAAGTTTCTTTTTCTGTTTTGTAAGAAGATGTGATTAATTGTGCTTGCTCTGATGTACGCTAGGCTACGTTTTCGTTTGGGCTAAGCACTCGGTGTGGCATGCGTGGGTAAAAAGAACACGTTTTGCTCTTACAATGTCTTCTCCAATAGACCAGTTGAAAAAATTGACGGCATATTATGATGAAAAGTTGAATCAGTAGGTCTACCATGTTGGCTTTTCAAGAACTCTTCATTTTGCTGTCTTCCCAAGAACTTATCACTTTGCTGCTTTTCCTGGAACCCTTCACTTGGCTGCTTTGTCAAGGACCCATCACTTGGCTACTTTTCATGAGACTCATCAATTTGCTGCTTTTCGGAGGACTCATCACTTTGTTGGTTTATCAGAGACCCATCACTGTGCTATTTTTTCTGGAACCTTCACTTAGCTGCTTTTCTTGAGACTGTGTAATGGCTACGTTTTGTGTGTACACTGTACAGTGTGGTGGTGGGGTAACGATATCAATGTCATTTTCTTATGAAAACTTCACAGCTTTAAGCGTTTTGTGGCTATGATGTCCATCCAGAATAATAATGTGTCTTCTTTTGATGGTTTAGCAATTGCACAAAAGTGATTCAACCATGTCATGAAGCTATATCTTCGACAGTCCATCCACTCTTAGTGCAATGTCCAATTGCTCCAGGAGGTTTGTTATTCATAAAAGAATCTGCCATGCGCTTTCGCGGAAATATGAACATGGGTGGTATGTAAGAGCCAGCTGCATTAGTTGCACAAATGACTGTGACAGTTTTTCATCTTTCTCCACTTGCTATTATCCCCACTCCTCTTGATCTTTTCGTCGCAATTATTTTGGTTGGCTTATAAACATTCGATATGCCAGTCTCATCCATGTTCCACACAATTAAGGGGTAAAAAGCCTACCATAGGCGTTTTATCCCTGGTCACAACGGTAAACCATAATCTCTTCGTGGGAAAATTGTAACGTAAGATTCCCGAATCCGTTCGTCTGTATGTAATGACCGAAAAAGAAACACTCTTTGAAACGTCTTTTCAAAAAGTGTATTCCTGTAAAATTAGCCCGCGGCTATCGAAATCGAGATGCAACGCCGTACACCTCTAAAAACTGTCACTACAATACAAACTACTTAGATAAAGACGGAAATTTTGTCCAGCTAGCAAGCACTAAGCAAACAGGTAAATGTGCGACTAACTCTCAAGCAACCATTTCACGAATGACCAGAATAGATAGCAATATCTCAAACTCACGTTCGCAGTACTGTGACGCAATATTTCATGTTTAAACAGGTTTGACACTGAAACAGGTTTAAACAGGTTTGACACAAGTCGTACGAACGATGGTGCAATCTCTGCTCATGTTTAGGAAAAAGTCCATGACGTAATACGCTAAGATTCAGTAGACCTGAACGGTTTTTATATGACGTTTGATTAGGTGAACAATTGTCTGGAACAACCCCAATGGCATATTCTCCATGGTAGGCTTTTTACCCCAATGGCATATGCTTTAAATTTTTAAAGTTTTTCTATTACCATAAAAACTTGGATAAAACTATCGTTAGCTATCCCTAGAATTAGCAACTGACTACTCCGTAACAAAATATCAAGGTGCGTTCTTCTTTCGGTAGGCACTTTAACATGCAGATATCCAATCCAGCACGAACCAATCAGATGTTACGTTGTCTGTCCAATTGTGACCATTCCAGCATTCAGCCAGAGACTTGATTACTACTTAGAACTTTGTTCGGTAATTACAGAAGAAAAAAGAGCTATAGCAGTGGTGGGAATCGAACCCACGTCAATGAAATGACTAGCCTACCACCGCCCTAACCCTCTGCGCCAAGCCAACCGATGGCCAAGCGATGACTTGATTTAGCTAGAATTTGCGTTTTTCCTTTGTTCCTTCTAAACGTAACCTTGATGACGTCATGAACAACGTAGCTTCTCATTGGTTCGTGCTGGATTGGATAACTGCATGTTAAAGTGCCTACCTCTTCTTTCTGAGAAGAGCAGTACTTCATTTCCTGATTAAAATTTTTATAAGAAATCAAGCAAAACCAACCATTTTAGTCTACACTTTTTTTGCGTCAAGTCGGCTTTCTTTAGCATGCGTTTAATGATTACCCACAATGCAGTCATACACATGGTGGCAGTATTTATTTATTTACACAACTCTGTAAGGAGAAACTTAAGGTAGGCTTTTTACCCCGGGTGGGCTTTTTACCCCAGTCTACCCTGTATGTTCACTTCACTGAAGAAGATTTTGTTAATACCACTCAAGTAAAAATGCATACAGGCATGTGTTGGAGTGTATACTACAAGGTGATGCTCTCAGAAGCAACAATCGGATTGTGATGCCGTCATGCATTGTTTGGACAATCAGAAACAATTTTCCAGATCCAGATGGCCGTTACACAGGATTTCAATGGCCAACTGAAGGCACATTATGAGAGAGAGAGAAAACTTTTATTTATTTTTGAATAGTGATGATGAATTAAATATGAATGATGATTCGTACGATTTTTTCATTTTTCACTTCAAGTATATTTTAGGTTTTGCAGGAACGTATCCAGTACAGTTTTATTAAACTGCAAAAAACAATAAATCTTCGAAAAAAGGAACCGCTTGTACCAACTCCGACTAAACTGTGATCCACCAATTACATCTAAGAAGCGTTGGTTTCATCCGTTGCTAACGACGTCCACTTAGGATGGCGTAATACCACCAAAGTCGTCCCAGAGCAGTGAAATATGGAGTTTCGCCTGTGGTGGCGCTGCGGAGCATTCGTTTTATTCAATTACGCCCTAACCAGTCGAGCTACGAGGTTAAGATTAAAAGTTTGCTAAGTGTAATTCTGCGCTAGGAAATGCTTTAAAAAGTTACTATACTTGGATCCAACCTGTCAGGGGCACTTTAATGCAAAAATGACGGATTTTGCTGGCTAGGTTCAAGATAAATCAATGCAAAAAACGACTAATTTGCTTTCTGTACAATAACACACAAAAGCAACAGAACCAACCACAGGTTTACTTTATATTTTGATGATAATTTAAAGACCTGATTTGCGCGAGTGGTCGGAGCAGCTGAAAATCCTAAATGCATCTTTTAAACTGCAATCGGTCCAAGCGTCTAGGCTTAGAATGCTACGTTGTTGGCACATTTGTTCTACACCGTGCAGGCGCCTACTGTCAATATTACTTCATCAAGGCATCCTTGTGTCTTTTAAGTAGAATTTTCGATTGTTGTAACAATTCAGTATGAAACAGTTAAACCATTTTAAGCGTTTGAAGTATGTTTCATAAGCAAAGTATGGTTTTGGTGTTAAATTGAATAAGTACGTCGTCGAATTTCGTAGCAATGAACTGGTCAAAATAAATAGTAGGTTTAACAATTTAAAGGTGCCATGTTTCTCAATGTAGGTTATATGCGGCGATTTTGTGAATTGATAAAGATCTCCGAATACTTCTGTTTACACCTAAAATACCGCCATTACTGGTGCAAACCAATCAGTTTCGAAATGAAGAATCAAGGTCGTATTTAAAAACTTGGCTTTTAAATTACACTGCTAAATCTGCAACTTCGTGAGGCAAGTGCGCGATCGTAAGCGACTTTGCATTCTTCTAACATGATGACGTAACACCTCTTAAAGGTCTCGCATGAAGACGGAAAATATTGAATTATAACGGAATGGAAATTTTCTTTCAGCGCAAACGTCTTTCGCCTTGGTATTTGTGCGAAAGTATCTTATAAAGAATTTTAAACTCAAGTTGTTTATGCATGAATGATGACGTCATCTGTTTACTGTTTCTCTTGTCTGCTTAGTTTCGAATGTATCGTCGTGTGCAAAGAGGGAGAAAAAGAAAAACGAATGTGTTCGGAAATTTAGAAGTAAAAGCAAATTATTGTTATCAAACCAGAATAGATTGAAAGAACATCTTTTAGGGGGTGAAAATGTTCACATTTCAATTGAAAGCGCACACGCTTCAACAACAAAAGACGATTAAAGACGTATAAAGGTTAGATCAGGGCTATTCAACTAGCGGACCGCGGTCCGAATCCGGACCTTCTGGGTGTTGAAGGTGGACCTCCGGCTTCTGGAAGAATAACCTCATTTCCACATTTTAGGGCCTCTTTAAACAGATTTCCATTAGGAAAAAGCAATTTTTTGTGATTATCCAAGGAGCTGGGAGCTTCGTCCCCAGACCCCCCAACGCTTTGCGTCTTCTCTGATGTTTCGATCCACACAGTTACACTACAAAGAAACACAATACATTTTTTCCTTTTTTTATTTCTTTTTTTGTGTCAGACAAAAATCCAAGTCGTTTTACATACTACCTGAAAAGTGTTTCGGTGCTCGTAGTTTTCATGTGAAAAAGTTTTCAGGTGCATGTGAAAAATTACTTGCAAGTTTTCATGTCCCACCTTGCTTTGAAACCTAATATCAATAAACCCAAAAGAAGTAACACCAAAGTGATTCCACAAACTACGACCAGTGGAATTAAAGCTCTGGAATCAGAGTTAGGCCTATGTATCTTGCATTTTGCAAAGTACGCTTTTGGAGGTAACGCACAACTATATCTAGGTGGACTTTCAACTCGTATCCTGATTTCATACTCTGTATCAAGTGTGGTGAAATTAAGAGTCGTATTAAAGATGTACTTCCCACTTCTATTGCTAATTACAAACGAATAACTTGGTTTTTCCTCGTTGTTTATCACATTTATGAGTAAACGGATAGGATTATGTCTGACGATGTCGTAATCGGTAGTGAATGTTTCTGGAACATTATAGTAAATTGGTAAGGATGCATTAACACCACAAAAAGGAGTACCATAACTGATAGATGGCCATATGTTGTTTGCTCTCACAAATTTTGAATAGCATTTTGGTGCTGTGCGATTGAATTTGCGACCAAAAATTTCAATATTGTAGTCAAATCCAATAGTTTCCAAAGCTTCTTTAATCCCTGTATAATAAAACAGTAGCTTTTCTTCTTTAAGCTTCCGTAGCTCTATTGGTATCTGATCAGTACAAAAGTGAAAGTTCGCTTTAGTTATTAGTTCAGGATTTTCGTAGTCGTATTCGACTCTATAAACTTTAAAACTAAATCGTTTGGGACTAAGAGTAGCATTCTCTTCAAAACCACGAAGAAGCTTGATATTCCATGAAATGGTAAGTCCGCCCTTTGTTGTGTTATCATAGAACAGATTGACGTCATTTGGATCAATAGAAAAGTAAAAATTTTGCAATGGCGGACACTTTGTCTTTAGCCCTTTAATATTTCTGAAAGTGAACAAGGAACCATCTAGGTTAACAACTTGCAAGTTTCCAGGAATTTGACGACAATAAACGGTACAGGGGATAAGCAGTAATATTGAAATTCCAACACCTGTACCCAACAGCATTCTGTAATTTAACCTATCGTATCTTTATTAAAGTGCAATTAGTCAATGCACGGTAGTTTACCTAAAACAAAGCTGAAAAATTAAGCAAGTAATATTGAAAAAAGTGACATTGAAAAATTTGATGCAATATTATAGGGATATACTAGCTGTGAACTTTAAAACAGTCAATAAACTTATAGATACTGTTGGTAGGTAGCCTAAGTCGTGTAGCCATTAGACAGGTTCAGAAAATAACTTTTTTTAAAGTTTAAAGTCTTGCACACACAAAGCGTTCCATTTACTATAAAAGCACCTTGGGACATTTTTTTTTAACAATATTGAAATTTAGAGGTAACCAAGCCCTTTCTTGAACTGAGGATTGATCACTTATTATTGGATTCTACAACATTTCTTGTAAAAAACTCTTCAGATTTCCAATACAAGTGTCAAAAGGTAGTCCAATATTTTGTCCAAGGCTCAAACTGTATAAAATAGACAAGGTTGACTAAAATTTAACTGCAACCTTGACTATGTAATCAACTAAACAACTTTATCAATCAATTTCTACTGCTTCAGTTGCACTCAACACAAAATAACAGTCATTTCAACGAAACTGGCCGGTAATTAAAGCTGAGGATAACCTCACAGAAAAATAACACTATGGCAATGCAAGTATCCTTCTTATGTAGGCAAAGCTTTTTACCATTCCGCAATCTGGTAGTGATGGGTTGACTCAATTCCCAATGAGTAACGACAAGAAAAAGGGCAAATCTCAAAATTTACGTTTTTCTTATTCACTTTTAAGAGAAATAATGCAGTTTCGGTTGAGATCATACTTTGTTCAACCAGGAACAAGCGAAACCATAAAAACACCATCCATTTATCATAATACGAAAAGGTGATATAAACGTTTTCGGGCAAACATCTAATCCTTTACAAGTGTAGATGCAAACGATCTGCTTAACCATGACGCTGCAGTTCGCTGTGGTGGGAAAGGTTTGTCACTACCTTTCGGAGCACTATTAGTGTAGGCACATTTGTCATGAGAAAAAGTTTCTGGGGCTGTTGACAAGATTTCTAGGGCCCGGTACCAATTTATTTTCGGGCCCCGTTCATCGACAATGTTAGTATATTATTATAGAACAATTATTCTATTTGAATAAGATTATACTGAAGAAGCCACACTTGTGTGGCGAAAGCTTTTTTTTAAATAAATTGATTCTTCTGATTTGGTGTGATATTGTTTACTTTACTCAAAACAAGTGTTTGAAAAAAAACACTTTAGCTTCGTCAAAGGACCACTTATGCCTTTTCTTTACATCAAATGCAGAGAATAAAGTGCTTCGCCTACATCAGGGGTAGGCAAACATTTTTTAACTCGACGGCCGCATTAAGAGTCTGAATTTGTTCGAGGGCCACACTATAGTATAATTAAGATTATAAGCCAAAGCATAAAAGCTAAAATAGTTAAAATATAAACATTTATTTAGTTTTAAAGTGACCAAAGGAATGGATATTTTATATATTACATGAAAGATGTACAAAACGTTTGTCTCAATTATTTATTTAAGTACAACTCAGTATCAGAAGCATTGATGAGATTTGTGCAGTTGGTCATTAACCTACTGTACTTGTAGAAAGATTATTATCTTTATCAAGATGAAATATATGCAGAAACAGTTTAAATTAAGTCCTTGTAGAAATTAAGCTTTTCAAGCAATTTTATTATTATTATTTTTATAATTGCTTCAGGTTTTCGTGGGCCGCACAGAAAATTGTCTCGGGCTACATGTGGCCCGCAGGCCGTAGTTTGCCCACCTCTAGCCTACATGGATCACTAGCGCCACTCGGTTGTCTGGATCAGCGTAATCCAACTTCTTTTCATCGCGGGCCAAAAACTTTTTTTTATCTTGCGGGCCAATGTTTTTAAATAGCGATTCATAGGCTTATTGCTGGAAAATTACACATAGCCTATGGCATGTAGTTATCATTTTCTAAAACCTCTACAGTTTGTTTCACCCTAAAATAGGGATCATTTTTACAATAGCGTTGGTGAAATCCATGAGAACCGTAGTTGTGGCCATGAGAACGCAAACCTAAAGAGCCCCGTTTCCAAGTCGCAATGCATACATGCTACGCATTGATGGCAGCTTGTTTATAAAAGGCAGATACAGTTTCTCATATCGCTTGTTAGTGAGGGTTTGGTGATCAATGTCTTATAGAAACACCAATTGATCCATTTCGTTGATGCTGAGTATTTTAATTTACGTATTTCAAAATCAATTACCACTTTTACTCCAAGGCATCGAAAAACGATTATTTCAAGATGCCGTGTTTTTCGTTTCTTTACCTGACAGATATTTCCAGATAAAACGTCATTGTGAAACTCGCTCGCCTACGCTGCCAAATTCGTGTCTTCATTTTTACAAGATTGTTTAACTGTGACGAAATACGAAGAAATTTTTACCGTAATAGTGTAACGTGTGGTGGTGATGCCGTTGAATGAAGAGCAATCCTTGACGTGCGTTGCTCAAGCGCACACCCCGAGAGTCGAACCGCGCCGCTTGATTTTGAAGCTTCTTCGTTTCAAAAGTCACGCGACCCATTTTTGAACCTATTTTTTGCAGTCGAAGTGTAACAGAACTTTGACCAATTATATTCTTTGTTTCTTTGAAAGAAGAATCTGACTTTGTTTAACTTAAACAAACTAAAAAACGCATATAACAAAGATACACCGACTTCACCAAGTTAGCAAGGTAACCTGAATTACTATAAACCTTCTGTTTTATAGGCTAATTATGAAAGTTAGCCTACATTTTATTTAACTATCACTTCTGCTGCTTATGTAGACCTAAACCTTGACTAACGTCGCCAAACCACCGCATTGCGACATTTGGTTTTATAATGCTGTTACAGTTCAAGCTGTTTATAATCATGTTTTCTTGATCCATTTGGCTATGTAATCCAGTAGTTCTCAAACTGTGCGTCGCGACGGCCTGGTGCGTCGTTTCACTTTTCCAAGGGCGTCGCCTAATAGTTCCGTTTTTTGGCTGAACTCAGTTTAAGATTATAAAAATGAAGTTAATACTTTGAGGACCGCTGGAACACATGTTTCCCATGCACTTAGCCGATTACACCGCAATTAACTAAAATAATTGCCACTGCTGATACCCTAACGTAGTATTGGATGTCTATCCTTCAAAAAAAATTGGAAACTGAATCATTTTTTTTGGTGTTATTTCAGTTTGAAAACAGTGAAGAGTTGAGGTTGCAAGTGCGTTTTTTCCTTCAAATTTGCGAAGCACATTTATTTACATTTGTCCAAGCTCGAGTCGAACTTTGCAAAATACTTTCCGGAAAAAATTTCAAACTACGAATGGATTCGTAATCCTTTCGTGGTAGGAAATCCGGCAATTTTTGGATTTAATTAATGACGATTATCCAGCTTTGGTGAAAGAAAGCACTGCGAATTATTATCCCATTCGCCACGTCGTATTTAGCCTATGTGAAGAAAAATTTTCTGCTTTGGCGGTTATAAAAAGCAAATATCGATCACGAATAAACAGTGAAAGAGAAATGTGGGTGGCAATTTCAAAAATTCTCCCAAAATTCAATGAACTTTGTGAAAACAAACAAGCCCACACGTCACATTAAATAATATGCATTGCTTTTTGTTGTTGTATCAACAAACAAAACTTTAATAGTAAGTTTCCTCATTAACTTTTATTTGCTGGTGCGTCGCAAGTCCAGAAAACTTTTCCAGAGGCGTCGCAACAAAAAAAAATTTGAGAACCACTGAAATCTATTGAGCGCTTCTTATTTCTGTGCAATGTGAATTTGTGATAAAGTCTTCTTTGTATGTTTTGTTCATTACACAGGCGAGTGTAAATAGTGTAATGTAGGTACAGAAAATGAAGTATAGACTACTACAAAATTAATTTTACCTTTTGGCAGAACCTGCATTTATCTGATGAACTGGAAAATAGAATATTTTTATTGCTCTACTAACATTTTGCACATGGTAACAACTGCACATTTTGTTAACATTAAAAGTGTCATGAAATTGACTTTAAATCTTCTTCTTTTATTGTCGCACCTGATTCCAAGCATTGACTGCCTCTTACATGAAAAGTTTCCAAGATTTTAATTAAAAAATATAAAGTGACTGTCAAATTGTTGTTATGGGTTCTCAAATCGCCAGCGTTTGGTTTTCGGCATGAAGGCAATTTATCGAAACAACCGGACACTAGCTAATAGTCCAAATTTTGTGGATTGATAACGATATGTATGAATTAATGCCAATATGATGTTTATTATAAAATAACTTGTGTTCTTCCTGTGTCTGCAGCCTACTAGGCTACTACCTGATGTTAAGAATAATAACAAACTTTTAATCCTGACGTATGAAGTTTATTGCCAACTTTCAATCCACGCAAAGTCGTCCGTTAGGTCAAACCTCTTTTATGCGAATTGTGGAACAGCCATTTCCAACAGCCATTGTGCTTAACTGTTGAATCGCACTAAATCTTGGCGGCTGTTTGATGACGTTAGACTTGGTGTAAGATCCTAACTTTTGTTTTGTTCCCCCCTGATTCAGCGTATTGCAAATTCCAACAACTTCAATCATTTTGCAGCTTAGATAAGCTGTAACTTAGCTAAGATGTGGAGAAGATAACTTCGCCCTTGTCAGACAGGCCACACCCTCAACATGAGGATTAATTCATGGCCGGTAGAATCATAACTGGTTGATGATGATGTTATTAGATATACTGCAGAATTTGTTCTCAGTTCAGTATTGTTCAATGTTTTGTGCATGCCTTATATTTTTTTGTAACCATAGAGCCTGTGAAACGTTTTTTCCACTGCAGTGAATAAGGATCTAAACATATTATTTTTCAGTATGGATGCGCCGTCGCCATTAGTATTGCCAGGCTTGTCCATGGGACATTTTTTTCTGTCCCATCCCATCCCATAGCAATTCATGCCTGTCCCGTCCCATCCCATCCCATCCCATGGGATTACCATCAAAATACAATTCAATAAATGTTATTAAATTTATGGAAATTTAAGTCTAATGTGTACTAGATAGGACTAAATGTACAAAAAGAGATACAAAACGACAAAATTTATTGACTTTGTTAACTTTAAAAATCAGAAAAGTTGTCTATCTATGACAATTCATATCATTTTTTAAATAAAAATGCCTAGCTACTGTCCCATGGGAAATGCAATTCGTGCTGTCCCATCGCATCCCATCCCATGGGACATTTCCCATGGAATTCCCGTGGGAATCCCATTCCCATGGACAAGCCTGAGTATTGCCGTTGCTATTCATGTTTATCCGTATATCTATTGTTGATGACAGGCTATCAAAGTACTTTCGTTTTTCGTTTTGCTTTGACTTTTCCCACATTGACGAGGTTTTTGGTGTAATCTTGCTTGTGTGTGTAGTTTACGCCGATTCATGACGTTTTCGACTTCTATTTCTTGACTTTACAACATTGGTTGGACAGTTTTTGTACTGATCGAAACCGTTAATCGAGGAAGTAATCAATTTATTGTACGATTGTGTTTGTATTATATCATCATAAGCAAAGCATTGTGAAAACATGTGACCGCTGCAAACTATACCCCGACAGCAAAACCCTCATTTTACATTGATTCAATGTCTGTAGATGTTGTAAAAATGATAAAATGATACATTTTGCTATCTAGGTATAAACCATTTAAACTTAATATTCTGTTGTTAACAATCAGATACTAATCAATAGATGGTACTTCTCTAAGTGTTACGTAGTTCTTTCAACAAATGGTGTTATTCATGTTCAAGTTAGTGCCAAACTTATTAGACTGTTTTAACAGTATTTGCAATCTACATTCTCAGTCGTGTATTTCCATGAAGCATGTTTACTATTGTGAGCATGAGGAACCTGTGGAAGAACTTTAAGAGTGGATTTTATAAGCCGATGTAAGATGTGGTTCATGCACAGGTCTATGAACGCAGTCGGCACTGTAGATTGTAGATATTGTACCATCACTAGCACAACCGGGTGGTGCTAGTGATCCATGTAGGCGAAACACTTTATTCTCTGCATTTGATGAAAAGAAGAGGCATAAGTGATCCTTTGACGAAGCTAAAGTGGTTTTTTCAAACACTTGTTTTGGGAATTGCTTCCTTGTCTCTTCTGGTACAAACCAACCAAAGCCAGGCAATGACTGTCTTCCAGGCGCGGATCTAGGAGATTTTTTTGGGGTTGGCCAGAAAATTTGAAAATGAAAGTAAGAAAAATAAAAAACAGATATGAACAACCAGTGGCGTAGCCAGGAATTTGGGGGGTTTGAAGGCCGGCGGGCGAAGCCGACGGCGTGTTTGCCAAAGGCGACACCCAGCGGCGGGGGATCTGGTGGCCTCCCCCAGAAAATTTTGAAAAATTACTTTGAATTTGGTGCATTCTGAGAGCATTTTCAACAAAAACATGGGTATAAATATTCCTGTGAAATGGTGGTTCTTCTTCTTGCGTTTGAGGCCACCACAGATTACGTTGTTACATCCAGGCGCAGCAGCCAATGGATTGTGTATTCATCGAGCGTTGTTAGGTCCACATGTCTATCTTGTGGTCGATATACAGGACATTGATAGATAATGTGGTGTGCAGTTTGAAAATCTGAGCCACACGCACAAGATGGTGAATCGGCGAGGCCCCACTGGAACATGTTGCTGTTTAAAACGGCCCACTCCAGTCCGCAGGCGATTGAGCTTCACCCATTCCTTCCGTGGTAGTTCTGCTCCAGGTGGGGTGTTGGTATTGGGAAGGACTGTGAATTGGGTTGGTCTCGCAACTTCTGAAAATGGTGGTGTCCGGTGGCATAGCAAAAGGATAAGATCATGTTTTCTTTGGCATTTTTTCGGTAATAAAGCTAAGTCTCTATGTTTTCTTGTTGCTAATTTCTGGCTGAGATGTTTGAATGTTTGGTATTGGTAAAACTCGCTCTTTTAATGCAGTTTCGTTTAAAATTAGGCAAACTTTGTTGTAGAGACATGGAGACTGAAAGCATCATTCTCAATATCGTGACGTCACACGCGTGCCAAAGGGGGGTTGTAAGTCCGCTGTGGGACTAATATCAGCTGTTTAGAAGCATATCAAACCATTCAACAATTTCTCACAAAATTTCGGGGGTCCTGGCCCCTTGGGCCCCCCCCCATAGATTCGCGCTTGCTGTCTTCTGTCAAGAACACTTCATCTGCTATAATTCTATGCAAACGCAATGACTTATTCGTTGGTATTGTGAAATGACACTATGCTACCATTGTAAAACAAACTCAATCTTGTGGGCAGTGCCGGTCTTCGGGGTGTGTAAACCGTGCGGTCGCACAGGGCCCACAAATTAGGGGGCCCGCAATTTACTCACAAAATGCAGTAATTTTGTCATTTCCAATGGAAAAATTTAACAAGTAAATTCAACAAAGGAATTAGCGACAAGAAAACATAGGGATTCAACGAGTGCAACCTATTTCGTCCCTTGAACATTTCGTACCCTGAAAAGATCGAGAAAAAAAAACAACATAGCCGAAGTCGCTGATCGGAGTTGCCACAAACATTTCAAATTTTCTCTCGATCTTTTCAGGGGACGAAATAGGTCGAAATTTGATTTTGTTACACGATTTCAGGGTACGAAATCGGGGTATGAATTTTTGTTTTGCCAATAGCAAGTTTTGCCAATACCAAACATCTCAGCCAGGAATTAGCAACAAGAAAACATAGAGACATAGCTTTATTTCCGAAAAATGCCAAAGAAAGCATGATCTTATTCTTTTGCTATGCCACCGGACAGCACCAATGTACAGTAATATTCATACCCAAATTTTTGTTGAACATGCTCTCAGAATGCCCCAAATTCAAATAAATTTTTCAAAATTTTCTGGTGGAGTCCCACAGACCCCCGCCGCTGGGTGTCCCCTTCGGCGATCACGCCGCCACCCCCCTCTCCTTCCAAAATACCTAGCTACGTTACTGAGTTGGATCATTGTCATTGGGGCCCGCAAAGCATATTCCGCACAGGGCCCGAAATAGCCTAAGACCGGCACTGTTGTGAGCATATGCATTATGCAATTCTACTCATTTTAGGCTATGTCTTATTTTTTTGTTTGATATTTATGCGGCGGTCGTGATTAAACAGAGACGCTTCTTTCAACTATCTTCTGAAGTTTTCCACTTTCTCACTGCCGTTTCGAGCGTGCTAACTTTTGTTGGGTTTGAACCCTTATCTTCGGTCTGACAAAGCCTCTGTTAGGTTATTCCTGCAGTTTTGCATACTTGTAAAGGCTTTGAACCTTTGACACAGGGCCGGTTACCGAGTTAGGCAGAGTGAAGTTTACGATTGTCGAAGTCTTGTTGTCTGTAAATTATTCCATCCACTAGGCGTAAGCGCCGCTGGACTGAGAGCAGTCATAAAGTTGCGTTGCACAAGCGCACACCTTGAGATGTGAAGGCCATTGCAGCACGTCCAGGTGGACCCGGCCACCCTCAGTAACGAAAACATCACCAGATTAAACTGGACATCCGTGAGAGTGCCCTAAGTGACGTAGTCCAACCAGACGGTTGTAACTACCAGGAGGGTAACAGGGTCGTAGGTAGGGAAAGGTCAGGTTAGTTGAGCCAATTTTTTTCCATATGAGTTGGTTTTATTTCTTCATTCACAGTGCTTTACGTCTGTTGCAACTTATATCAAACAATTTATGTTGTAAACATCAGCCTTATCGAACGACTGAAACCAGATTCAAAGGCGTTTAAAAACTAGCAGTCAAATGGCTCAACTAACACCACAGTGAGGGTTAGTTGTGTCACATACTGGGGTTAGCTGAGCCACATTTATTATTTTTTGAAAGTACAAATTGGTGTAGGCTACATTTTTTTGCAAAACTTTAGTTCATATTTCAAATTATGACATCACAACAGGTTATCAAATGTTTCCTATCCAGTACCCACACAGCAAAAACGTCAACTAACAGGGTTAACCTTGAAGGTTTATATTTCTTCCATAGAAAATGAAACTTCTTGTCTGACTCATCATTTGTGTGTCAGCTTCGAAAGCCGTAGGCTTACCCAGGCAGCAAAATCTGTCATTTTTACATTGATTCAACGTCTGCAGACCGTTGAATCAATGTAAAAATGACGAATTTTGCTGTCTGGGTACATACACCCAAACACTCAGTAGGCCTAAGTACACCGTGCTTAGATGGTGGGTAGCTTGCCCACCTACCAAGGGGGAGCAGGACCTACCTATTACGAATCAGACAGCCTACCAAAATGATATAGGTGGTAATGATAAATTATAGATATATTTCTGCGGATGCAAAAAAGTTTGCTACCTACTGCTGCTGCTACCCTCCCTTAAGCGGTTATAGGCTACCTGTCCCACCTTACAACAGCCAGAGGGAGGGTAGCATTACTGACCTTAAGTTCTTCGTCGGATGGTGCGCTGCAATCTCATCATCATTATTCAAATAGAAATACAAAAATCCTTGTTCAATAGAATTCTATTTTGAATAAGGACCTTTCTGATGTTCCCCCTTTTAGGGTAAACAGGCTGTAGAACTTATCGAAAGTAATAACAATATTTGATGTAACTTTCCTTAGATGTGTCTTGATTTTTGGCTGGAGAACCTCATTGGTAAGGTAAAGGTGAATCCCATACTTGATCCAAGCATCGGGGATGATAAGATAAAGTTCTCATTGTACTAAGCCTTCGGCACTAACGGGAGTAGGGTGGCCAGTTCCTTTCTCTCGGCCGTTATTTCGTCAGCAATTACGCCCACCCAGTTTATTACACCCTGGGTAGAGGTGAGCGGTATATTTCAACAACCAGCTTAAGCCAGGAGTCGAACCAGGATTGCATGACTGGAAAGCGAGCGCCTTATTCATCCCACTGCTCATTGGTACTGGGTCCAAATTATCCTCTCAATGGCCATTGGCCTAATATTGGGTTATTACATTTGTTAATATGGTGCAAAAATTTAATAGCAACATGCGAAAGTTTGAAAATTGCACCGATTAAATCACGTTATCACTTGATAGTGACGTAATAGATTTCGTGCGTCTGCAAAGGTTTAGTTGGCGTGGTGACGTCACCATGTAGTCAGTGAAGGAAGAAAGATAAATTGTCTGCGTTGTTTAAAATGTCTATTTATGGAAAGATGTGCATCGTATGGTGTATCGGTTGGTCTTCACACAACCAAACATGTCTTGCCTGAGTTTGAGTAACAATTAACAGACCAAATAGGCTACGCGTAGCAACTTGTATCTTTATCTTCACACTTCATATTTACTGCATTGGTGTCGGATCTATTTTTATTCATAGCACAAACCAAAGAATATAGTTTCTGGAAATGAATATTTACAAGGTTTTTTGTCGGCTGCATAGCCGAGTGGTGAGAGCCCTGAAATGGCAATCGAGAGGGCGCCGGTTCAACACCGCTCAAGAGCATGCAGCTGTGTCTGGCAGGACACATCAGGCATGCCTGAAGGTGGACACGAAGATTGCCTTTCTTGCCTTCCGTCTACTTAATCTAAATCTTCAACCACCGGGTGTAAGCCTGGATACGATAAACAAAAACATAAGGTTTTTTTGGCGTCAAGATTTGATCATATTGAAACTTTGTTCTAATCCAAATCTGTAGCTATTTAAAGGGCTGTGAAGTTAATAAAATTTTGGTACTTGCTACAACGGATGTTTCTAATAGACTACGTTCGCCTCCACAGTCAGAAAGAAAAAAATAACATTTTAATTTGAAATAAAACAAAAGTTTGTTTGTACTTGGGCTATTTGAATAAACTTCTTTTGCTAAAAACAAAAAAAAATTTTACTCCGTTAAACTAAAGCTAGTCCGAAATGAAATGATCTTCTTTTCCTAAGGAGTTTATTCGAAACGAAACATTTCAAAACCAGAACATAGGCAGGGGTGGCGAACCTTTTTGCGGTCGCGGGCCACTTTGTCAATTAGGCTACACATGAGTTATCGGGCCATACAACCTTTTAATCGTAACCAAGTAAGAAATCTTTTAGAAGCGACTCAAGATATCATTCATGAAAAGTAACAAGCGGCAGATGAAAGTAATAAAACCCACGCAGTTGAAATTATCTTACGCAGAATCGAACTATACACCAATAAAAAATAAAAACAAATCAACTTGAGCAAAAAGGATAGAGCAACAGTACGCTACTTGCACTGATAATAAAGACAGTTTAATTTTTTTTTGGTCTCTATACTTTTTGCTCAAGTTGACTAAATGTTTCGACCATTATGCTCCGAAACAACAAATCAGTTAATGAAATTTCTTTTTCAAACAGCAAACAAAAGTCCATGCGAATCATACAGCTGAAGCTATCCAATGCAGTATTGAAGCATAAAATATTAAAAAATAACAATGAAGCACTGAATTTTTTTTACTTAGTGGGATTTTTGGAAAGTTTTTTGCTTGACTAAACGTTCAATATTAGGTCGAACAGACGATGTGGCAATTCTCAACTGCATAGCCTACTAAGATTTTCATCTGTCAGCCTCGACCTGTAGGCTAACGACTTAACCTTATCTTAATACGACACGGTGTTTTATGAGGACGCCCCGCTCTATTAGTGTAATATTTCACAGAAGGAAATATGCTAGAAATGTGAAATTTCTTGACTTTTAGTTTTTATTATTTGCAAATTTTCTACACCTAAACTAGTCATTTTTCTACCTTCCTGCCCTTCACAATAAGCATTTCGTCTCAGGTGACTAGACATTTTCGTGCAATGGTAGTTATATATATGTTAATGTTAGTGCAATATAAATGACAGTGCAATTACTTTGAAATGTAGAAACGTTCAAAAATGCCTTATATTAATGAGCACAAGTAATTTTTTCTTTAGTTTAGTTATAATTCAAAAATTTCAATTTTGAAGCTATTTTTGGGAAATTATAATAAAAACCGACTGTCTGACGCTTTTTCATCTCAAACGCTTTATTTCAATAAGTTTGTTGAGTAAAAATTTAATTTCTATACGTACAATACACATACCTATTACCTTGTAAAATATTTTGGTTCTGTGATTTTCATAGCTCCCGTTATTTGCGATTAATTAGCACGGGGCTAAGATAGCCCGTGACGTGCTTTCCGCGTACGAAAACAGCTTGTATCAAGATAGGGTTAAGAAAATAGCAAAGGAAAGGTGTACCAGTGAATGAGTAAAGACATAAAACAGCTTTGAGATGTCTTTTGTCTTTGATGCATGAGAGATTGTCAAATTGTTTTGCGGAAAAAATTCTTTGACGGGCCGCAGGTTTGTCACCTCTGACATACAGTCTAGAATTAAAGGGGTCCGTGGCTACAAAAAGGTTTGTCACCTCTGACATACAGTCTAGAATTATTTAACGTCGGTCACATTAAGGTTATAGGCGTCATATGGTAGCCTTAGTTCAGCAGGCCATTGTGTCGATGTTTAATTTCTTGTATCGTTAATAAAGTGCTGGACCATTATTAAACATTTTCATGATTTCTCCTAAAATGTCCCAACTTCAGAGTCAGACTAAAACTGTGCGAAATCCTCCAAGATGACTTAAAAACCCTAAAAATAATTTGTGTACAAACGAAAATTGTCCAGTAAAAACTCAATTCGAAAAAGACACAACAGTTGAAAGTTAGATATAACCATTTCTGGCGAAAAATACTTTGAAACGCTACCAAAATGGTAAGCAGATCACGTAAAGAAGACACGATGAAACGAATTCACAGACAGCAAAACCGTTAACTTTGCATTGATTCAACGTCTGCACAGGTTGAATCAATGTAAAAACGACGGATTTTGCTGTCTGTGCAAAAACAAACCCCTCTATGCTTCGCCATCACGCAACGCTCTGTTCCATCACGTTTTTGTCAACAACCGCTTTTAAATTTGCACATTTATTCAAACCATAGTTTCGGCTACTGGACTCCACAGTATTTTCTATCAGTAGTTGATCTATCCATAGACAGCACTCTCTCCTCGGACTACTACCTTAACGTGGTGAGAGAGTTTCCGTACCTCAATGACCTCTAGAGCTGTACTGGCGGGAGCTAACTGCTCCCAGAAGGGTCACTCATGCCAGGTTGGTCGAAAGGTAGAGGTCAGACAAAACGTAGTCCAAAGTCCCCAACGGCGGAACAGGCAGATAAAGCCAGCCAGGCTCAACGACTGTGAAGGCGGATGAAGGCTGCAGCATGCCACCAGCTCCAATCGTCTTGGTTTGCCTTGCCATTGGATAAAGCTGATCATGGACTTCTAAATAGTAGCATCTGGACTGGAAACTCAGTGGGCAACATGAGGCCAAACAGTTGGCCAACAGTGGACCAACAGGGTTAGTTACTTGGCTGTTGGCCCACTGTTGGCCAACTGTTGTACCAACTGTTTGGCCTCATGTTGCCCACTGAGTTTCCAGTCCAGATGCTACTATTTAGAAGTCAATGAGCTGATGGCCTTGTCAAGTTTATGTGTGCTTGTTGAGTGTGCGCCAGCAAGTCCACGCTAATCAATTCACGCACAGGCGTCTTCGCAAGACACTCAAACCTAACGGCGATTGATAATGCATAACGGGAACAGGCAAGTGAAAGCTGGAAGTTTCTAGTGCGGAACCGACACGTTAGTGGTGGTAACTTGATTCAGGATAGCCATCATCATCATCAGACACAGGCGCGAATCTAAGAGTTTTTTTCGGGGGGGGCCAGAAAATTTGAAAATCAATTAAAAAGAAAGAAAAAGCTAAACAGATATGAACAATGATACTACGACATATACGATTTGCTAGAAAATAGACATTAAAACAACCATTTTCATCAATTGTGATGCCGAGGGACTAATATCAGCTGTTTAGAAGCATATCAAACCATTTGATGCGGAAACATATTTTTTTCACACAAAATAAATCCGCGCCTGATCAGACAGCAAAATATTTTGCTGTTCTGGGTTGGAGCACTTGGCCGCGTGACCCCTCTCCTTTACATCGAGCAAAACATGTAGCCTTTTTGCAAAAACTTCTCAGTTGAGATAAGCCTACAGTATGTGTTAAAATAGGCCTATGAAGAAGTGTGCACGAATTTTCAAGATTTTACTGAAAGCCTACACAATTTTTAACAAATCTTCAATAAGAGAATATTATTATTGAAATCTTTCTGTTGACATGAAAAAGAAAAGATTTAAAACGTAACTTATCACTCAAACTTCTGATGAAATCAGTTTTAGGAGCAAAATGGTTGGAACGCCTGGTTAATCGCTCGCTGAACATGAGTTTAGTATCTACATTTTGAGCTCATTATTTTTTGATTAAATCAGTTTAATTTGACGAATTTGGTCAAATACAAAAATTGCGCCTTATACCGGTCTAAATTTGCCTCTCAACCGCTCTGAAAGTAATCTCTTGTAATGACAAACAGGATTGACAAGTGAACCCATTTTTATGCTCACACATTAAAGCTCGTTTTACGTAGTTTTAAAATTTACTTTTTTACATTTGCTAGCTGAAGATCCTATTACTGCAGCGAAATCGATTCTCAATAAATTACACTAAGAGGTTAGATTGTTGTGCAAATGCCAGCATTTGATGAATGCAAAATAGCAGTGCCACATTAAAGCTATGTACTTTTTTAGTTTGAGTCTATTTTGAACTTGAGTGAGAAACAGTTTTACACAAACTGCCAACTTTTAATTCACTTGTCTTTTTGGTAAGTCGGCCTAAGGTGAAAAATGTTGAACGTGTCAAGAGTCAAGACTGCAAGATGATGTTATGGAAAGTTTTTCAAGACTGAAAACATGCCCAAATATGGTCACGTTTTGTAAGCTGTAAAATCAAAGATTTAAAGCAAAAGGTGCAACCCAGGCAGTAAAATTCATTATGTTTGCGGGGCTTGTTTTTGTTGTTTTTCATATGTTTACCCTGCATTACTCGAAATCGATCACTGGGTAGAGGCAATTATCGTAAAGTTTCTTGCCCAGAGAAACAACAGCAAGTGCGCGTGGCTGGAGTCGAACATGCAGGCTCTCGACTGCGAGCCCAACGCGCTAACCACTCGGCCATTGCTGCCATTGGCTTCAACGCCTCCAGACGTTCAATCAATGTAAGAATGGTAGATTTTGCTGTCAAGGAACGCATGATATTAGTCGTTTATTTTTCAGGAAGAAAAGTGTATTGAAACCACACGAAGATTGATGTTGCGGTAAACGAAGGAAGTCGTGCTTTGCGCCGAGATCAAACGTGAAGTTCGAATCTACGCGCACTCACGCAGCCTTTGAGTCACAACTGTCTTTTCCTTGTGACTCATAATCTTGTAGGCCTATGCACAGTATAGCTTTGGCAAGAGGTATTTTTTAACATAAGTTTGCAATGATTTTAGGGATAGGAAAATAACACCACGTATTCTTCGGAGTCCCATTCAGACACAAACTAATTCGTTTGCATACATTCCGGATTCTTTTAGAGACAACTCCTCATATTTGTCGGAAAACCGCTTTTTTCCTTTAAATGAAATTTGTCACCATTTCTTTTTAGTGATCGTCTTGTTCGAAGGGGCTCATTGATACCGCAATGAAAATAATTAATCTATCAACGGCTATGCCTACTCAGACGTATGGGTCTGAATATTGTCAAACTAGTTTTGCAACGTTTAAGAGATACATAAGAACTCAACGTCTGCAGACGTTAAATCAATGCAAAAAACGACTAATTTGCTGTCAGTACAGTAACACACTATAAGCAACTGAACCAACCACAGGTTTGCTTTGTATTTGAGGATGATTTATAGACCTGATTTGAGCGACAGGTTAAAGTAGCTGAAAATCCTACATGCGAGTATCTTTTAAACTGCATTCAACACTGGCTTCTAGGTTTAAAATGATGCATCGGTATTTGTTTTACACCGTGCAGCCATCTGTTAATATTACTTTATAAAGGCATCCTTGCGTCTTTTCCGGTGGAATTTTCGATTGTTGTAACAATTTAGTGTGAAACAGTTAAACCATTTTAAGCGTTTGAATTATGTTTCATAAGCAAAGTATGGTTTTGGTGATAAATTACATTTATGTACGTGGTTGAATTTCGTAGCATTAAACTGAAGTCAAAGCAAATAGTAGGCTCAACAATTAAAAAGTGCCATGTTTCGCAGTGTAGGTTATATGCGGCGATTTTGTGAACTGATAAAAGATTTCCGAAGACTTCAGCTTTCAATCAAAATACCACCATAGCTGGTGCAAAGCAATCAATCATTACAAAATGAAGAATCAAGGTCGTATTTAAAAATAATGAAAAAGGCAATACAACGCAAGAGAACAACTGCACGCCCAGCAAGCTGATGCAAGAGAGAGGCCCAATTACGGATCCATAGGATGCACTGCCAAATAATTATAAATTCAAGACAAATGTACGACTAGTCCAATTGGACTAGTCGTACGTTCGTATTTAAAAACTTGGCTTTTCAATTACACTGCTAAATCTGCAACTTCGTGAGGCAAGTGCACGATTGTAAGCGACTTTGCATTCATCTAACATGATGACGTAACATCTCTTAAAGGTCTCGCATGAAGACGGAAAATATTGAATTATAACGGAATGGAAATTTTTTTTCAGCGCAAACGTCTTTCGCCTTGGTTTTTGTGCGAAAGTATCTTATAAAGAATTTTAAACTCAAGTTGTTTATGCATGAACTATGACGTCATCTGTTTACTGTTTCTCTTGTCTGCTTAGTTTCGAAAATATCGTCGTGCGCAAAGAGGGAGAAAAAGAAAAACGAATGTGCTCGAAAATTTAGAAGTAAAAGCAAATTATTGTTATCAAACCAGATTAGATTGAAAGAACATCTTTTAGGGGGTGAAAATGTTCACATTTCAATTGAAAGCGCACACGCTTCAACAACAAAAGACGATTAAAGACGTATAAAGGTTAGACTCGGCCCCCAGAGGCTCACATGACGACAACGACGAAGTATGCTTACGCAGACGACCTGGCACTCCTGCACTCAGCAGGAAACTGGCAGTCAGTGGAGAGGAACCTCAGCCAAGACATGCAAACACTATCAGCATACCTCCAGAAATGGAAGCTACAGCTCAGCAAGCCAAAGACAGTGTCGGCGGCCTTCCACCTTAACAACCGGGAGGCACAGCGTGAGATAAACATCAAGATTGATGGGGAACGCCTGCCCTACTGTGCCGAACCTACATACCTCGGCATAACCCTGGACAGGTCACTCACGTACCGCCGGCACTTGAAGTCACTGCGCAAAAAACTATCTACACGCGTCGCACTTTTGAGGCGATTGGCGGGTTCCGGCTGGGGAGCTGGTGCTAAAACTCTTCGTACAGCTACCCTAGCCCTTGTTCATTCCACCGCTGAGTACTGCGCGCCGGTCTGGTGTCGTAGTTCTCACACCCACCAGATTGATACCGCCATTAACGACGCACTGCGTACTGTGACTGGATGCCTGCGTCCCACTCCAACGGACTGCCTACCCATCCTAGCAGGCATCCAACCCGCTAAGCTACGCCGTAAAGGAGCCACGATTTCTCTCGCTCGCCGCGCTTTGGACCCCGACCATCTCCTCCATGCAACACTCAAGAGACCACCACCTATAAAGCAGCGCTTGAAATCAAGACGCCCCTTTGTGCCTGCCGCACAACAACTCCTTAAGCACGCAGAAGAACTTAGTTTAAGTGCGGCACACTGGACGAACCACATGTGGAACACGGAGTGGCAAAATCACACCTCCACGCTCCGTGACTTCATACCCAACGCCGATCCCCGTCCACCAGGGATGTCCCTCGCAAGGCTTGCGTGGGTCAGGCTTAACCGCCTGCGAACTGGCGTCGGCCGCTTTCGTTCGGACATGCACAAATGGGGCCTGGCTCCTTCATCAGAATGCGAGTGTGGTGCCACGGAACAGACCGCAGACCATGTCATCCACCACTGCCTAACCCACCGGCCTCCACACGGTGCGCATGGTCTGAGAATCCTGGACGACGAGACTGCCGAGTGGCTGAAGATTTCCTGCCCTCCAATCTAGCCTGGAAAGATCGCTCATACGCCATCATCATCATCAACGACGAAGGAAAAGTTTAACGATATGAAACGAAGCTCTGTTTATTGAATTTGAAATATTCAAACACTGATAGCATATACACATGAAAGCAACTGTGATATCAAAATTAAGGCTGTAGAGTCGAAGTCACGGAGTCGGAAGAAGTTTGATATTTCCAGAGTCGGAGTCGTTGAAAGAAGACCGACTCCGACTGGATATAAAATGTTGAACAATAAATAAAGTCTTGTTGCATGTTTTCCTTCTGATTCTTGCTGCTTTACTTTATTCATTTTATCAGTATGTTTTTGTGTTGTGCCATCGTTGCTGAACAGGTTGTGTTAACCTGTTTTAGCTACCTTGATAAAGTCAGTCGTGCTGACTGACGAAACGTCGGAAATACAAAAGCTAGTTATCATCTTTAACATCAGGAGGTAACCTAGTAAATAGTCATCAGAAGAACGCAAATTACTTTTATTATCAAATGCCTGGTAAACAGTCTCTCTCTGTTTTTAATAAAATTTTTGTTGGAAATCTTTTATCGAAATATGTTTTCTTGTTCTCTGTATTGCGCTCGTAAAGTTTAGCAGAAAATAGAAGTGCTCGTTCTTGTCAGATTTTGTGAGCGCCATCGTTACAATTTCAATCGCAACTTAAGTGGAATTAAATTTAAAAAACAAATAAATAAGAACAAAAACTTTAAAAAGTCTGGTAACCTTAAAAAAATCTGCCAACACTGAAGCCAAAGACTGAGTCGACCAGTTATAAATCGGAGTCCTATAATTTCAGCCCGACTCTACAGCCCTGATCAAAACTGCAACATGCAAATTTTTTCTATACAAACGTTTCGTGATAATAATATATGCAACAGAAGTAACTACGCGATGGTACAATATCTACAATCTACAGTGCCGACTGCGTTCATAGACCTGTGCATAAACCACATCTTACATCGGCATATAAAATCCACTCTTAAAGTTCTTCCACAGGTTCCTCACGCTCACAATAGTAAACATGCTTCATGGAAATACACGACTGAGAATGCAGATTGCAAATACTGTTAATAAAATAGTCTAATAATTTTGGCACTAACTTGAACATGAATAACACCATTTGTTGAAAGAACTACGTAACACTTAGAGAAGTACCATCTATTGATTAGTGTCTGATTGTTAACAACAGAATATTAAGTTTAATGGTTTATACCTAGATAGCAAAATGTATCATTTTATCATTTTTACAACATCTACAGACATTGAGTCAATGTAAAATGAGGGTTTTGCTGTCGGGGTAGTTTGCAGCGATCACATGTTTTCACAATGCTTTGCTTATGATGATATAATACAAACACAATCGTACAATAAATTGATTACTTTCTCGATTAACGATTTCGATCAGTACAATAACTGTCCAACCAATGTTGTAAAGTCAAAAAATAGAAGTCGAAAACATCATGGATCGGCTAAAACAACACACACAAGCAAGATTACACTAAAAACCTTGTCAAAGTGGGAAAAGTTAAAGCAAAATGCAAAGCGAAAATACTTTGATAGCCCGTGATCAACAATAGATATACGGATAAACATAAATAGCAACGGCAATACTACAGTGATGGCGACGGCGCATCCATACTGAAAAATAATATGTTTAGATCCTTATTCACTGCAGTGGAAAAAAGGTTTCACAGGCTCTATGGTTACAAAAAAATATAAGGCATGCACAAAACATTGAACAATACTGAACTGAGAACAAATTCTGCAGTATATCTAATAACATCATCATCAACCAATTATGATTGTACCGGCCATGAATTAATCCTCATGTTGAGGGTGTGGCCTGTCTGTCAAGGGCGAAGTTATTTTTTCCACATCTTAGCTAAGTTACAGCTTATCTAAGCTGCAAAATGATTGAAGTTGTTGGAATTTGCAATACGCTGAATCAGGGAGGAACAAAACAAAATGTAGGATCTTACACCAAGTCTTACGTCATCAAACAACCGCCAAGATTTAGTGCGGTTCAACAGTTAAGCACAATGGCTGTTGGAAACGGCTGTTCAACAATTTGCAAACAAGAGGTTTGACCTAACGGACGACTTTGAGTGGATTGAAAGTTGGCAATAAACTTCATACGTCAGGAATAAAAGTTTGTTATTATTCTTAACATCAGGTAGTAGCCTAGTAGACTACAGTCACAGAAAGAACACAAGTTATTTATAATAAACATCATATTGGCATTCATTCATACATATCGTTATCAACCCACAAAATTTGGACTATTCACTAGTGTCCCGGTTGTTTCGATAAATTGCCTTCATGCCGAAAACCAAACGCTGGTGATTTGAGAACCCATAACAACAATTTGATAGTCACTTTATATTTTTTTAATTAAAGTCTTGGAAACTTTTCATACACGAGGCAGTCAATGCTTGGAATCAGGTGCGACAATAAAAGAAGAAGAATTAAAGTCAAATTTATGACACTTTTAATGTTAACAAAATGTGCAGTTGTTACGGTGTACAAAATGTTAGTAGAGCAATAAAAATATTCTATTTTCCAGTTCATCAGATAAATAAAGGTTCAGCCAAAAGTAAAATTAATTTTGTAAATTTATTAATTCATTACACTCGCCAGTGTAATGAACAAAACACACAAAGAAGACTTAATCACAAATTCACATTGCACAGAAATAAGAAGCGCTCAATAGATTACATAGCAAAATGGATCAAGAAAACATGATTATAAAACAGCTTGAACGGTAGCAGCATTATTCAACCAAATGTAGCAATGCGATGGTTTGATTTAGGAAGTTAGTCAAGGTTTAGGTCTACATAAGCAGCAGGAGTGAAAGTTAAATAAAATGTAGGCTAACTTTCATAATTAGCCTATAAAACAGAAGGTTTATAGTAATTAAGGTTAACTTGCTAACTTGGTGAAGTCGGTGTATCGTTGTTATATGCATTTTTTTTACTTTGTTTAAGTTAAACAAAGTCAGATTCTTCTTTCAAAGAAACAAAGAACATGATTAGTCAAAGTTCTGTCAAACTTCAACTGTAAAAAATAGGTTCAAAAACGGGTCCGCATAGAAAAAAATGCTTTTTATGCCAGATTTTTTGATTTTTTTGTATCATCAATGAATAAAATTGCTTAAAACGACTTACTGTACATCACTAGCTTAGACATATAAAATTATTTTTGGAACGGCTATCAATGTCATCTTCAAAGTTCACGAAAAATACTCGAGTTGTGTTATTAAAACAAGAATATAAAAGTTTGGCAATCAAGCGTTTGGCAATAGGCTACACCAGTGATTCTCAACGTGGTCCTGGAATTTCTGTTCGGTCACAGAGAGTTCTATAATTCCTTGATAAAACGTTCTTCAAAATTGTATCATTTACTACATTAAATTATGTAAGGATTGCATACAGGTGTAAGAAAATTATGTAGCATGTATGATTGTATGTCAGCGTGACGTAATAATCATGTTTACTTCGTGATTTTTGATCGATTTTTCTGGAAGTGCTAGATAAGCATAAGCTCAGCAGTTTTTGAACTTATTTTACTATCTGACAAGTAGGCTATTGAACTGTTCTTTAAGGCATAAGTGAAGTGCTGGCAGGCCTAATCAATAAATCATAAATGATTGTTGTGGTGTTGTCGGTGCACGAAGATTGCGCTTTTTCATGGTGCAAAGTTTCTTTATGGAGAGTCTATTCGCTGTTTCACTGAATGTTAATTAAATTAATTTATTAATGTCATCTGTTATATTTTTTCAGACGCTAAATTAAGTGTGTACTGTATTCTGCAGTGTTTTCAAATTAACAAAAAATTAAAAGCTCCTAGTGATAAAGAAGTTAAAACTGAGACATTGCCATGAGAATCATGATATTACCATTCTATAGAAACAATATGTGCATGATGTTTTGTTAGAATACAGTTTGAAATTAGAATTATGTGTCTTCAAGTAGTTAAGGTTGAGTGTGCAAATTAAGAGGGTTTGCTTAATTAGTTAATTACGTATTATTTTATTAAGGATTAAGATTAAACACGCCCTTGAGTTTTCTGACCTATGTGCAATACAGTTTCGACTAGTGGCGTTCACGAGGCGTCAACATAGCAAAGTGGTCCATCGGATATTTTTTTTTAATATGATCCATGGGCCAAAAAAGGTTGAGAATCACTGGGTTACACCACCACACGTTACAATATTACGGTAAAAATTTCTTCGTATTTCGTCACAGTTACACAACCTTGTAAAAATCAAGACACGAATTTGGCAGCGTAGGCGAGTGAGTTTCACAATGACGCGTTTATCTGGAAATATCTGTCAGGCGAAGAAACCGAAACACGACATCTTGGAATAATCGTTTTTCGATGCCTTGGAGAAAAAGTGGCAATCGATTTTGAAATACGTAAATTACAGTACTTAGCATCAACGAAATGGATCAATTGGTGTTTCTATAAGACATTGATCACCAAATCCTAACTAACAAGCGATATGAGAAACTATAGCTGCCTTTTATAAACAAGCTACCATCTATGCGTAATCTGTATGCATTGCTCAATCACAACCTAATAATTTGTTCGCACCACCAAAACATACAATTTGGGACCAAACATGATTAATCCGTTGAAGAAGCACTATCAAATAAAAGTAGCCATAGCCACCTAGAGATATGGTCAGATTTATTACTGAGAGAGCATGACTGGATGATCAAACCCTTTTGCTGCTCTTGGCTGATCAGATTGAATTGTTCAACACCAAGCCTTCTTAAGCGTTTCTTTATGTATGTAAATTGCAGCCTAAGTTATTGTGATGCAGGCTTATTGTGTATTATTGAAGGTTATGGTAGATTCTAATTGACAAATAAAGCTATCATATCCAGTCTGAATTAATAAGAGATAAAGATTGTATAGGATCTGACTCCATGTCTACAGGCACAAGTGTCGGTAAAGTTGCATTTGGCAAAGAACATCGGACTGAGGTTGTTGATGGATTCGTATCATGTAAATTCCGATCAACTTTCAAATTAAAATCTTCAATAGGAGTCAAACAGCTACCATAACCATCATCTAGAGATGGACCTGTTGTGTCTTCAACTCTGTCAGATTTGAAGTAAGCATTTTCTTCTTTTTCGTATGTCTTATCCATATTTTCTATTACGGCATCTGTTTCCTTTATGCCTCCACTTGAATCAAATGCATTGCTTTCACCCGCCAAACTACTATTCATAGGCAGTTGATAAACTTTTGGTCTAACATCACATCTACTCTTTTTAGAAAGTTTATTGTTGGCTTGACGTTTCGATTTCCCTAAATTTAATTGATTATTTCCCAAGCTTGTGCTCTCAATTGAGGTGGACTGATGACTCACATCCATTTTTTTGTTATTTGGTTCATCAAGAGTGTTTGAATGTCTGATGAGTATCGGTTGCTTTTTCATCAAAACTTCACATTCAGCAGGAGGAACTATCTCTAAAAAGTTGTGTATTTCTACATCAACATGATGTGGAGATGGAAATTGTTCCTTATCATAAGCTTCATCACACCAATCAGGGTTTTTTTTCACAAACTCACACATTTCATCAATAGATTTTTTAAGTCTTTCTCCGTGATTATTTAGTTTTGGATCTGAATATTGCTGAAATGAAGCTTTAGGATTTCTTAAAGCTTTTCCGGGGTAACTTTCTTCAATAGTGCTCAACTTGAAGTATAAACTCTCAAATTGCTCCATCAAAACAAAATGAGTGAACTCATCATTCATGAACTCATCAGGAATGTCTCTTTCACTGCAGTAATCAAAATAACCAAAAAAATACTTGTTTGGATTCTTTTGCATGGTTAAATCTCGTTTGATGGTTTTCAATACAGGAGAAAACATGTCATGTTTTTCATGGTTTATCTCATGATTTGAAATTTTTTCTGAAGACCCAGGAGACCAAATCACAAGAACTTTATCAGAATGCTTTAGACTCTTATCCAACCAACTCACAGGATCTGCATATATCTGTCCACGTGCATAAAGATCAAATATCACTTCAAACTGTAAATCTGCTTCAAGATAGGTGGCGAATTTCAAAACAACATCTCTGTGTTTATCATGTTCATCTAAAAACACAAGCATAAGTTTAACGGGAACATCTGAAATTGGGATGACCACTTCATCATTGGAGATAGGCGGTGGCTTGAAAAATGACTTGCAAGTTTTCATGTCCCACCTTGCTTTGAAACCTAATATCAATAAACCCAAAAGAAGTAACACCAAAGTGATTCCACAAACTACGACCAGTGGAATTAAAGCTGTGGAATCAGAGTTAGACCTATGTATCTTGCATTTTGCAAAGTACGCTTTTGGAGGTAACGCACAACTATATTTATATGAACTTATAACGCGTATTTGGAACATATACCGGTTCTCTGTATCAAGTGTGGTGAAATTAAGAGTCGTATTAAAGATGTACTTCCCACTTCTATTGCTAATTAAGACTACAAACAGATCACTTGATTTTTCCTCGTTGTCTGTCACAGTTATGCGTAAAGAGATAGGTCTGTCGTAATCGGTATATTTAGTGAATCTTTCTGGAACATTATAGGTAATTGGTAAGGATGCATTAACACCACACAAAGGAGTACCATAACTGATAGATGGCCATATGTTGTTTGCTCTGACAATTTCTGAATAGCATTTTGGTGCTGTGCGATTGAATACGAAATGAGAAATTTTAATATTGTATTCAAATCCAATAGTTTCCGAAGCTTCATTAATCCCTGTATAATAAAACCGTAGCTTCTCTTCTTTAGGCTTCCGTGGGTCTATTGGTATCTGATCAGTACAAAATTGAAAGTTCGCTTTAATTATTAGTTCTGGAGGTTCGTAGTCGTAGTCGACTCTATAAACTTTAAAACTAAATCGTTTGGGACTAAGAGTAGCATTCTCTTCAAAACCACGAAGAAGCTTGATATCCCATGAAATGGTAAGTCCGCCCTTTGTTGTGTTATCATAGAACAGATTTACGTCATTTGGATCAATAGAGAAGAGATCTGTTTGCAATGGCGGACACTCTGTCTTTGGCCATATATTTCTGAAAGTGAACAAGGAACCATCTAGGTTAACAACTTGCAAGTTTCCAGGAATTTGACGACGATAAGCGGTACAGGGGATAAGCAGTAATATTGAAATTCCAACACCTGTACCCAACAGCATTCTATAATTTAACATATCGTATCTTTATTAAAGTGCAATTAGTCAATGCACGGCTTTGTAGATTACCTAAAAACAAAGCTGAAAAATTAAGCAAGTGACATTGAAAAATTTGATACATCATTATGGGGATATGTAGCTGTGAGTTCTAAAACAGTCTTAGAATAAACTTATAGATACTATTGAAAGGTAAGTCGTGTAGCCATTAGACAGGTTCGGAAAATAATTTTGTTTAAAATCTTACACATCCAAGGCGGTCCATTTATTATAAAAGCACCTTGTGATATGAATTTGAACAATATTAAAATTTAGAGGTAGGCCTACTCAAGCCCTTTCTTGAACTGAGCATTGACCACTGACTATTGGATTCTTCGACTTTTTTTGTAATCCCTACTTTCTTGGTACATGTTCTATGTTCATTAACCCATTTGTGCCGAAAGTGAAAGTAGGCTACGGTACTTAAAAAAAAAATTTGAAAATTTAAGTATTGCATAATGATGACCTAAAAAACATTTCACAATTAATTTTTTCTTAATTATGTTAGTACTTGTCGAGAAAAAGACCGTCCTACATATAGGACGCTAAGCAAATCCGCTATCAAATTTCGCAAGTTTCTTGTGCGTAATGCGTAGCCTAATCGCTATCGCTCAAAGTGATAAATGGGAAATCTCTTGTCATCGAGCATTTTATTAAAACGAAAGTTCACAAAATAAGAAAATGAAAATTAGCAAAGCGACACATCACTGAAATAAGTCATTTAGCGGATCGAAATCACTTTGAGGCCGAATTCGCCTACGTCAAGATGCCCTCCATGTAAAAACGCCAAGAGAAAACTAAAAAATTATCAAAAATTTCAGTAAATTACGATAAATATGTTATTGTTCTAAAAACAAACACAACTACTTTGTTATACAGCGTGGAAATCATAGGGAATCGCTGTTTGATACCGCTTGATGCATGGGAATTGATTGTCGCTTTTGCTTCATTTTGCTAACACGTGTGCCTGGCGACCTATATATAGGACAGTAGGACACCAACCTTTTGAACCAATTTTCTCGAAAATTTTGCTGCCAATTAAATTTAAACTATTTGTTATGTATCAACACATTTTACAGCAAAAGACAATGACAAATATTTTTGGAAGCTTATTTGCATATGCGGATTTATTGATATAATTCGACATGCATATTCAAAATTTCAGAATTAGCAAAATTGGGAAAATTGAAAATGATGTCAAGTCTCAACAAAACAAGCAATTTTTAAAAAAAGTTGTGATATATGCTACAAAAACACTCATAAACGTATTTTGACTTCATCTAAATCTAAAAACTGAACGTGCGAAGAAAAATTTTAATTTGAGTAGGTGTCCTACATATAGGACGCTAGGCATAAATGGGTTAAAGATATTTGCCCTTCAAAAACTGCTTTTTGTTTGTTGAAATCGACTTTTTACATCATTGTGTGGTTATGCCATGCTTCTTGTAATTGATGTAAAGCTGATCAGTCGCGTAGGTCCAAGGCAAAGATTCATAAGGTATTATGTGATGTATTATTTATATCATACGCGCCGACTTCCGGGGGGGGGGCGGCGCCCCCCTTAAATTTATGGTTGAGGGGCAACAAAAATAGCTACTAACAAGTGGTGTTTCAAAAAAAATACTTCGCAAGAGATTTAGATCATTTAAACGGACTTAAAGTATGCCGAAAGCGAAAAACAGCCTACGTTGCTCTTGCCCCCAAAACAGCAGCTGATCGCATGATTTTTTCTGGAACGTAGATTATTGCTGAGATGCGCACGGCACGCACGCTCACAGACACACACTGCTTACCTTCCAGCGCGTGAGGAGCAACTTGAAAGTCAAAACGCGTGGTAGTGATGAAGCGAATGCAAGGTTGAACGTTTTTTCTCATTTCTTGAGTTATCCAAACGTCCGTTAGATTTCTTGTGACTTTAAACATAAAATCGATTTTAGCAAACTTTATCGAGTTGAAACTACGACACAACGAACAATTACGTAAATACAGCTTGGAAATCATACGGCATGGAAATTTCAAAGTAGAGCGTAGAGTAACTTACGCTGATGGAATAGTCACGTAACTATTCACTGCAATATTAAGTAAACCAGCTAAATTAGACGCGCTATTTTCAACGAGGTCTTCCCGCTGTCAGATCAATTATGATTCAACAGAACACATTGTTTTGTTTGCAATTTGTGAAAATTAAATCAAAAACCGATAAAAGAAACGGTGTTTAATGGTCTTGGTCGCAGATATTGCCTGCATTAACGACGTCTCTTACCGCGAATATCACCTAGCCTAGCCAACCTGACATCATTGTTTTATGCGGCCGCCAAGGTTTGACATCGACTTCCACGATCATGGAATTATACGTAATAAAAACGATTATATCCTACACGCAAAAATAAAAAAAATTGATTTCTTAAAACAGCTCTTTTTGCTGTTTTGCCTCGTGGGCTTTGCATGTTGTTCAACAAGTGAATAAAGTTTAAAATTGACAAGATATGATAAAAATTTGAAAATTAAGTTTGAATCTTTACAAATAAACGTATTCAAAACTTTTCTTCAGCCGACTTATTTCCCAATCCGCAATCTACGTCGGCAATGATTTTGCCGCAGCAAAAATGCGTTAATTTTGAAAACTGCCGAGCTGGGGACAACAGCTTGTCACATGTATAAGTTGAACCTGTCCTTTTCAGGTGAAAATCACTTGCGAAAATCTCGACCTATACTCGAATAATACGGTATTCGATAAAAGACTATAAAGACTTTAGATAAAAAACATAAGAGAAAACACTTCGCCGTTGCTAACGCTTTGAAGGTAAGTAATTAGCAAAACGAGCGAAACGAGATTAATAAAACTGATAGCGGGTTTCCACCAGGGACGTGCAGTCAGGGGAGGCAGTGCCTCACCTGCCAACATCTGGCAAAGCAAAAGTTATATCAAAGAAATGGTTATCACAGAATAAATATTTTTTGTTAAAAAGTAGTAAATATTGCACGTTTTTAGGTGCTTTAGTTTGTGTGAATTGCTGTAGTCGTGCCCCCTTTCCCCCAAATTTTACGTTTCTACACCCAAACTGTGCTTTAATTTGTTTCTGTTTCTGTGGCGATATTCCTATCGAGCGTTCATGTGGTCAAAATCGTTGAAATACGCAAGGAGAGGCAACGCCAGCTTTGCCTCACTTCAGATCAGAAAACTTCCATACACTGCACTATGCGTGCCTTTTTCTTTCGCAAAGTCGCCAGAAATCATCATGAACGATTTAGCTACGATTTGAGGCACGCCTCAAATGTGACGTCACAGCTATGAAACCTTTTTCGTCAAGCTGGAGTGCCCGCGAGCCTACGTGGTATGTGACTTCTTGCAGCGTAAAGGATTGTTTCTTATAAAATGTAAATAAAATGGAGGAAGATTTAGTATCAAATCTGAGAGATTTTTAAAAACTAAACTTTCAATCCAAAGTTGAAGTCATAAATAAAGGAAGACCTGTTCCAAATTTATAAGGTTTGCATCAGACGACTGAACAAAAAAAAAATAACTTGCAACTTTCAAAGAGATTGGTACTCAAAAAAGAAGTGGCTGTGTGGCTATGCTTTAAAAATTGCCTTTTCTGCTTTCCCGTCTCTTATTTTCAATATCTAGTGACAATGTTTGGAGTAAAGAAGGGTCTCTACAACAAAGTCACAGATGTTTTAGTCCAAAAGGATAGGCGCATGGATTTTATTTTTAATAAATGTGAAAGCATGCTGCTAATTTTTTTGATTAGTAAGTTATGACACCGTTTTTGTTGTTAAAAAATTTTATTGTAAAAGTGACTTAAAAAAAGTAGTGCCTCACCATCTAGGAACCTCACCGCACGTCACTGGTTTCCACTCTGCTTGAGATCATGATTTTTTGCGTTTTATTTCGATAACTTCACTGTTTTGAAATGATTGTTGTTATTCACTCGCAAGAAAAGGAAGCGAATCGGTTTGTTTTCCAACTGTTCCAATTACAAGCTAATAATATCAAAATTTTTACGACTAGGCGTACTGCATGCGTAAAACTAATCGTTTCAAGCAGCGGTTCTAATACATTCGGTTTGCGACCTAGGTGTCAATATAAACAAGACGGTAAGCTTAATCAAAGACTATTGTAATTGAGTAAAATAGCGTTATGGTTATGACGTCATCATCTTTCTCGCCCCCCAAGGTTTTTTGAAAAGTCGGCGCCTATGGTTTATATTATATAGTATTTACATTATGAAATATAAATATATACATCAAGTATTAAAACAATGAAAACTACATCAAGTATTACATCAAGTATTATATTATGAGTCTCTGGTCCAAGGTGTTCTTAAATCAGAAAAGTCTGCCAAGTTTTACTGGGCCGATCGCAATGCATCGACTTGTGATTGTGCTGAAATTTTTCCTGGCTACTGTTGCGACGCTACTGTTCATGTACATTGTACAACTGTATGCCATTTCTTTTTGTTAATTTTAATTTTTTATTGCTTTAATAATAACACACTGAAATGAAGTACTCATGCAAAATAGTGAAGAAGCAAGTGTATTTTATTAATAGCAATTGCTTTCATGGCTCAAGGTACAACAATTGGCAGTAAAAGGCGACATTTGCATTGAGAAATCAGGTCTCTGTACAACTTATATGATGAAATTATGTACGTAAAACGGACGTAAACTAAAGAAACTTTGTAAAGCATCGCGATAAAATCGAAGTGCGGAAGTGGCAAAGGAATGAGAAGCCCTATACATACAAATAAGTGCAAGAAAGTGATGGAGAATTTCAACTGCCAATGAATAAAGAAATATACCGTTCAGAACCAACACACCAAAGTACCGTCATGCAAAAACACTGCGAGCTGTTTTCAGGCTAGTAAGAGCCTACATTCATAGCCACAAACAACGAACTAGTAGTAGTAGACAGGTAAAGACATATCCAGACAGCAAAATTCGATATTTTTACATTGATTCAACGTCTGCAGACGTTAAATCAATGTAAAAATGATGGATTTTGCTGTCTGGGTATAGCGCCCAATATACACAGGCCTTTTCAAAATGCAAACTTGTAATAATGACTGGAAGCCGATCAAATTTTAATTTTGAACATTAGGATAAACGTACTTTATATTTCTTTGAAATAATAGTTTTAAAAATAAAAATCGTTGAAGATCACTAAATGTCAAGTCACCGCAAAACTCCTAGATTCACTTTAAAAAAATGACAAGTTTGTCCCTGTAGCCAGATGCTCTTCAGATTTCCAACACAAGTGTCAAAAGGTAGTCCAATATTTTGTATGGTAAAAATAGCATAAAATATAACAAAAAGCTATATCTATCAACCACTCAGACTATCAATACTAGCGATTCTCACCAAGCTTAGTAAATCGACCTCCAGTCAAAAGTTAAGCTCCCATGTTGACATGTGTAATTGTAAAATTTAGGTAAAAACAAACACACAAAAGTAACGTCTGCTACTTTATGACCAGTGTTGTTTCGAATGTGACGTCACAAATTTAAGCAAAAACTAAAAATGACATTGGCACAGATACAAGTTGTGCCCAGCCTACAGTATATAGCAATACCGACCTTGCTTGAGACATCAATATCGTATATGCAGCATCATCTTTGAACCATAAAAACGGTGAATAACACAAAAGGATATGAAGCTTGTGCCTTTAGTCGCTGTCAGCATAGGGTTAGGTAAATTGAAATGGGCTCGAGTGGGCGAATAAAATTTGTGGAAAAAACAATTTTCAACAAAACTCGATGAATTTTTCAAAGTATTTCTCATAACAAACAATTATTGCGGTCAATGCTATGTTTTCGCGTTTACATGTCATTGCTGTTAACCCGATGACGTATAAACTGTTTCTTGTTTTGAATACAAACAGTGCGTGCTAAAAATGGCTTGCTTTTCAAGTGATTGATATTGCCCCAGGCTTAAAATAAATAAAACAGACAAAGTTGACTAAAATTTAACTGCAAACTTGACTATGTAATCAACTAAACAACTATGTCAATCAATCTCAACTGCAAATGTACTTCAGTTGCCCTCAACACAAAATAAAAGTAACTTCAACGAAACTGGCCGGTAATTAAAGCTGAGCATAACCTCACAGAAAAATAACACTTCTTATGTAGGCAAAGCTTTTAAGCATTCCGCAATCTGTTGGTGATGGGTTGACTCAATTTCCAATGACTAACGGCAAGAAAAAGGCAAATCTCAAAATTAACGTTTTTCTTTTAAATTAACTTAAGAGAAATAATGCAGTTTCGGTTGAAATGTTACTTTGTTTAACCAGGAACAAGCGAAACCATAAAAACACCATACATTTATCATACATACTGAATTACATAGATTATAGAATACAACAAAGTGATATTCATGAGCATATTCGGACAAACATCTAATACTTTCACAAGTGTAGATACAAACGACCTGCTTAACCCTGATGCTGCGGTTCACTGCGGTGGCAAAGGTTTGTCACTAGCTTTCGGAACACAATTAGTGTAGGCACATTTGTCATGAGAAAAAGTTTAGTCTTTTCTTTTGTTAAAAGTAAATTTTTTTCTTGTTTTGTTAGATGATACTACAAAGATGAAAAAAATTAAGGTGGCATTTACAGCTGGTTACAAGCAGGTCGCTTGTAACTAGCTGTAAACGTTTGCACTTTTTGTACCATGATAAAGTTTTTCGGTTATCAGCATTAATAGGGAAACTCACAATCAACTTGAAAAAACAAACAGCAGTGAATAGACATTGAAAATACTGACTGGAGAAACATGAACTCAATGGTGTTGGAAATTGCGTTCATGAATTTGTCATGGTACACTTGATTATATATATGAACAACATTAGATCTTCGTTAATAACAGCTTGTGGTAGGTGCAGGATCAGAGATACAAAAATGTGGCAAATTAAAAATAAAACATAAAAATAACAAGCAATTTTATAAGCGACATGACAAATAGTTACATAAGTACCTTGAGACAACAACTACAATTTGTTGTCAAATCACTGTATGAATCAATCTGATTAATCGCATACGGTAACTAATTTGACAATATTTTTCATGCATTCATGCAGTTCATGTACAAATCCATGTTTTAACAACCGATCTAGCTCATACGCAATAAAAATAATGATGGTAATAGACGGAATCAGTAACGAAACCTTCTTCATAGAAACGCTAAAATTCTAATATCAGCACAGTACTGAAATAACCCCGCAACTCTAAATCAGCTTACCGGTACTGCAAAACTTCTATTCAGAAGAATCAAACCAGTGAATCGGCTGAATAGTTACAACGGTTACGAGTACCTTGTTGTGTACACTGAGAACTTGTGGTCACCAAAAATCAGTACTGGCATATACCCGAATGTTTTTAGAAAGAGATAAAAGTAAAGCTATCGAATGTATACGAAAAAAGAAAAAGTTGCCTGCATACAAAAAAATCTCTGAAAAAAGAAACTTTATAGTTGATCCCAGTAAGAAAGCACAAATACTTTATCTACAATTCTACATCATATTCATATCCAGTCTGGATTAATAAGAGATAAAGAATGCATAGGATCTGACTCCATGTCTAAAGGCACAAGTGTAAGTGCAGGATTTGGCAAACAGCATTGGACTGAGGGTACTGATGGATTTGCATCACGTAAATTCCGATCAACTTCCAAACTAAAATCTTCAGTATGTGTCAAGTAGCTACCATAACCATCATCTAGAGATGGATCTGTTGTGTCTTTAACTTTGTCAGAATGGAATTGAGCATTTTCTTCTTTTTTGCTACCGCAAGGCACATTATCCACATTTTCTATTGTGACAGATGTTTCATCTAAGTCTCCACTTAAATCAAATTCATTGCTTTCACCGGCCAAACTACTATTTATAGGCAGTTGAAAAACGTTTCTCTTATCATTATACCTTTTTCTGTTAGAAAACTTGTTGTCGGTTTGATGTTTCGATTGATCTAAGTTTAATTGTGAATTTCTCAAGCTTGTACTTTCGATTGAAATATAGTGTTGGTTCACATTCAGTTCTTTGATATTTGGTTCATCAAAAAGGACTAATGTCTCTGGCTCTCCGATACCAATTTGATGCTTTTTCATCAAAACTTCACATTCAGCAGGAGGAACTATCGCTAAAATGTTCTGCATTTTTACATCAACATGATGTGGGGATGGAAATTGTTCATCATTATGAGCTTCATCACACCAATCAGGGTTTTTCTTCACAAACTCACACATTTCATCAATAGATTTTTTAAGTCTTTCTCCGTGATTATTTAGTTTTGGATCTGAATATTGCTGAAATGAAGCTTTAGGATTTCTTAAAGCTTTTCCGGGGTAACTTTCTTCAATAGTGCTCAACTTGAAGTATAAACTCTCAAATTGCTCCATCAGAACAAAATGAGTGAACTCATCATTTACAAACTCATCAGGAATGTCTCTTTCACTGCAGTAATCAAAATAACCAAAAAAATACTTGTTTGGATTTTTTTGCATGGTTAAATCTCGTTTGATGGTTTTCAATACAGGAGAAAACATGTCATGTTTTTCATGTTTTTTTTCATGATTTGAAATTTTTTCTGAAGCTCCAGGAGACCAAATCACAAGAACTTTATCAGCATGCTTAAGACTCTTATCCAACCAACTCACAGGATCAGCATATATCTGTCCACGTGCATAAAGATCAAATATCACTTCAAACTGCAAATCTGCTTCAAGATAGGTGGCGAATTTCAAAACAACATCTCTGTGTTTATCATTTTCATCTAAAAACACAAGCATAAGTTTAACGGGAACATCTGAAATTGGGATGACCACTTCATCATTGGAGATAGGCGGTGGCTTGAAAAATGACTTGCAAGTTTTCATGTTCCACCTTGCTTTGAAACCTAATATCAATAAACCCAACAAAACTAACATCAAAGTGATTCCACAAACTACGAGCAGTGGAATTGAAACTGGGAAAACAGTGTCATGTTTCTTGCATGTTGCAAAGTACTTTTTGAAAGGTAACGTACAAGTACGTTTGGATCTGCCGATTTCATGGGCAAACAATTTTATAACATATGCGGTATCAAGCGTGGTAAATTTAGGCATGCTAAAGATGTAAACTCCACTCTGCATGTCAAGTATAGGGTTGTAACTCTCAGAGCAAGTACCAGCAGTACAATTCCATTTTATGCTCAAGTCCACATTTTTACCAAATCTTTCTGGAACATTATAGTGAATTGGTAGGGACGCATTAACTCCACAATTCGCACTATCATTACTGATATATGGCCATATGTTGTTTGTTCTGACGTTTTCTGAATAGCATTTTGGTCCTGTAAGATTTATTTTGGAACCAGGAATTTCAATTAAGTAGTCATATCCAAGAAAATCCTCAGAACGCCCTGTGTAATAAAACTGCAACTGATCATCCTTATGCTTTAATAATTCTGCTGATATGTCACTTGTACAAAATTTAAAATCACATACTTCGTCTGGATGTACACTTTTTCCTGTTGGAATATATTGAGAAATTTTAAAACTGTATATATTGGGAAGAGGAAGGGCATTTTTCTTGGAATGATGAAAAAGTGTCATACCCCATGATATGTTAATCCTAACCCGATCAGGAACAGCAAATGCTTCATCATAAAACACATTTATGTCCATAGAAGTTTGATTAAGGAAGTACAGATCTGATTGCAATGAAGGACACTCAGTTGTTGCTTTTCCAATGTTTTCAAAAGTATGTAAAGAACCATTTTGATAAACTTGCAATTTTGCTCCACCACAAGGATATGCACTGCAAGGGACAAGAAATAAACCTATCAATAAAACTGAAGCACATGCAGAAAACAGCATTTCATCAATTAAATCAATTCATGACCTAACAGTTGATCTAAAATAAACATGATTTTTGGCAATTGCATATATATATACTGCATAGTGTATATATATACTGCAGAGTGCAGATTTAACATGTAATCTTAGATACAAAGAATACACCTTCTGAAGTATATTCTTAACAGTTTTAAATTGGCATAACAGATTAATAAACATGCAATCTAAGGGTGACACACAAACTCTTTAAGTGGTCAAAACGATTTGAATATATTTTGTGCTATATAATATAACATTGCAAATTGTAATAAATTTGCTTTTATTCTCTATTCTCGAAAGACAGCTTTACTAAAGTAGTCCCAGCATAATAAGTCCACTTAAAAGTGGAGTAATTTTGGGCTTATAAACCAGGCATCAAATTATCGTTTGGTTTGTGATGCCTTTGTTGCATTAACAATTATATACAGTAGGTCCACACTTCACAGCATCAAGAAATATAAAAACATCAAATGCAAGACAAAGATGTGCACGCTGCATTACGGGTCTACTACTATTCGGTGAATCTGATTCGGTGAGTCCGATTCAGTGAGTTCCTAACCTCTAACCCCTAAACCCTAAAACGGCAATGATAATTAGGCTACGGTACCCGATAATTAAAAAAAGAGAAATGAAAAAATCACCGAATAGGGATCGGACTCACCGAATCGGACTCACCGAAACGGGCCATTCCGCTGCATTACTTAGTCATGAAATTTAAAGCAAATCTGCTCAAAATTAAACATTTCAAATGAACAAGTAGCTTGGTTTTTATAACAGGAATGAATGCAGCGACTTGGACAAGACCACACTTGGCTTACAACCAGTTCAGTCTGCAAAATGGCCATGGTCTTCAAAGCCAGACACCAGGCCTCAAAATTCGTTTTTGTTGACGGCGGACAAACGTGTCTGGTCTGAGCAGCTATTCCGGCGGACAAATTAAGTCTCACGGCGGACACACCAGTTTTAGCGTCGATCGTCATGCTTAATCACTTTTCTTTGATAATTCTTCGCCATTTGAAAACTATAGCTATGGTTTAGAAGGCTTTATAAAACTTTAGCGAAGTCACTGACTCTGAAAAGCTTTTATCAAAACAACGACGTGCACTTGAAGAGCCAAAGCGCTGTGTAGCTGCTTAATACGCGGCATAACTGATTAACTTCCACCGAACGAAGTCGTGTGGCTTCTTGCGTCACAATGCTCTGGGCACGAGCCGGAAAACTTCTACACTAAAGCTACTATTAAACTTAACTTACCGTAACAAATTTTGCTGGATCTTGCTGTATAGTTCAGGCCCTAAGGGGCAAAAATGAGCATCTTTAGGCTAAACGTGTTACACGTTGTTTTTTTGCATTTTTTTGTAGTTGATGAATCTAACTTCAATTTTAGTGGGTGCCGCAACTTTTTGGGTCACGTGATCACCCCCAAATCGGGGATTCCCCCAAGTCAATTTTGAGCTCATTTCACGGCATTTTTATGCAATTAAATACGTTATTTTTTTACATTTGGACTGACTGCCACTACAAAATACACGAGATAAAAATCACACAAAATTATGTTATTAATGACGTCATTGTGACGTCATGTATTAATTTTTTGCTTGTTTTTTTCTTATTGTAGTCGCTTGTTTGTTGTTGGTGTTACTTTTTTGGTTACAATAAGTTACCAATGGTTTTTCAACTGATTTGATTAGTATTGAGTGTCAGTACTAACATATTCAAAATCTTAAGGAATCCAACTTCCGGAAAGTGGTTATTTTCAAGATAGCTTCCAAGATGGCCGCTAAACCATTGAACAAAACAGTAAATTGACCATAACTCGGTCATCACATGACCAAAACATATAGTTTTGGTGTCTATATCTAGGTTTTTATACCCTGTGAAGTCAATGAGACTATTCTCAGAATTGTTGAATTATCTGATAGCCTGTAAATTCAATATGGCCATCCAAGATGGCCGCCAAACCATTAAAATAACAGTAAATTGACCATAACTAAGTCATCCTATGACCAAAACATGTAGTTTTGGTGTCTATATCTAGGTTTTTATACCCTGTAAAGTCAATGAAACCATTCTCAGAATTGTTAATTCATCTGATAGCCTATAAATTCAATATGGCCATCCAAGATGGCCGCCAAACCATTAAAATAACAGTAAATTGACCATAACTAAGTCATCCTATGACCAAAACATGTAGTTTTGGTGTCTATGTCTAGGTTTTTATACCCTGTAAAGTCAATGAAACCATTCTCAGAATTGTTAATTCATCTGATAGCCTATAAATTCAATATGGCAATCCAAGATGGCCGCTAAACCATTAAAATAACAAAGTAAATTGAACATAACTAGGTCATCATATGACCAAAACATGTAGTTTTGGTGTCTATATCTAGGTTTGTATACCCTGTGAAGTCAATGAGACTATTCTCAAAATTGTTGAATTATCTGATAGCCTATAAATTCAATATGGCAAACCAAGATGGCTGCCAAACCATTAAAATGACAGTAAATTGACCATAACTAGGTTATCATATGACCAAAACGTGTAGTTTTGGTGTCTATATCTAGGTTTTTATACCTTGTGAAGTCAATGAGACCATTCTCAGAATTGTTAAATTATCTGATAGTCTATAAATTCAATATGGCAATCCAAGATGGCTGCCAAAACAGTTAAAAATGTACAATAACAATGTATTGTTTATTAATAAACCCGGTAAATTTCTATATGTATTTGGGTTAACTGAGTAGGCATAAAGAGCTCATACGATGTGGTCATGTAGACTCTTGACATAATCAGCGTAAAGAAAGCAAATGGATCAAGTATTACTAATGCTCATCGCTGTCTCTCTCGATGTCATCGTCTGTAATTATGTGATTGCTGTATGGACACATGAATCAGTTTGGCATGGTCCACATCCAGCATGGTATGGTAGCACATATGAGGTGAACACGTGGGCAACTACAGTGAGGTGAACACGATTCGCAATTGCAGTGATCATTTTCAGTAGGTAGTCCGGGGCAGCTTTCATGTCCGTCATGATTGGAACCATCTGATTATTGTCTACTTTCCATCCCCAGTCTAGAGCATCCATACCATCGTCAATAGCCTACACATCCTGACCATAATCTGGTAGTAAACTCTGAGGCAGTGGAATTTGGTAAAGGATGATGTAGGTGGCAAACGTTCAGGGTGAACAAAGGATTTGGCTGTTTTAATTTTCTTGACTAATGTATTGTATCGCTGTGTTTCTAGGTTACTACTGCCATCGTTGCCAAACATAACGGTCATAGCTTTGTTTCCAAGATCCTTAATGATGTGGTCTGTCTGATTTGGGAGAATAAAGCAATTTTCACATTCTTTGATTATTGGTTGACTTTTCACTAGTTTCTTGAAAGCGTCTTCTTCCCGATACCAAATATCCTTGACGTTGAATCACAACCATTTTTTTTTGGTTTTAAAAAAAAACAACCGGTGAATGCATGATTGCATGAATGAAGAGGAGCTGTAAGCATAATTATGTCTGGTCCGATGATTGCTTTAAGTTTGTTGATGTCGTGTATCTTGGTTGCGTAAGCCTTTTCGGAGCGGAAGTAGAGGTCTTTAATGTCTGGGTCAGTGTCAGCATAGTGTAGTATCAATATTAAAAGGTCCGTGTCTTCACCAATTAAAGTCGTACTATGTCGATGAGGGCTGTCCATCTGCCGTCTTGACGATGTCAACATCTGCATCACCTGGAGCGTTCATCACATTGCAGCTTCTATTCCTCAGTTGAGCAGAAATTAATCCTTCCTTGTTGGAAGCTCGAGGCAAGAACTGCTCCTTCTTTCCAATGAACTGGGTATCTACAGTAAAGTGAACAACCGGGTGGACGTTCATGCCGCGTCTTTGATGGGTATTGTCTTTGATAGACGGACCACCATATCCATCAAAGACCACCGTTGCTAAGCCATAATGACAAATGGTAAAATCTGAATTTGGAGTTGGAGAAAAAACTCGCTTCATTCCAATCCATGATATTGTTTCATCTTCACCTCAATCTCCGATGATTTGCGCTTCTTTACCTTTGTTTTATGCTATCACAATCTGTGATACTGTTTCGTCTTTGGAAAAAAAGGCTTGGGATTGTTGGATGCTTAATCTTACCGCAATGTGTGGCTTATTTAACTCTCTGAATTTCTCAAGCTCACCTAGTTCCATAAATGACATACAAAAGTATGTCATAGCTCTTTATGGCAATGGTCCTACTATCACGGATGTAGACGAATGCCGTTATATGATGTTTACCAATGGTTGCACTATTGAAAAGCTGCCACCGTCAGCTGCTCTGATGCAACATACACGCAGAGCGATACATCAAGCTGAAATACGGAAATCAAGCCTCGTAAATGTTCAGCAACTACCTTCTCCTTTAGCTTGGGGTTGGAAACATAATGATGCAAATCAGCTTGTTCCGTTTTGTCAGTCTACTTGTGGCTCTCGATGTTCCTGTAAGAAAAAATCCATAAAATGCACAAGTCTTTGTTCATGCGAGTACGAAACATGCAATTCGACCACAAAATATCCAATCCTCTCTGATGTTTCATCTCCAATCCACACTGATCATTCAAGAAATGCTTTTAACTTTCTAAACTCTATCTTGTAACTTGAAAAAACTTGTCGTACATGAATTTTTTTAACATCAAATTACGTATGGTAGGAATTTAACATCGAAAACCGCTAGTTTTTTCATCTTGAATTAACAGTGTTAAGACTCTGACATTGCATCATCTGGGGTCGTGTATTAATTTGATTTGTAGATCATAATTAGGCCTACATAATTATTTTAAATTTTAAAGTGGCATGACCAAAAGGGAAATTCACCCCTGGTAGCTGCTCTTCTGGTTATTCCCTTGATGACGTCGTTATTGCGTCATACTGTACTGGAATTATTGTTATTGCTTGCAATTGTAAAATCTTAAGCATTTGCAAAACTAATAATGAGAGTATTTGATCGCTTTTTTCGAAATAAACTTACCTTTGGTTCCTGAATTTGAAGTTGTCTAGTTTTAATAATGTAATGATGACGTCATAAAAGACGCAATCATGACGAAACTACTTTTAGGAATTGTGAAATGGTTTTAGTAACCGGTACTCCAACTAAAACCAACAGCAAACGACCAAAATAGATTAAAAAAGCAAAAAAATATATTTGATGACGTCACAATGACGTCATCAATCAAATTATTTTGTGTTTATTTTGTCTCACTTATTTGTATGTGCTTTTTAAGTTAAAATATACAAAAATCAAATATGTAATTGCACAAAAATGACGTAAAAAGAGCTGAAACGTGATTTCTGGGGAAATCCCCGATTTGGGGGTGATCACGTGACCCAAAAAGTTGCGGCACCCACTAAAATCAAAGTTGGGTTGATCAACTGCAAAAATATGCAAAAAAACAACGTGTAACACGTTTAGCCTAAAGATTCCCCTAAGGACCTGAACTAGTAATAGACTACTCGTATAATGTAATTTTGTAACCAACCTTGCCTTATCAATATTACTCGGAGATCAAAGCCAGACATTGTGACGTAAGACTTGAACTAAGTTGCGTGTGATTAGTGTAAAAGTACCGGTAACTCCCATCGGTTCTTAGCGAAGAATTCACCTTTGTTACGCTGATTCAATGTCATTAATCGTTGAAGCAACATAAAAATCGAAAGTTTTCCTGCTTGAATGGAAGCTAAGGGATCTTCTTCTTCAATTGCCTTGCCTGAACCAGGCATCGACGGCCTCAGATGAATAATTAGACCAAATGTTCCTATTATATGTTGCATGGATAATTGTTTCTGTTTTGTCGTTAAATTGTTCCAGATGTGTTTGTCTTTGTCTGCCAGGTGCCCGCTTTCCAAAAATTTTACCAGTTAAAGAGAGATGCTCCAGTTTTTGCTTTCTTATTACATGGCCGAGAAATTTATATTGTCTGGTTTTCATACTTTTTAACAGAGTTCTGGTTTGGTTCACTTGGTGTAGAATTTCTTTATTTGTTTTCTTTGCCAGCCATGAAATGCGTTGCATTCTACGGAAACACCACATTTCAAAAGCATTAATCTTTTCTGCCATTTTTGTTGAAATATTCCAGGTTTCAGAGTTGTAATGAAAAACAGGATAAATATAGCATTTTAAAACTCTAGATCTTGTTTTGAAAGAGATATTTTTATTGCAAAGAATTGGTTTCATTTGTTGAAAGCTTGCTTTTGCTTGGGCTGTTCTTATGTTGAGCTCTGTTTCGTCTCTTGCATCCCAATTCACCATAGTACCGAGGTATTTGAAGTTTTGGACCTGTTTAAGAATTGTTCCATTAACTGATAAATTACAAATAGAAGTTTCGGTTGCTTTTTTCTTTGTTATGACCATTGTTTCTGTTTTCTTTTTATTTAATTCCATGCCAAATATCTTGCTTTTTGTACACACAATATCTAATATGTTCTGCAGTTTTACGTCCGAGTCGGCTATCAAAACGGTGTCATCAGCATATCGTATGTGGTTAATGTTGTTTCCTCCAATACTAATACCTTTTTTATCTTCAATATGTCTTAAAATTATTTCGCTGTATAATGATAAAAGGTCAGGTGATAGCACACAACCTTGTCTTACTCCTTTCTGAATGGGCGTGTAGTCACTGCTAAGGGATACAGGACGGTATTCACATTTTCTAGATGCGTGCTAGAATGCGCGGGAAATTGACTTCTCGCAACAATTGTTCGTGTTATGCAATGACGATTTGCATCACTAGTTCTTGTGTTATTTCTCTGCGGACAAATATGACCGATCTAGATGGTACTTCCCGCGGACATCACATGCTGTGACGACGGACATGACCGCCGTGTCCGCCGTGAATTTCGAGGCCTGAGACACTCATATGGACATAGTCAGTACCATACATAAAACAATCATATATATATATAAAGTTAAGTCCTTTTTGAAATAGCAGCCATTCATAGTACATTCCATTGCACTTCATGCATTTGTCGTACTGCTATAGTTTGTAAAAAATACGAAGATCATTATTTACAGTAACAAATGCACTCCAACAGAAATAAGTGCATTCTAACAATGCGATTAGACAAATTTGATTGACTGTATACAACTATACATACTGCTTAAATGTATTGCATCAAAATACCAAACCAAATCCTGTCCAATTGTAAGTGAAACCATCTCATGCACACCAGACACGCATCTTATCATGCCACAAAGATCCAATCTTCACACAACTAGACTTCATTCGGGCAAAAAAAGAATAAAGAAATTATCACACTTACTGGCAATCTGAGTTAAGGTTTGCATCGTAAATTAATAGAGATCACTAAAATAAAAAGTCATTGAAAAGATACTAAAGTCATAGAAAGGATCAGACACTAAGGCACTTCCTTTATGGGCGATCACAAATCTAAAACTTCAACAAATCATTAAATGACATAAAACTCTAAAAAAAAAAGTCTAATTGCCATAGTTTGCAAAAAATGCTTTTAATCGTGCAACATGCTTTGGAATGATCACAGATCAAGACAATGTATTGTATGTATATATAATACATACAGTACCGATACTAATGAGTTCTTCTAAGTTTAGGCTAATCAGAGTAGTAGTTAGTTATAGAATTCTATCACACAGTTGCAGTGCCCATTGCAAGTGAGTTAGAACATACACATTCCAAACAATGAATCCTATTCACAATAAAACTTTTCAGATAATCGTAACCCAAATATGTGGCAAATAAAATATATACAGTATACATACATAATGGTACCCAATTTTAAACTGGATATCTGGACATTCAATAAACTCATTGACATCATATATTAGGCTGTTATATTATTAAATGTATATATGTCATCTCAAAGTATATTAATCATTTATTAAAGACTTTGATTATTTTTCCCATATAAGTGTTGCCAGATAAAGAACTTTGACCTAATTTAAGAAAAGATTAAAGCTGTTGAAAAAAAAAACTTGTACTGTAATTTGAAAAATTTAAAGTCCTGGACAAAGAAGATATCCTAATCCTTACTCTCTCCTTAACCCCATCTTAATCTTAACTCTGGCAACAGACTGCAACACCTGGCAGAAAACTATGATTTCTAATCACAGCCATGGCAACTACCGTATTGTAAAAAATAGGCCTAGCCACTTTGTTTTTCAAAGGCTGACTTATATATAACAACAAAGCCATTTTAATTCAAAATGACTTGACAATCAATTTAAAAAAGGGCAGCACTTTTGTATTTTCTAAGCAGCTTGAAATTAACTTATTATTTCATTGTTTTGAAAGAAATGAACGCCCTAATTTTACAAAGCTATAGAGAATCATATATTTTACATTATGGAAATCAAATCTCTGCTTATTTCTTGTAATTTTGTGTAAACGTTATCTAAAATAAATGTTTGTTTTCCCTTCTGGTGTGTATTTTACAGCACGAAAACAACATGTTTTTCTGGTTTATTCTTTTGTAAGGTAGCCTAGTTTACGGTACCTAAAGTGACCAAATTTCCATTTCTGCAGGATGGTAATGGACTAGTAGATTGTATGGTCGTTTCGATGTATCCTTGTCAGTATGGGAACTTGTGCCACTTTTGCAATGTATAGGCTGTACCTGTATACAACTTGCATATTTCGACCACGTAGGCCTACTGTACTGTTCCTGACAAATAAACCATTGATTGATTGGCTCTAAAATCTTTCTTAGCATATCTTGCTCACTACACCATCCTCAATATCTTTGATTAATATTTGGTAAGGTTCCCAGCTACAGCATATCTGACTTTCTGGTAATAGACTGCTTTGCAACTAGTCTTTAGGCTACTATCTGATTTTCTCTCTTTGTTTTTTTTCTAAATTCAAAAACATTCTAATTAAGGTGTTGCGACCGTGTCATATTTTAAACTGATTGTCCTGCTGTGGTATCATGCACGTTATAATATCTGCATTCAGTCGCTTCTACATTTTTCTAGATCACCGCTATGTTTGGCTGAAAGTTTTTCATTGCGACGGTTAGAAATGAAAACTGGGTGAAGTGAGGAGGTAGCTACTTTTACAAGTAAAAATTCTGCCACTAAAATTGATTAGAATGACATCGCCAACCAATCATAAGCTACGCTTTCTGTGACGTCAAAAGTGCGAAGGCAAAGGCAATTTGAGCTAAACCAGGGGTTCCCAAACTTTCTGTTCGTCGGTACCCTTTGGTCAATTTATAGATTCGCTCGTGTACCCCCAAAATTTTCTCATATGTTTGGCTTTAGAAAGTTTAGATATTGCAACAAATTAACAGTAGAGCTGCATTAGAAGACTGCATACATGATATTTTGTACTAATCAAAGCACACAAAGTTATTCATAACAATGTAATCCAAGGTTAAACAAACACTACAATCAGGCGCGGATTTATGGGGGGGGCCCAGGGGGCCCGGCCCCCCCCCGAAATTTTGTGAAAAATTGTAGAAATTGTATGTTTCCGCATCAAATGGTTTGATAAGCTTCTAAACAGCTGATATTAGTCCCTCGGCATCACAATTGATGAAAATGGTTCTTTTAATGTCTATTTTATAGCATATCGTATATGTCGTAGTATCATTGTTCATATCTGTTTAGCCTATTCTTTCTTTTTAATTCATTTTCAAATTTTCTGGCCCCCCCCCCCCCCCGAAAAAAACTCTTAGATTCGCGCCTGACTACAATCAATCAAACAAACAATATATCGGCTGAATAAGCCCAGCAATCCTAGCTAATGTGATGGATAAGAACGAAGATCATGTTCAGGTATTTTGAGCTGTGATCTGTTTTTTGATTTGATTCCAAGCAGCACTGAAATGGTTGACTCACACAACCATGTTGATGGAAACAACAACAATGCATGAATAGCTGTTTTGTCTTGTGTGCTGTGATTGGACAAAATAAGTCATGTGAACTTGGTAGTTACTGTAGCCTAGTTATAAAGCTTCTACTGGGGTAAAAATGTGACTTATTAACGAGTTCTTAATCTCAGGTCTTCAAATTATTAACATCATCAGGTGATAAAAAATATTTTAAAGCAGATTAGAAGTAATGGAAAGAATATCCTTATACAGTTATACTTAATCTAATGTAGGCCTACCCCTTGAAAAATCGAAATGTACTCCTGGGGGTAGCCTACATGTAGGCTACCCCAGTTTGGGAACCCCTGAGCTAAACTGTTAAGTCTTGCCGCAGACTAACACTTTTTAGCTCGAAATATATGTTTGATTAAAGTAATTGCATAAAGTTATTGGTATTTGTAGAACCGAACATGCATTGGGCTAGGAGTTTTCGTTTAAACGTTTGTTTGCGGAACATGAGTTGAGTAGGCTATCTACATTTTGGGCTCTTTATTTCTTGGTTTAATTACGCTGGTCAACAGCAAATTTTTTAAAGGGAGATCCAATTAGGTTATTTCCGTGTTTTAGTCTTGAAGGGTTTTTGATGCTGATTCCGAAAGTGTCCTTTTATCTTATTTTTTCTCTAGCCCATCAGGTTTTTGAGATATTTGAACTTTCAGTGTTTAAATTTGACCTATAGCAATGCAAATGCGACGCAATTTGACATAATAGCGATGATTTTAACCTCAAGCCTGCACAATGCGGATTTGACCATGCGTTGTGATTCCCAGTGACATTTTAGAAACATTTTTTTTTTTGCGACTTGACACAATCATAAAAATACAAACCTGATGTGCTATGGAAAATCAGCGAAGAAAATTGATCTCAAAAAGTTTATTTGTGTTATTGATACGATAGGCTATGTAGCAGTTTTGGAACAACCCTACAGCTGAAATTGTGTAGGCTAATTCAACATTATTGTTGTTCAGCAATGGATCTGTGAATGATCAGTTGTGAATCAAGCGCACTCGTGCAGACATTTTGTTCACGTAATTTGGGGGGCAAGCAAAATTTACCCAAATTTTTCAAACTTTGCCCAAATTTTGTCTTTGCAAAAATGTTTTCAGAAAAGTAACAACTCAATTGCTGAGGTAGTGTAGGCTAATAACTCCACAGGCATCAACTTAGCCATCTCATAAATGATAATAATTACGGTAGCCTACCATATGCAAAGTTCTTAAACTTGTAAGATGTCGAAATATGGAACCAAGATGAGAGCCAAGACAAAGGTTCGTACAGTGCTGATCAGAGAACTGTTATTTGCCGACGACGCAGCACTGTCAGCACACGTCGAGCACGAGCTGCAGCAGCTGCTCAACCAGTTTGTACACGCCTGTAGGGAATTCGCACTGACCATCAGTATCAAGAAAACAGTAGTCATGGGCCAAGATGTCCCCAAGCCACCTGTCATCACCATAGGACCAGAAGTTCTCGAAGTGATAGACCACTTCACCTACCTTGGTTCAACGGTCACCAGCAACCTGTCACCAGCAACCTGCTGACCAGCAACCATTGTCAGACAAGAAAACCGCCTTGAAAGCTTTCACCTTCGTTGCTTGAGGCGCATTCTTGGTATTTCCTGGAAGTACAGAATTCCAAAGGACATTCTGTACAGTGAACTTGCCACAGGGAAACGCCCAGTAGGACGACCTGTACTGCGTTACAGAGACGTTTGCAAACGAGACCTGAAGCTAACTGACATAGACCCTGCCAGCTGGGAACTGATCGCAGCAAACCGTAACAGATGGCGCTACAAAGTCAGTGCGGGTCTAGCAAAGGGTCAGTCGAGGCGGAGGAAGCAACTAGAGCAAAGAAGAAAAGAGAGACAGCAGCCTCAGAACTTCTCTGATTTCATATGTCCAAACTGTGGACGAGATTGCCACGCCAGGATTGGACTTCAGATCCACATGAGAAGCTGCCGTACCCAGAGTGCTACCATCATCTGAAAAGATGCCTACGGTATGCAAAGTTCTACTTGTAAGATGTCGAAATATGGAACGATTGATTTGCCCAAATAACTGGACATTTTTTGTCCAAATTTGCAATGTTTTTTTCAGCGTGGAGGCTATCGCTCCCCCTGCTCCCCCATCTTCTACGGCTATGATTATGGGACTGGCAGCTCTGCTTTTCCAATAACATCACAAGAGTCAATTGCTAATTTGACAAGTGTTTTACTCCTCGCTATTACGCTTGCTTTCAAGAAAAAAAAAAATACTTAAAAACCAACTTCACTACTTTTATGTAGGCTACTTCGGACTGACAAAGCTTTGATAGGTTATTCCTGGTAGTTTCGCATACTGTTACGGCCAATCTCTATACAAATCAAACGTCATATAAAACCGTTCAGGTCTACTGAATCTTACGTCATGGAATTTTTCTTAAAAATGAGCCAAAATTGCACCATCGTTCGTAAGACTTGTGTCAAACCTGTTTAAACATGAAATATTGCATCATCACCTTTGAACACCTGTTTGAATTGCGTGACAATGTCTTTCACTATTACGTCACAGTACTGCGTACGTGAGTTTGAGATATTGATATCTATTCTGGTCATTCGTGAAATGGTTGCTTGAGAGTTAGTCGCACATTTAACTGTTTGCTTAGTGCTTGCTAGCTGGACAAAAATTCCGTCTTTATCTAATTAGTTTGTATCGTAGTGACAAGTTTTAGCGGTGTACGGTGTTGCATCTCAATTTCGACAGACAGGTGGCTAATTTTACAGAAATCCAATTTTGAATAGACGTTTCAGAAGAGTGTTTCTCTTTCGGTCATTACATACAGACGAACGGATTCGGGAATCTTATGTTACAATTTTCCCACGAAGAGATTATGGTTTACCGCTGTGACCACATACTTGTAGAAGCTTTTGACGCAGGGCCGGTAACGGAGTTGACAGAGTGAAGTTTCCGATTGTTGAAGTCTTGTTACCTGAAAATTATTCTATCCATTAGGTGCCTCTGAATGGAGAGCAGTCCTTAGAACGCGTTGCTCAAGCGCACACCCAGAGAGTCGAACCAGCGCTGCTTGATCTTGAAGCTTCTTTGTTCACGAAGTAACGCGCTAACTAACAGCTATCGGGCGGACAACGTACGCAGGGGAGAGAAAATCGGGCCATGCTAAAAATATAAAACTAACTAAATAGCTACACAGGCTACCTTAAGTTATTAGCCTACATTCTTTCATGTTTTGGTTCAGATGCATGGAAAGCAACTGCTGTAGCAAGTGGAACACAAAATCACTTGCTACTATGTTACTACACCCAATTTGACGACTGTTATTTGCCAACTCTAAAAATCACATAGGCCTACAGTCCAATGAGGCTTTACATCAGAGGTGTATAGGAGCTAGAGTTTTGGAGTATTCAAAAACCGATTCTCTGGTTTCGGCCGGATTCGGAGACCGAGATTCTTGGTAAAAACAGGCACAGGAGTCTGATTTTTTTTTGCCAGTTTTTAAGTTATTTTTCGCATACCAATTTTTACGCTGCTCTTGGTGCAGTTGTTATTTTTGTGCACTTATGCATTTTTATTTTCCAAGCAGTCATTTTCACATTTAAAAATGTGTTTTTCGATTTATGACAGAGGATAGGGAAAATGTAAGTTATAGTGTAAAGTAATCTGGATTGTGGCTTGAGCTCGGAGTCGAATTGGAATTTGGAGTCAATATCCCCAACATATTTGGAGCAGGAATGTAGTTGGAGTTACAAACTTTGGAGTAGGCTAGAGAAGGAGTTCAGAACGCATCACTCTGAAGCCTACACCTCTGCTTGACACATCTCCTAACACATCTATTAACAGAAGAAGCGTTTGTGGTGAAAAAAAATAAATGCGATTTACGAAATACGAGAGAATTGAAAGCACTTCAATTTGTTTTTATTTCTGGTCATAACGACAAAAACAATATTTGCCAAACAAAGCAGAGGTCTTGAAAAAAGTAGAAGCAACAAAACACGAACGTTACGTTAGTTTAGTTGTCCGTTCCGTTAGCTCAGTGGGCGCATTTTAGTTTTCATTTGCTTGCAAGAAAATGAAAAGAACGATAAAATAAACACACAAATTTGGCGTCAACACAAGGAAAAGATGGCAAAACCAAAAGATTTAAAATATGCATCGCTAAAACAGTGCTTGGAAATTAATATATCATCAGGCGCTGGTTCGGTTCTCTGGATATGCGCTTGGGGCAACGCATTTCAGGACTGCTCTCTATTTAGCGGCACCTAGTGAATAGAATAATTACGGCCAACAACAATTCAGCAATCTCAAACTTCACTCTATCAATCTCGGTAACCTGCCCTGCGTCAAGAGCCTCTACATTCTACAAGTATGCGAAACTACCAAGAATAACCTATCAAGGCTTTGTCAGTCCGAGGATAAAGATTCAAAACCATCCGTTACAATTTGCCTGATTGCCTGCAGAAACATGATAGCCTAATCAGTTTAAAATTTGGCACGGTCGAGAGCAATATCAAAAACTTAGAAAAAGAAGACAAAAGAGGAGTAGCCGGGCCATGTCTAAATGAACGTTTTAAAGCCGATATGATTAAAAAATAAACAAAAAATAGACATGCAAAAAATGGGGTATTCAATTTAACTAGAGAAGAAAACTACACGCCCAGTCAAGCTGGTGCAAGAGAGAAGCCTAATTACGCCTACGGATCAAAAGATGCATTGCCTGAAAATTCAATGTTCAAAGTAAATGTATGACAACGTCCAATTTGAAATTCTTCTGTTGTGGAAGAAGAATTTCAAATTGGACTTTGTCATACATTTATTTTGAATAGGCAGTTGCTGTGTTGATTGGCCTTGATGCGTTGGTCTTGATCAGTGGTTTCTTTTTTGCATGTTTTACCCTTTTAACAAAGATGAATATCAGATTTACCCCCAATAGATAAAATGGTACTCATTTATTAAAAAACAAAAGTAACAAATTCCATCAGTTATAGCCTATTCAATGCGACGGCTGCCCTTGCTTTTCGGCAACGAGTTGTTCAATGTCTGGTAAAGTAGGAGATAATGCACAACAAATATCGGATTCCACATGAAGTTGGTTTCGTGCTTTAGATTTGATAGTAGCCTAAGCAATGCAGAAAAACCGCATTCGCATGGGTAAGTTGAAGAAAACGTGACCAGGGCATTCAGAGCTTGAACACCTATCCTTGGAGAGCAATGTTATATTTTAACCCAAAACTTTTCTAGGTTGCAAGAATGAAACTCATCTTTTGCAAAAGAATTGTTTGTTAATTCTGTAAATTCTTCTTGGATTACTTCAGGAACATCTTTCACTTTACATACAAAAAGATTTCTCGCTACTTTCATCAAAATACTGCCAGTATTTATCTCGGGAAAATATCGTTCAAACTCCTCCTACAATTTTTAAGATAACTGATGATGTCATTCTTCAAGTTTTGATTGAGATCATCTCCAGTTATGTCCGTCAAGCGGTGAAAGGATATCTACAATACCTACAGCTGGCACAATTTTTTTGTCCCGTCAACTGATGTGGATATTTTGATTGGTAGCCTAGCTCATTTACCCCTAAAACGAGGAAATTTACTCCCAGGGGTAAATTTACCCCAGTTTAAGAAATGCTGGTCATGTTGATGGTCATGAGAGAAGCGTAAGCTGCTCTTGACGCGAATTGGCTCATCATGGAAAACACCAAGGTGTCATTTCATTTGTTGTTGATCGATTATTATTTGTTAAAAAAGTGAAATGACTAATGACTAATATATTTCTATCACTGGCCAAAAGCTCAAACAAGTAGAAAAAGAACGCCAAAGTTTCCGTGGCATTTTTGCTATGTCAAACATAAAACAGAGATTTGTCAAAACACCATCCGCACACGCAGCAAAACTCAAGTAACAAGGCTTTTAATGAGACTCCTCCAAACCACAAATCCGTCATTTTTACATTGATCCAACGTCTGCAGACGTTGAATCACTATAAAAATAAAGGATTTTCTTGTCTGGGATCTTATAATGTAGTGTAGCCTATTCGTAATTTTCAATGGAGTTGTGTAGGTTAATCGAAAGTAGTCTGTAGCAGAAATTTTCAAACTTTCATTGCTGAAGGCACCTTATCAACTTAGTTTGGCTTATCAACACACACGACGATCTAATCAACCTACAATATACAAGAATTTTAAATGAACAAGAAATCGTAATAAATTAGGTATTGCTTAGTTCAGGGGTCACCAACCCTTTTTGCATGCGGGCCATTTTGACACTAAGGAAAGCTGTGGCGGGCCGCACTAATAAAATTTTAGGTAGGTTGACTCTTATGCTAGAAAAGAACGCATTTCGTACCCAGTATCCAGCGTGACGTGTTGTTCATATTTATGTTAGAATACCGCAGCAACAAAATTAATCGAACAACGCTACTACCAGGCCAAGCTCCTTTTACAACACTTTTGATTTCTTTAACAATGCCTAATAAACGAGGCCACTTGTTTTGCGCACTTATAGCGAGGCGAGCGGTTTCATCAAAATATTCATCGCCAAGCAAGAGTGGTGTTGTCACTTCGCTTCACAAAAGATATCTTGCAATTAACAATTTCAGTAAACAAGGAACTGTTTGACACATCACAATACAGGCAACAATAGTGACCTGCAAACATATCAGCGAAAAATAGGCTCCAATAACAGGGAAAAAGAAACCAGGAAATCATGAAACAAACGCTTGTGGAAATCATCGAAAAATCGTAAATCTATTGTAATTCATGAACAGTCTTCTCTCTGAAAAAGCAATGTTGGTTTTTCAATTTTCATCCTTTTTGTGAGAGTCTATAAAACCGTCTTTCTTTTATTATAGACAACTGTCACTTGCGGTGCTTATCAGCGTGGCAAGAATTTGTTGATTTTAACAACATTTTGCAGTACTTGCTTCAGCAGTACATATGCTAAAATTGGAGCGATACAAAGAAGATTAGTACGGCTCCTGCTCAAGGATGACACGCAAAATCGTGAAGCGTTCCATATTTCTTTAAAAACAAAAAACATTTTGCAGTACTAAGCTAAATATTTTCATTATACAATCAGAAAAAGTCTTTAAATTTATATATAATATTTTGCCAATTTATTATAAATTGAGTTGGCACACCGACCAATTTTGCCAACAAAAACTTGCATAAAGAGAACACTGCTCGAGAAACACAATAACGGTGAAACGCACACTGGTGTTTACATGACATTTACAAACTTAAAATAAGCAACTCTATGCTCACAGACAATTTCGAAAACAGACGTTTTAATCAACCACTGGGACGGTGTGGCTGGACATCGCATTGGAATAACTTTAAGCAACTCCCACCTAGAACTATAATCTGATTGGTCGGTCGGTGGAATCGCATGCAAAGCGAAAATATGCTTCCCGGAAAGTATTTTTTGCCTTCGTGCTCTTTAACTCCTCAAGAAAAGTATTTTTGGTTATACTTGTACGCTGATACCTTCCGCGGGCCGCAGCGTTACAGCGTGGCGGGCCGCATGCGGCCCGCGGGCCGCCAGTTGGTGACCCCTGGCTTAGGTAATGGTCTGCCACGATAGTTCAATTGGTTAGAGCGTGACTTCGTGAACAAAGAAGCTTAAAGATCAAGCAGCGCTGGTTTGACTCTCGGGGTGTGCGCTTGAGCAACGCACGCTATACTCAGACAGCAAAGTTTGTCATTTTTATATTGACTCAACGTCTGTAGACGTTAAATCAATGTAAAAATGACAAATTTTGCTGTCTGGGTAAAGATGGCTCTCCATTCAGCAGCATCTAATAGATGGAATAATTCCCCGCCAACAGTACTTCTACAATCGGAAAATTTACTCTGTCAATCTGGGTGACTGTGCCTGCGTCAGTGATTTAACTGTTTGAAGGTTGGGGGGGGGCTGTCAATTCAACTTTTTTGCATCAACAGTTGTATCTCTAAAACCACTGAGGCTGCGACTATGAGATTTCTTGACTTTTCCTAACTTTCATTCACCTCTATTGAGCTTAAATTTTGAGCGAATAAAGGTTATAAATTGAGAGATATAAGGCATTTCTCAGCACATCCTCTGAAATATTTCATATTCTATTGTTCAAAATTTTCCCACCAGCTGGATGAAAGTAATTAATTTGGCCCATGTCTCGTTAATCCTAACTGCTTCACAGCGTGAAGGAAATTGACAGTATGCGTGGACCTTTTGTTCTCACCACGGCTTATAAGCGACGTCGATACAAGAAAAGTTTCAACTTTGATACGATGAGTTACCGTCGCTTGCGGTTGAAATTGCGTAAAATTAAACATAAGACTTGGTGCCAATGCATCTAGAGCGAGAATAGTTTTTCGCAGACAATTATGTCCTTTCAATCAAACAAAGCATAGGCTACAACGTTATTGCCTACTATAGAAGCTGCTCTGTAACATATTATGATTTTGGTTTCAAATCTTTCCTTTTGTCCGACACACTATCAAAAGCAGAAAAGGCGTCGATGTTCCCAAAGCTTCTCACATATACTTGTAAACATTTATTTCCAAGTCGACATGTAAAGATTTGAAATGCAATACACTTCTCATTTGTGTAGGATAAACCAGAACATCACGCTTTTGTGAAAAGGACGATCATTCCACCACGTTTATACGTGATGCAGCTTAGTTGAATCAATATATTCGAGGCTTCTTGTACCAGGTTCACTGTCACTGATAAACTAAACCGCGATGCAGTACCTCGCAAAGCAATTGTAGCGTAACATTTCCATGTGCTATAACTCGTCATAAATTGTGAAAACTTGTGTATTTACTTGTCAAGTTGTCTCATGTGAAATATAAGTTTGCATAGCAATGTCACAATGAAATCTTATCTCCGTTTACCAAACTAAAGATATGAACTTATGCGACGTCTTGCAACGTTGAATCGACGGAAAGGCGGGTAACTGCCAAACTGAACTGAGAATGCATGAAAGAAATCGTTTATTATCGAATGGACGTGACGTCAGAAAACGATGAATCGACATAGGCTAGCGGCGAGAGATATTTTAGTTAGATAATGACACGCGGCAGCGCGTTTACATTGAATAAAAATACCTTTATTTTATCCATTTCTATTTCCATTTTTCCTAGTTTCGTCTCACAATAACAAACAAATGAAGTTACGCATATTTACTAAATTATTCAATAAACAATAATGCATCATCCAGCATTATGTCAGCGCTGATTGACTAGACATATTCACGAGTTGTGTGAGAATTGTATTCGATTAATCGCATTATTTATTGTAGGTAACACCTGCAAAAATTCAAGCAATTGCAGACTCTGCCTTCATAAGTGTAGTTTAGAAGTAGCCATCTCATATTGAGCCAATCCAATCAATGTAAAATAGAACGCTTTTACTTGATGGCGCGTGTGATATATAGGTTTTATCTAACAACTACTTTCAGTTACATTGAAAGTGAATGAGTAAGCATTATGCAGTCTGTGACAAGGACTGGAAATGTATAATCAGAAAATATAATATCATAAAGTATATTGCGTTATGTACATCTAGTAATTTTTATGAACATGGTATCATTTTGCAGGCAGGCGTTTTTATAGAGATACAAACTTATTCCATAGTTTGATTTATGGCACTTATCCAACTGTTTCATAATGCGAATAGCTGTTTTAGTTGAATTTAGAAAAAAATATAACTTATAACCGCAGACAGATGCAACTTTTTTCATGCTTTAGGCAATCGGCAGTACGGTGAACTATAGTGGTACATAACATAACTCATATGCGGGGTAATCGCAAGGGTCAACCCAAGTAATGGAAAGGTTCTTTTTGAATTATGGTGATGGAATTCTTGTAATGCTATTGAACTTCATCTTTTTATGAAAAACTTATATTGTTTGCATTTGCAAGAAATATCAAACTTTTGGATTTTTTTTATCACTAAACTGTCCGTTAGTAGAATGTTTCTTTATTACCTTAGTTAGGCCTATTGGTAAGTCAGGAAAGTATTTGTTGATGTGACATATGAGGATATTGTAAGAGACCGAGTTATTTTGTAAATAGTATTTGATTTTTGGACACCATCAAAATTTTCTCACAATACACAAATGCGCATCGAGATATAGTGCTCACAGTTTGGAAAAGTTAGATTGTGATAATTACAACTTGCCTGAGTAGGCCTACAGCAAGGGACAATCAAAATAGATGAAACCGCATTCATGGTAATATAGACGTTTTGCAAACTGCTCTTTTCGTTTTCAATATAATAACAAGAATGACAGCTTATTTTCACTAAACATATAAACAAATATCAAAAATTATGAATGAACAACGCATCTATATTTTTCGGTTTAGGTTCAACAATGCATTCTAGCCGTCAAAATGATGGAATATTTGGTAATTTTGTTGAGACATACCATTGCCCAATCGTTGAATTTACATCAGAGATAATTTTATTAGATAGATTATCAGTTTCATGCACATGGTTTCATTCAGCGTTATAATGTTGTTTTTCAAGCCACGTGGCGTTCATGGTCATAACGCAACATTGCAGAAACAGCCAATATTGATACCAGGTAGGCCTACTAATTATTACGCCGCTTTCGTCGAATCTACGTCGCTAAACGACGATATTGTGCAAACGCCTGTTGGATTTCCCTTCTACGTGTAGTTTATCATAAACGTGAAGCATTGCTCAAAAAGCTAATCTGAATCACCATAGATAACCATAGCATTCATATAGTTTCATCATCAGTAAATATGTAAAGTGCACTTCACAATTTTTAACAACGGTCTGACAATTTATTATATTGCAAAGTTTTGATTTATTCTCGATTTTTATAATTCTGTGTAACAGTTTTTTTCTAACTAGTTTCTATGGGACTAACAATTTGTTTCACTATACATTTTCTTTAGTATTTCAACGCCATTATTAAAAAAATTACGTCCTTTTCACTTTTAAATAAAACATGGCAAGGCAAGGATTCAGTGCTGAAGAAATATTGCAACATGTTTTACTGGATTCTGACGACGAAAGCCAGGCGGATGATTTGGAGGATTTATGGCACTCCGATTCAGATGAAGAAGCGGATTCTTCTCCGTCAACTTCCGCAACAGCGATTCCGATCGAGATTGACGACCAGTTACCTTCCATGGGCGATGTTCAACCGGAGTTTGCGCCATCAGGACGGATTATAACATCGAAAAGACTGGTGAACAGCATAGATTCCTATCTCGACATGAACAACTACGATGCTGTTGAGTTTTCCTGACACACTGAAGTCTTATACAACTTTTGTAGAAAAGCCAAAGAACAGACAAGAGGGCAGCGTCAGCATTACTTGGTCTAATGCGAGACCGGTCCACAATGGGAGAAGGGGCCGGGCTAACATTATATCTGGCCCGATTGGTGTTAGAGGAGAAGCCAAAGAAGCCAAGACCCCTCGGCAAGCATGGGAACTATTTTTTTCTTTAAACATTTTGAACATTATTGTTCAAGAAACAAATAGAAAAATTGCCACACTCATTTCTCAATTGCCAGAGAGAATTTTAGATGACAGCAGATACTGTTATTTTGGCCCAACCAACAACGAGGAGATGCTGGCCTTTGTTGAATTGGAGTATTTTCGGGGGCTTTTAGGACAGGCTGGTCATTCCACGGATGTATTGTTCAATCAACTGCAAGGACATCCCGTGTTTAGTGCAACAATGAGCAAGAACCGCTTTAAATTTTTATTTTCGAACATTTCGTTCGACGACCAAAATACTAGGCCGCAACGTTGGAAGAATGACCGGTTGGCCGCATTTCGAGTCGTTTTCGAAATGTTTAACGAAAACTGCGGCAAACATGTCATTCCAGGTGACTACTTGTCGTTGGACAAAACGCTATACCCCATGAGGACACAAATTGCCTTCAAGCAATATAATCCAAACAAGCCTGCGAAATATGGCCTTCTGTTCAAGTCGGTAAACGCCAGCAGATTCTCATACACATTTGCGGCATCGGTCTATTCAGGTAAACCGAAGGAAAAGCCATTTAATTTTTACGTTTGTGGAACAGAAGAACTGGTAAAAGGAATGGTGATGAGCCTGGAACAACACGGTGACCTTCAAGGTCGGAATATTTTGTATGAGCGCTTTTACACCTCCATACCACTCGCGCAGTGGTTGCTTGAGAGGGGTATAACGTCAGCTGGAACCCTCAACGCTATACGTAGAGGAATACCCCTGGAAGTGAAGCAAGTGAGTGGTAGGGAGAAATCTTCGTACGAAATTTATTGGCAGACGAGTGAGGCTGATCTCAGCCTACATTCTTATGTAGTAAAAACGAAGAATTCTGGCATGCGGAATGTGTTGATGTTGACGACCATGCAACCTCTATTGGGGATTACCAAGGATGACGGCAAAAAGAAGCCAGGCTTGTATAAGCTTTACGACTTCACAAAGGGTGGCACCGATATCATCGACCAAAGGATGGGTTCATTCACGTGCAAAGCGAAGTCCCCACGGTGGACAACTACTGCGTTTGCTTATTGAGAAGGTGCCAAAGCCAGAAAAAATAAACTACCAAAAAACCGTGGCCAATGTCAATGCTGTGAAAAGCCTTTATGCCCTGCACATTCCATACGAGTATGTCAAGTTTGCTTTTGCGCAGAATAAACTATTTGAATGATTGCGGTTTTATAAACTTTGGCTTCAACCACAGCCTAAATAAAACGCGGAGCTCAATGAGAGATTTTCCTTTTTTCCTTTTATTAGACAGATAGCTATTTTTACGTTGATTCAACATATCAAGACGTTGAATACTTGTAAACATGTGCGGTTTTGCAATTAGATTGCTTATCAAAATCATCTATCCTTTTTTGTATAAAAAGTGGGTCATAAAACTAATCGTAATACTCGATGTAAAATTCAGCATTTTTATATGCTGAAACAGTATTGTATTCATATTTTATAAATCCATTTTCTATTTAGAAAATATCAATATAATGCGGTTTGAACATAGCTGAATTTTAGCACGGATACAACGACTGATTTTATGACTTTTATACAAACAAGGATAGAAGAGAAGTAATCTAATTGCAAACCCGCGCATGTTTACATTG